>NC_068359.1:96162331-96494831 GCF_020536995.1 Dreissena polymorpha | reverse complement strand
ATACATCAAAACTGATCTGTAAATGATCATTTATGTTCACTACCGTGAACTAAAACAACTATACATAACAATAATACAGTTTATAGAAATTAAAGTAAATATAATAAATAGTAAACATCATCAGGTATCAAATTAACACATGCCGCATAATATGCTTACATGATGATGTAAACGTCGCAAGTAAAACGCCGGCAACAGAGAACATAAAATTATAAAATGATAGAAGGACATAATTATTCGATTGTAGAAGCTCAGTGAGAAGTCAATATGACTTATTATGATAGAGGAACGTAATTTATTAAACATCGATATGTAGTAGAAGCATTATGTTAAATGAATATTGCTTATTTCATTAAAAAAAAGCTCAGCTTACATATCACAATGGCTTATTTTGAGTATATCAAAACATGTTGAGTTACCGTTCATCTTCATGAGTCCAAACTCCATTAATCTATCTACCATTTTCACCTTGTTGCAATATTTCTTCCATGACCTTATCTATGTCGATAATAAATGGATGTAACTCATAAGAAGAATAGCGTGACCTTAGTTCAAGAAGTTATAAAGATCTTGTATTGTACGCTTATTAGTTTATTGAACTACTACGCCTGTAAATAATAACACAAGTTTGAAAATCAAACAAACATTTAATACATATGTCGTAGTACTTCGAACTTGTTTTTTTAGGCGCTGAAATAATCTACAATACTGGGGAGGTAACCACTGAAATAAGCAGGTTTAACGACACTAATGTGTTTCCTTGCATTAATGTCTGTCTTATCTGTGCCGAACGTTCGAGGCGTTGTAGGTAGCCTCGTCTGTCTTTGTGACAATATCGATTACAATATTGTGCCAGGTATTATGATGTCATACAATAACAGATCCAGATATATCAGAAGTTTTCAACATTAATAAGTTCTTGACAAAGGCAACACGAAATGCAAAGACGCTTGGATGTACATTTTATTTACTGCTATTTCAATGGATTTACGACAATTTTTTTTACTGTAATATACGACGGATACATGGATTGTATTTTTTATTTAGCTAACTAGATATGTATAGCCAAATATACGCGGTAAATACTTCTTATGTTCAATTAGAATATATCGAAATACAACATAACATAATAAGAAATTTGCAACAACGATGTCTTGACAATCCAAGGTCTGATGATAATGCGGCAGCAAATAATCTTGTGTTGCACCAGTTTTTACAACCTTCCCATTAGATTTAAATGCCATGCATGTTTTTTAATAAGCCGTCCATGAGAAGTGTTAATAAAATGAACGTTTCATTATAGAAAGTGAGATCGATTGTATCAAATTTATGTAATGAAAACTCCCTTGCGATAAATATTTTTAAGTATTATACGTTTAATAAATAATTAAATTTATCAGGTCGCCGTGGTGTATCAGGTCGCCGTGGTGTAATGGATATGGTGTCCGCCTAGCGACCGGGAGGTCACGGGTTCGATCCCCACGGTGGGAGCGTTCTTTAGATTTCCCCCAAAGACACCAAGTACTGGTTTTAGGCCCAGGAAACGGACTCGAGAGCGTTTATATAAGCCTAAGGCTTTCGATGCAATCGAGCTAAAATAAATAGGTTTTAAAATTAAACTTATAAATAATGCATATAAGATGAGCGCGATTGAAGTCAAATACAGCTGTATAAACATTAAAAGCT
Source organism: Dreissena polymorpha (assembly GCF_020536995.1). Lineage (NCBI taxonomy): Eukaryota > Metazoa > Mollusca > Bivalvia > Myida > Dreissenidae > Dreissena > Dreissena polymorpha. The sequence goes on along the minus strand of NC_068359.1, from coordinate 96,493,145 downwards.
AAAGTATGCTTAATCGGTGCATACGTTCAACTTAAACAAAGGAAATGATGATGCTTCGAACGTGTAACTTACTATTTATATAAGTACGACTAGGAAAGACAGTGGTTGATCAAAAAGGTGAGCCGTTAGATAAAATAAGCACGGTAATGATAAAACGGGTAGTGTATGCATAAATCAAATATCAGTCTAAACACCATAAATAATATAAGGACTAGAAAAGTATGATGTTATAATAAATAGTGTCTTTTCACTTTCAAAGTGAACAAGTTTGGTTGGAATGATTATTATAAAAACCCTTCTGCCTACCTGTTTTGTTATTATTTTTTCAAAATGTTCAAGTTTACAATCTATTTAAAGGCGCCTTTTCACGTTTTGGTAAATTGACAAAATAAAAAAGAATTGTTTCAGATTCGCAAATTTTGGTTGTAGTTATGATATTTGTGCGGAAACAGTAATTCTGAACATATACCATGCTCTAAAATATCAATTATATGCATCTTTCGCCGATTTAAAAACCTGAAAATTATGAAGCATTGCAACGCAAAACGATTGAATAATTTGGAGAGTTCTGTTGATTATGTAACAAAAAAACAAATTGTATAAGCACGGATGACCGAGTGGTCTTAGCGGTAGACTTTTACTCCAGGGGTCAGTGGTTCGAGTCCAGTTGATGGTTACTTTTTTGTTTCTTTAATTGCATTCTTGTGTTGTTTTTTTACTTGAGCTTGTAGATTCGATGTTCACATTTATCAATATAAAGCACTTAATGACCAACTTCAGTACATGCCAAAATCTGTGAAAAGACCCCTTTAAATCAACAAGTTAACTTGTAAACCATTTATTACTAGGCTGACGATTAGACATCTTGATGTCGCCCTTCAAACTTTTAACTCACTTTATCGAGTTGCTTATTGTAAACCCGAACATCGCGCCGAGTCGCTATATTATGGGTGACTGGCTGTGTATAGTCACCAAAGGAGAAAACGCTCCCGCACAAAACACTGTGTACGATTATAAGAACATTATGAGCCTCAGTCTGGGAAAACGGGGTTTATTGCATTTGTGTAAATGGTCGTCCCAGATTAGGCTGTGAAGTCCACAAAAAGACGACACTTTCCGCCTAGACTGGAAATTTCTTGATCAGGAGAATCCCTTTAAACAAATATACAATACAAGTGGAAAGTGTCGTCCCTGATTAACCTGTGCGGACTGCCGGTCGATATCTTACGCACATGCATTAGGCCCCGTTTTTCTAGAGCGAGCTCATTTATTGACAGGAATCGGATTTTCTTTATCGTATATTATGCAATAAATTTGGCCTTTCTCTCATTAATTATCGCAAATAACGATTGGATTATGTCGAGGCGAAAAATATATTTACATCAGAATATCGGCTACCCCTCGACGTGTTGGTGAAGCGGATCAATGTGGGGCTTCCAAAGTGAAGGTCGTCGGTTCGAGCCTTGCATTTTTTATTTTGTTTTTGCAATATAACCGTTGTTGACTAAATTGCAAATACTTTATTAATAATTTCGAAATAATTGAACTGTAAAACATATATTTTGTTTTTTTTAATTATATGTGTAACTTAATTGAATAATATCAGTAAAATTAACACAATAATCCCGTTGTATTAGCTCTTAATCAAAATGTTATATGAACTTTAAGTATACAAATGGTAAATATTATTATGCAAATTGTCCATGCGTTTTTACACTTACTTATACAAAAAATCGTGCACTAAATGCACATTTTTTTACAAGATATTTATGATCGCAATTAAAAATCGGGTAAAGATATGAACGGAACTCAAGATGGACAAGCTACATATGAAGTAAAAATAACGATTATAGTTGGATCGTTAACGTCATGCAGTGATCTTTGCTTTGATAAGGTTCATTTTCCGGGATATTTAGTGTCTGCCCTGTATTGAAAAGACGAAAGGCCATCTGCTTTAAATGAAAGACTTGCTGATGATAACGTTTGTTTTCTCCCGAAAATGTTTCTGGGGTTTATTTATTGCATTATTATAATACATATATTGTGGGGTTTTTTCAATTTTTTACTTGCTAAAATGTCCTCAAGTGTTGTTTATTTAAACATATTTGCTTGCTTCTTTCATTTTTTATTTAATTTCAAATCAAATATCATTTTTTACTAATTTGAGCCAGAGCAATCTTTGTAAAGTGACAAATTCATCGCAGTTGCCTTTAAACGGAAGCATTCGTTTTATATTTTGTATGGCAATACACTGCATTTATGGGAGGAAGTAAATATTTTCTTTGAATATGCCCCGCACGCAGCGGTCTTACTAGTATATGAAGATCACGTAATTCTTTGATTTGAGAGCATTATACATTGAGCATATTATTATAAACTAATATTGTAAACAGTGTGTGAATCTATTCGAAATTATTTTATTGGCTGTTATGTAAATTGTACATTCGGGGAATTAAACAGTTTAATAGGACTATAAAACTCATCGATTGTGTCACAGGTAATGTTTCATCTTTGATATAATATGGAATGTTTTGAATATATTTAAATACAAATAAAATAAATAACTCAAAAGAAAAACGCATTTCCAAATATATTCTTTGACAGTGATTATATGATGGGTGTTTGTTTGCTTCCTAATAAAAACTGGGAAAAAAATGACAATCAGAACGTCATACTGTAGAATGGGTAATTCTATAAACGCTTTATTAAAACATCAGTTATTGATTAAAACTTTCACAAATGTTTAATAGATGCAACTTGCATATTTCACTGCAATTATCAGAAACCTGGGCTCAAGGCATTTTTACTGAAAAAATCAACATACAGTTGTTAATAAAATTAATCTTTAGTGTATTGTTTATTCATGGCGGGCGTTGTTTGAAACTTTTCTTACATGTACGACATTAAACGCAGCCATAAGATTTGTGTTCATATTTAATAGAAAAAAAACCTCGCGATTTATTACTTCATTGGTTTTATTAAAGTTAAAGTAATGTCAATAATCTTGGTGTTTTAGCATTATCTATTTCTTCCGACCAAGTTTTTGCGGTGTCATTATGACCTTCTGACGTTAAATCGGAAAGTTTTGTCTTTTGTGAACTGTACATTGCTACAAAATGAAGGTATGTTTATAGTTATAAAAAATAATTATACATAAACAAACGGGCCGTGCTCTGTGAAAAATGGGTTTAACGCAGTCTGCACAGACTAATCAGGGACGACACTTTCCACCTAAACTTGATTTTTGCTAAAAAGAGACTTTCATTTTAAAGAAAATACCATACAAGCGGAAAGTGTCACATGCATTAAACCGCCTTTTCACAGAGCACGGCCCAAATCATAAAACGTTTCGTCGTTAGAGATTTATGAATGGACCACGATAAGATAAATTCAAACGGATACCGATATTAAAATCACACTCATTCTTTTGTTTTTCAGAAACTGTTTTCAAATAAAGGCAGTGACACGTATTCATGTATCTCTACAAAAATATGTAAAAAAATTGAAGCGCCGCTAACGATGAATATAAAAAACGTTTTAAAATTTTAAGAAACCGAACTAAAAGCGTTTTGTTACTTCATTGAATTAACATGCGTTACATGTCTTTGTTGGTGAACATATTTTCAACGAAATACTTGTATACTTGTAATACATATAAGGCAAGTCGTTTCAAACAAATCCGCACTTATATATTTAACTCCGATAACCTTGTGAAGTCCACAAGTACTTAAAGGGTACGGCATATGATATTTCATATTTCAATTATGCATGTTCTTAACATAAAACCAAATCAGACGAAAGTGTTAGTTTGAAAAAGGCTGATCCTGTGCCATAATCTACACATGCCCATTAAGCGCATCCCTCTTATTCAGAGCGTGTTAATTGCTGAAAAAATAATCATTTAACATGATAATAACTACTTTACCCTTTGGTCCCGGCATCCAAGTTTGAAATGTCCACTAGGCGTCACATGAACGTCGGTAAAGCATTCATTTAAATTAGAACAACACAATTAATTTAAAGGAGCAGTTCTCGTTTTTGTTGTAATAATGAATCGTCTGAAACTGGTAAGTGCTGTCATGTTTTAAAATTGTATTAATATAATTTTGATTTTATTGATCATTTAAATTTAAATTAAATACGACACAGTCAATTGTATTTGACAATCATTCACTAATCATATTAAATATTTTTCTTTTTAATTAAACAAATTATAAAGTCCATCATTGTTACTTTATCAAAAGTGACTATGTCGTGACCGTAAAATATATAAATATATAAAGGGAAGCAACTCCTACATAAATCGGGATTCTGAAAATGGTTCTTTTGTACAAACACGACCTTACCATTTACTGAAGTGGAAAAATTAATACAGCGCCAAACTATGGAACTGTGACTTATAATGTGATCTGGACACTTAAATCTAAACGGATGCAATAGGCCTTATGAGAAAATGTGTTCACGAGTTAACAGAATATATTTAATAAAACTCACAAACAATGATGTGCACAATCAGTAGTTATAGTAACTAAGAAAATGAAAACCAGCCGAGGAAACTACGACATAAAATTGACCAGCCAGACAGCCCCAAAAGTTGATTATGCACCTAAGCCGAAAGCTGAGATCCATTTACAGTTTAGAAATTCTTTGGTGGTCGTTGTTATGCCATTGGGCCCGAAGTTGACAATCGTGGTTCATCGACTATCTCCGGAATCCTCCGTAAGATAGGCAGATTTACACCAATAAATCGTCTGCTGATCCAGAGCGCGAAGTTGAGTGTTATTCGTAGTTTATATATTGTACCGAATATATTCAGCCGGTGTATCAACCAGTGTTTAATCAAGTATTTTTAACAGTACTGTTACACATTGACAAACATTGTACATCCCAAAAAATAAATAATACCGAATATATTTAGATTTTGTTTCATATGAACGCTATCGCGCAATGAAACGTAAGCTCGATTGGTCGTTGTCTGCTCAGATACTACTTTACAGTTCTCCGGGTATTCTTAAGTATACTTAAAATGTACAGGGATACATATGAACGCTACCGCACAATGCAACGTAAGCTCGATTGGTCGTTGTCTGCTCAGGTACTACTCAAAAGTACTCCGGGTATTCTTAAAGATACTTTAAAGTAACAGGGATACAGAAAATATACTTAAAAGTACCAAGGAGAATGGCCGGTTGCCTTGATGCGTATTTTCCGTTCGCAGTGTTTATTGAAATATAGAGTACCCGGGTACTGTTAATTGTACCTGAGCCGATAACGATCCATTGAGCACAGTGGAGCTGTGTTAAGTCATACGTCAATATTTAGCAAGCGCGACCTATTTTGAGCACGCGCAGTATATTTCAGAAAAAAGTGGCTGTTCCCCACAAGTTTGCTTGCCTTCATTGTATTTTAATGGATCTTAACCGGTACCATAAATAAATACTGACAAACTTTTGTGATGTACAATGTATTCAGAATGAATATGTTTCCGAAAGAAATAATAAAAAATGTGCTTACCTCGTGCTGACCGCATTCGGATATTGAATTGCAATCATTGGGTCGAGGTATATCAATGCAGGACAGACATTTCAGTGCATCTGTTCAATGGAAAACACAAGGTATAGGGTAAGAAAGCATAGTTTACGTAAAACAATTAGAAAATATTATCAGCTTATGCCTTAAGCATTTCTGTTCAAAAATATATTGCTTTTAGCATTACTATGTTTGTTACCCAAAAATACACTTTATATCAATATGAAATACATCAAAACTGATCTGTAAATGATCATTTATGTTCACTACCGTGAACTAAGAGAACTATACATAACAATAATACAGTTGATAGAAATTAAAGTAAATATAATAAATAGTTAAAATCAGCAGGCATCAAATTAACACATGCCGCATAATATGCTTACGTGATGATGTAAACGTCGCAAGTAGAACGCCGGCAACAGAGAACTTAAATATATAAAATGATAGAAGGACATAATTATTCGATTGTAGAAGCTCAGTGAGAAGTCAATAGGACTTATTATGATAGAGGAACGTAATTTATTAAACATCGATATGTAGTAGAAGCATTATGTTAAATGAATATTGCTTATTTCATTAAAAAAAGCTCACCTAACATATCACAATGGCTTTTTTTGAGTATATCAAAACATGTTGAGTTACCGTTCATCTTCATGAGTCCAAACTCCATTAACTTATCTACCATTTTTACCTTGTTGCAATATTTCTTCCATGACCTTATATATGTCGATAATAAATGGATGTAACTCATAAGAAGAATAGCGTGACCTTAGTTCAAGAAGTTATAAAGATCTTGTATTGTACGCTTCATAGTTTATTGAACTACTACGCCAGTAAATAATAACACAAGATGAATTAAAAATCAAACAAACATTTAATACAGATGTCGTAGTACTTCGAACGTTCGAGGCGTTGCAGGTAGCCTCGTCTGCCTTTGTGACAATATCGATTACAATATTGTGCCAGGTATTATGATGTCATACAATAACAGATCCAGATATATCAGAAGTTTTCAACATTAATAAGTTCTTGACAAAGGCAACACGAAATGCATAGACGTTTGGATGTAAATTTTATTTACCGCTATTTCAATGGATAAACGACAATTTTTTTACTGTTATATACGACGGATACATGGATTGTATTTTTTATTTAGCTAACTAGATATGTATAGCCAAATATACGCGGTAAATACTTCTTATGTTCAATAAGAAGATATCGAAATACAACATAACCTAATAAGAAATTTGCAACAACGATGTCTTGACAACCCCAGGTCTGATGATAATGCGGCAGCAAATAATCGCGTGTTGCACCAGTTTTTACAACCTTCCCATTAGATTTAAATGCCATGCATGTTTTTTAATTATGCGTCCATTAGAAGTGTTTATAAAATGAACGTTTCCTTATAGAAAGTGAGATCGATTATTGCAAATTTATGTAATGAAAACTCCCTTGCGATATATATTTATAAGAAGTATACTTCTAATAAATAATTCATATAAGATGCGTGCGATTGAAGTCAAATACAGCTGTATAAACATTAAAAGCTAAATTATGCTTAATCGGTGCATACGTTCAACTTAAACAAAGGAAATGATGATGCTTCGAACGTGTAACTTACTATTTATATAAAGTACGGCTAGAAAAGACAGTGGTTGATCAAAAAGGTGAGCCGTTAGATAAAATAAGCACGGTAATGATAAAACGGGTAGTGTATGCATAAATCAAATATCAGTCTAAACACCATAAATAATATAAGGACTAGAAAAGTATGATGTTATAATAAATAGTGTCTTTTCACTTTCAAAGTGAACAAGTTTGGTTGGAATGATTGTTATAAAAACCCATCTGCCTACCTGTTTTGTTATTATTTTTTCAAAATGTTCAAGTTTACACTCTATTTAAAGGCGCCTTTTCACGTTTTGGTAAATTGACAAAATAAAAAAGAATTGTTTCAGATTCGCAAATTTTGGTTGTAGTTATGATATTTGTGCGGAAACAGTAATTCTGAACATATACCATGCTCTTAAATATCAATTATATGCATCTTTTGCCGATTTAAAAACCTGAAAATTATAAAGCGTTGCAACGCGAAACGATTGAATAATTTGGAGAGTTCTGTTGATTATATAATACAAAAATACATTGTATGAGCACGGATGGCCGAGTGGTCTTAGCGGTGGACTTTTACTCCAGGGGTCAGTGCTTCGAGTCCAGTTGATGGTTACTTTTTTGTTTCTTTAAATGTATTCTTGTGTTTTTTTTACTTGAGCTCGTAGATCCGATGTTCACATATATCAATATAACGCATTTTACGACCAACTTCAGTACATCCCAAAATCTGTGAAAAGACCCCTTTAAATCAACAAGTTAACTTGTAAACCATTCATTACTAGGCTGACGATTAGACATCTTGATGTCGCTCATTCAAACTTTAAACTCACTTTATCGAGTTGCTTATTGTAAACCCGAACATCGCGACGAGTCGCTATGATATGGGTGACTGGCTGTTTATAGTCACCAAAGGAGAAAACGCTCCCGCACAAAACACTGTGTACGATTATAAGAACATTATGAGCTTCAGTCTGGGAATACGGGGTTTATTGCATTTGTGTAAATGGTCGTCCCTGATTAGGCTGTGAAGTCCACAAAAAGACGACACTTTCCGCCTAGACTGGAAATTTCTCGATGAGGAGAGTCCCTTTAAACAAATATACAATACAAGTGGAAAGTGTCGTCCCTGATTAGCCCGTGCGGACTGCCGGTCGATATCTTACGCACATGCATGAAGGAGACTCCCTTTAAACAAATATACAATACAAGTGGAAAGTGTCGTCCCTGATTAGCCTGTGCGGACTGCCAGTTAGGGCTCATACGGGTCAAAAATATTCTTCGGGTCGGGTCGGCGGGTTAAAATTTAAATACCCGAGAAAATTCGGGTCGGGTCGGGTCAGATAATACATAGTTAATTAAAATAAAACTACATTAGTTTTCGTAGGATGTTTTAGCGTCTAAATATTCAACTGTTTGTCAAGTATATTGTTTAAAATATTATACTTTTTATTAGTCTGATTTATTTAATTATGAATGAATACCAAACTGCATATTACTATTTATTAGCTTTACACAACGTTGTTGAACTTAATCAGCATAAGTTAGTATTACTTGGAATAGCGATAAACAACTTGCATGTATAAGAAAAACAACCTGTAAAGCAAACATTAAGCTTCTCTTACTTTAAGAGGAGAAGCCCAAATAACTTCCACTGTCAGCTCTAACTGCCTTTTCTACTTTGAAGTCGATATATTGTATTATACAGGTTCCGTTTTTTAACGTCACTATTTTGGGATGTGAATAACAATGAAACTCGATGTTAATGCGTTTGGTGCGTCACTTCTATATATTTATGACTATTTGCAAAGAAAACACTTCTTTAAATGATAAAGGATGTGATTTAACTTCACTTGTTTAAACAAGACTATTTGACAACACTTTTAACATGTAATCTTGTATTTCATAGCTAGCGACCCGAACCGGTATCGTTCGCAAAAACTTTGACCCGGATCCGCGGGTATTTTTTTGACCCGCGGATTCGGTTTTTTTCGAGTACCCGTTTGAGCACTACTGCCGGTCGATATCTTACGCACATGAATTAAGCCGTTTTTCTAGAGCGAGCTTATTTATTGACAGGAAATCGGATTTTCTTTATCGTATATTATGCAATAAATTTAGCCTTTCTCTCATTAATTTTCGCAAATAACGATTGGATTATGTCGAGGCGATAAATATTAACATCAGTATATCGGCTACCCCTCGACGTGTTGGTGAAGCGGATCAATGTGGGGCTTCCAAAGGGAAGGTCATCGGTTCGAATCTTGCATTCTTTATTTTATTTTTGCAATATAACCGTTGTTGACTTTTAATTGCAAATACTTTATTAATAATGTCGAAATAATTGAACTGTAAAACATATATTATGTGTTTTTTTTAATTATATGTGTAACTTAATTGAATAATATCAGTAAAATTAACACAATAATCCAGTTGTATTAGCTCTTAATCCAAATGTTATATGAACTTTCCGTATACAAATGGTAAATATTATTATGCAAATTGTCCATGCGTTTTTACACTTACTTATACAAAAAAAATCGTGCACTAAATGCACATTTTTTTACAAGATATTTATGATCGCAATTAAAAATCGGGTACAGATATGAACGGAACTCAAGATGGACAAGTTACATATGAAGTAAAAAAAACGATTATTGTTGGATCGTGAACGTCATGCAGTGATATCTGCTTTGATAAGGTTCATTTTTCGGGATATTTAGTGTCTGTCCTGTATTAAAAAGACGGAAGGCCACCTGCTTTAAATGAAATACTTGCTGATGATAACGTTTGTTTTCTCCCAAAAATGTTTCTGGGGTTTATTTTTTGCATTATTATAATACATATATTGTGTTGTTTTTTTCAATTTTTTACTTGCTAAAATGTCCTCAAGTGTTATTTATTTAAACATATTTGCTTGCTTCTTTCATTTTTTATTTAATTTCAAATCAAATATATAACATTTTTTACTAATTCGTGTCAGAGCGATCTTTGTAAAGTGACAAATTCATCGAAATGCCTTTAAACGGAAGCATTCGTTTTATATTTTGTATGGCAAAACACTGCATTTATGGGAGGATGTAAATATTTTCTTTGAATATGCCCCGCACGCAAAGGTCTTACTAGTATATGAAGATCATCGCAATTCTTTGATTTGAGAGCATTATACATTGAGCATATTATTATAAACTAATATTGTAAACAGTGTGTGAATCTATTCGAAATTATTTTATTGGCTGTTATGTAAATTGTATATGGGTATCTTATGGTACAGAACGGTCTAACCAGAATGTAAACAGCACTGCAAATCCTTTCATTTTGCGTGCATTATACGCATACTATTTGGGTATGGTACAGAGCGGTCTAACCAGTGCTGCGTGTCATTGCTACAAAAACATACGGCAGCCTAGCGATGCAAACGGACTGGTACAAACGGACTCGGGACCTTTGGTTGACCTGGATGGAGAAAGTTTAATCGATTAACCATTTGGTACAGCCGGGTTGGATTAGAAATGTGTCGCCTTTCGATGGCAATTTTCACTTGAATTTTTGTTTGTAATTAAAGTTTTGAAACAAAGTGATCCCGCGGATTTTATATACGGATGTTTCATTAACAGCACGCCTCATTCGGGGAATTAAACAGTTTAATAGGACTATAAAACTCATCGATAGTGTCACAGGTAATGTTTCATCTTTGATATAATATGGAAAGTTTTGAATATATTTAAATAAAAATAAAATAAATAACTCCAAAGAAAAACGCATTTCCAAATTATTGTTTACAGTGATTATATGATGGGTGTTTGTTTGCTTCTTAATAAAAACTAGGAAAAAAATGACAATCTGAACGTCATACTGTAGAATGGGTAATTCTATTAACGCTAAATTAAAACATCAGTTATTGATTAAAACTTTAACAAATGTTTAAATAGATGCAACTTGCATATTTCACTGCAATTATCAGAAACCTGGGCTCAAGGCATTTTTACTGAAAAAATCAACATACAGTTGTTAATAAATTAAATATTTCGTGTATTGTTTATTCATAGGCGTTGTTTGAAACTTTTCTTACACGTACGCTATTAAACGCAGCCATAAAATTTGTGTTCATATTTAATAGATAAAAAAAATCGCGATTTATTACTTCATTGGTTTTATTAAAGTTAAAGTAATGTCAATAATCTTGGTGTTTTAGGCATGGTTTATAAGTGACTCAATACACGTTGACTGTCAACAGTCGCTTCAGTAACTTTGTAATTAGTATTTTTGTGGTTTTCGTACGGGTATTCAACAAAATACGGTAATTTTCTCGCTTTAAATCTACATGTATTCCGGTTTCGCATTAAATATTTGTGTCATTAAATGTATGTAATCTGTAACCTGCGTCTGAAGCAAGCAATCATTAGTTACAGTATTAAACAAAGCTGTCTATTGTGTTATTATAATTATACACATAAACTTGACCCATACATATTCGATGACTAAAATCTAGCATTAGATCTAGACAATAAAATATAAAGTCTGTTAAGTCAGAATTAACCTATACCCCAAATATCACAAACATGTCCGTTCATGCGCATTCATATGAGTCGTGCACTGTGATAAGGGGGTTTAATGCATGTGCGTTAAGTGTCGTCCTAAATTAGCCTGTGCAGTCCGCACAGGCTAATCAGGGACAACACTTACCGCTTTTATGATATTTTCTGTTTAAAGAAAGTCTCTTTTTAGCAAAAATCTAGTTTAGGCGGAAAGTGTCGTCTCTAATTAGCCTGTACGGACTGCACAGGCTAATCTGAGACGACACTTTGCGCACATGCATTAAACCCCTTTTTCGCATAGCACGGCGCATATATATGGCTTGAAATATTCTTGAAGTATGCTCGATACTTGGTCAACTTCAAATGCAAACGCGAATTCAAAAGGGAAAAACAAGCATCATAATACCCGGGTATTTTAAGCGGATGGTTACATTTAGCGCACTAGCAGATAATCTACTTAAAACATTCAGTTCAGTGCGGATTAGAAGATGTTACACATTTTAAATCTTATAAATATTGACTTTTAATGAAAAGAAATACTTCTCGGTTGAACTATTACGAATGAGGGAGCAGTGCCAAATAGTTTATTTCTTGATTACCCGTGCATTTTTTCAGCGATATTGAATACCCGATTAATTTTAATTTGAATGTGAGGTCTGTATATATCCATATTTCATTGGTTGTGTGTTTCTTTTATACCAGACTACAGAATCGAAATGCATTTATATACTTATTATGTTTAGCCGATATTTCAATTTTGTATCATTTGTTGTCATAGCATGTGTTTTACAAGATAAGTATTGATGCAAAGCATAAAAGGGCGTCGGGAATTTCAGTGTAAAAGGCACTCAATGAAGTTACATGGAACGATTTTTTTCCACTGTTAATATCAATATATTGGCCGATTATTTTAAACAAAATAGAAAAAGATACTGGTATAACCATTATCTATGATTTTGTGTTATAACCCCCAAATAACCATTATCTATGATGTTTTGATATAACCCCCAAATAACCATTATCTATGATTTTGTGTTGTAACCCCCAAATATTTCATAGTTCATTTTATTTACGTTGGTTTCCTTTTTTTACTGGCATCCGTGTCCAGTTTCCATTAATGGAACAGAACTGTGTAGGTTATAAAAAATCTGCTTCATCTTGTAAGCGTAATTTTATATTGTTCTCAACTTCAATGGTAGATGATTCTGAACTTATTCTTACGTTGCTCATTTACGATAGGGGTTGAGTACGCATTGATATGAAAACACTGTAAAAGTTAAGATGTGTTTACGAACCCCTCACCCTCTCACGCATATATTTCATGGGCATAATAAAAACAAAAAATGGTTACAATAAAACAGCATATTTATTTAAACTAAAATGTCTACATCAAAACAAAAAGTTAACATAGAACACAAGTTAAATAATTTGATTTTACTGGGGCTCGAACCTTGGGTCTCTCACATGTGAAGCGAGCGTGTAACCACTACACTAGGAACCGCTTGAAAAATCACCTTCTAACTAAGATATAAATAAGCTATTAATAGTCGGTTTAAATGTAAACCCGGACGTTTAAACGCTGGATAGTAAGCGGGGTTAAAGGTCCATACCAAAGGGTCCATTCCACTGGCAAGATACGGGTCAGGCCTGCGCCCTTCTATATGTGGTTCTTAAAAATAACTGTAGGAGGACTTGATAGTAATGAGACTGGGGTGCTGTGATGGTGCTCCTCATTGATAAGCGGCTGCTTCCTTTATCAAGACTTATTATGCCCCCCTTCGAAGAAGAGGGGGTATATTGCTTTGCTCATGTCGGTATGTCGGTCTGTCTGTCGGTCGGTCCGTCCACCAGGTGGTTTTCAGATGATAACTCAAGAACGCTTGGGCCTAGGATCATGAAACTTCATAGGTACATTGATCATGACTCGCAGATGACCCCTATTGATTTTGAGGTCACAAGATCAAAGGTCAAGGTCACAGGTGAAGGTCACAGTTACTGGAAAAAGGCATTTTAAGGATTTAGCATGGTTCAAACAAGTGAAACAACTACCGTTTGTGCATGTTGTTTTTGTTACAGCATTTGCCTCAATTGTAATATATTTAAATTTTACTGCATTTTTGTAATGCATTGTATTGTATCAATACCTCCACCACCACCACCACCACCACCACCACCACCACCACCACCACCACCACCACCACCACCACCACCACCACCACCACCACCACCACCACCACCACCACCACCACCACCACCACCACCACCACCACCACCAACACCACCACCACCACCACCACCACCACCACCACCACCACCACCACCACCACCACCACCACCACCACCACCACCACCACCACCACCACCACCACCACCACCACCACCACCACCACCACCACCACCACCACCACCACCACCACCACCACCACCACCACCACCACCACCACCACCACCACCACCACCACCACCACCACCACCACCACCACCACCACCACCACCACCACCACCACCACCACCACCACCACCACCACCACCACCACCACCACCACCACCACCACCACCACCACCACCGTTGTTCACAGTGACAAAAAACGTATTCACACAATGGCTGCTACTACAACATATAGCCCATATAGGGGGGCATGCATGTTTTACAAACAGCCCTTGTTACAATTATAAATACGTGTCGCGCTTCGCACTCTATAGCGCCTTTATTAGTAACTAGGTGGTTGCTAGGAAAGTGGAACAAAGAAGTTTTGTTTTTATACAAAACCAGAAAGTTTCACAGGTTCGCGAATTTGACCAGTCCCTGTGATATTTATTATTGCCTAGTCCCTGTGATCAGTTATTAATTAAAACAATTAGCTTTGCATTATTGGCAATAAATGTAATAGGCACAAATGCAGTACTTATTTGCACTAATTTACACGAAAAGTCACCACAATGATAGATATTCTGACAACAAAAATATATACATTGATCCGTAAAATAACTTCTCCTCCCATAAGCGAAAAAAAACGTATTACATACTAGTCGCCGCACTTCAATGCGACGCCAATGACATTTGTCTACCACCTCATTTCAATGTAAATTTAGATTAGTTATTTTTTACTTACTTTGTATAGGTTCGAAGCGAAGCTGGAAATGTTCGCTTGCAAAGAAACTTGTTCTAAGATACCGTATCGCGTTCGTTCGACGAAACATATTGAGCTGTAAAACATATTAACATTATTGTATGCATACTTGTATTTCATTAAATTTCAAATACGCTTGCATTAATAATTATGAAAACATAATAATTAACTAGATATCGTCATTTTCATAACTACCTAAGATCACGTGTCTAAAGATATTGACTGTTTTATGTTTATTAACCAAAACAAAGCATATAACAATTTCAACATTTTACGGTAGAAAATAATCCCGAGAGAAATGACTGTAACTGCTTTAAAAATGATAGTTAAAATAAAGAAAATTAGTAAACGTTACACTAATGACTAAATTATTACGAAGTTATGATTGTGGAAACCGAACAAATGAAACTTTACGATACAAATATGTTAAACTAAAAACAGTTTATTATGTTTTAACACGAACCACGTTTATCTGATGTGGTAACCAATAAAAACTGACAGAAGTTGAATGGGAAAACAATCTCGCCGCGTTAACCCTTGTAAGTGTTTCAGGCCAAATATGGTGTATGTTTGGTTATATGGTCGATATTTTGAAGAATTGTTTATCCGTTTGGAGAACGAAATGCAATATTAATAAAAATTAAATATAGGCGAGTTAATTAGCGAATACAATTACGCATCTTTTTTAAATACCAGTAGACGCAAAAAGTTGCGGTTAGTCGGGTATTTTCACTGATGATACAATCATTGCTTTTTGTACTATAATACGCTACCGAAGTAGGGAAGCTGATTTCGACGAATCTTTTCGGCGTTGGCTGGTTCTGAAGTTTCCCACACGATACCACGTACGAACGACGAAATGGCGACACATGTCTTATTTGTCGTATGTGCGCCCGTTTGTCTCCCTGGCGGATATATTTGTCGTTCTTTCGTTTTTAGTGTTTATGAGGGGTAAATATGCTTTTCTGTCGTTTTTGGCAACCTTTTTAGAGCCCTTAAACGGGCCGTAAGGAGACCATCAAAAGGAGTGAATTGCATATCATCCATTATGCAATGTTTGATTAATACCCATATACCAGAGGAATCTAAGTAAGTGGGCCTATTGTTTAACACATAGTATATATATGTTTTTAACTGAACGAGCGAACAAAAATGGTTTGATGATCTTAACACGCCCGTATGGGTATCGTTCATTGTTTGATGATCTTAACACGCCCGTATGGATATCGTTCATGGTTTAATAATCTTAACACGCCCGTATGGGTATCGTTCATGGTTTGATGATCTTAACACGCCCGTATGGGTATCGTTCAATGGTTTGATGATCTTAACACGCCCGTATGGGTATCGTTCAATGGTTTGATGATCTTAACACGCCCGTATGGGTATCGTTCAAGCCTTTGAGATCCGTTTGTGTTTTGATACATAATGTAAATAATATATACCTGCAAAGTCTACATAATATACGTTAATTTTTTTTATTTGTGGTACTCTGTCTATAATATAAAATACTATTTCAGCGTGGGTATAATGTTTGGGCCGTGCTCTGAGAAAAGGGGGTTTAATGCATGTGTGTAAAGTGCCGTCCAAGATTAGCCTGTGCAGTCCGCTGGATTTTTAATAAGAAGATACTATATTGAAGTGAAAAATATCATAAAAGCGGAATGTGTCGTCCCTGATTAGCCTGTGCGGACTGTACATGCTAATCTAGGATGACACTGTGTGCAAATATATATTAAACCCCCTTTTCACAGAGCGAGGATCATTTTTTAATGTTAGTGTGTTTTACATTTGTCTGTCTTTAGCATATATTACAAATATACGTTTGATTAAAAAAGGTTTATTATGAATACGACATATTAGAAATGTGATTCTTATCTCTATTTTCTCATGTATGCAATTTTGTTTCAAATTTGATGAATGTTCTGATTCATAATCGTATTTGCTTATCCGAGAAACAAATAAATCAACAACGTTTTGCCTTTAGCCGTTCGATTGGATAATGTTCTCTCATCGCGGACAGTTAACATCTAGATTGTGTGTGAAACGGATAATTCGGGCTGTCCAAATGTTGCGACAGACCCTCAAGTAACAAATGTGAAAGTCCGCGAACCCTATAATTTAATGTTCGTGATATGATTTCGACGCCGTAATCAACGAATTATAAAAGTAAACTACAAGATCCGTATTGATAAAATATGGGTTTTAAGATAACGGATCTGTGGAATAATCGTTTGACTGCATTTTTGACAAAAGTAATATTACCAATAGCGAGATTGAATAACAAGCAAAGCAATTCTAAAAAACAAAAACAAATATACATTCATCGTTTTAATTGGAAAGATCAAGAAGAGATGATAACTGTTTTGCCTGATAAATAAACCAACGCAGCAAAACCTCGTACAATCAAGGAAAGTGCTT
Organism: Dreissena polymorpha; assembly: GCF_020536995.1. Lineage (NCBI taxonomy): Eukaryota > Metazoa > Mollusca > Bivalvia > Myida > Dreissenidae > Dreissena > Dreissena polymorpha. Next base: position 96,475,909 of record NC_068359.1, on the reverse strand, counting down.
TTTTTTCTCTGAGAAATGTAAGACAACGTTCACTAATACTTAAGCAAACGCTGGTAAAACATCTCTAGCTAAAACAAGTTTAGTTTTTAGTTAAAACGTTATTATTTTTGTTCTATTGCATTAAAATAACTACTACTTTTTTAAACGCTATCGAATCCGTTTCCTTGGAGTTGAACCAGTACTTGATGTATATGGAGAAGATCTCAAGATCAGTGGGTATCAAACCCGCGACCCTACCCCCGGTTGCAATGCGAATAACGTATCCACGGCAACCTTAACACACAGAACGAATAAATTAACACTCGTGCACGCACGCACTCACACGCTAACATGCGCACTCATTCACACATCCCTCATTTAAAACTGCCTACGTTTGAAGTAAGAAATTTGTTTTTAATTGAAAGCATTGTATTAGATTGATCATAAAATTGCATACTTTTACTCTCGTTGGCATTTTGTTATCTTATATTAAACGATTAAAGTATCATTTTTTCAGATCATCTGGATGTAAACATGCTATTTACGGTCGCACATGCGCGGTGGTTCGTTTTCTTGTCACTGCTGTTTCAGTTGCTACACGTCGATGCACTCCGAACCATAACGGCCGAAATTGAGTCTAACGACTATCTTGTCAAGGTTACAATATACTAAATAATTTTAGTGTTCAATGCTATACCCTCTAAAAATGGAACGACACAATTCTCTGTATGTGCACTTGCCATGACTTTATTTTTGAATATTTCTGTGTGCATGTGGTAGGGAAAACATTCTTGTATACTACAAATTCAGTGTTTTGCTTATATGTTGGAGACTACATGAGATTTTGACAGATGGCGGAAAACCCTCATCAACTGGAGATCAGCCGGTAAAAAGGTGGCCTTAAAACAGTGACCGTTGATTCGCGTCGAGTTCTTACTTATATACTGCATGACCTATATTTTTTATTGTTTAAATCCATTCGGCTTGGCATGCTCTTTACGAAAAGGTATGTGTATGGGGTTGTCTACGCGCAAAAGTTTGACTTTATTTTTCGTTGAAGTTGTTGATTTTACATTGAATTTTTTAAGGAAATATTTTGGTATATTGTGACCTAAACTAACTTTAGGTAAAAATGAAATATCATCTGCAAGTGCAAAATATGACTGGGAAAGCATATTTTTGGTCATTTTTTAGCAAAAGAGAAGATTATAAGTGCATTAAATGCATGAATTTAGATGATTTGACCTGGAATAGTTGTTTTTCAAGTTGACCCTCCACCCTTATATAGCCGAATAAGGGCTAAATTGCTTTCCAACTTAAATTTAAAGACAAATGGGTTGACCGTGTAGCATTAATGTGCTACATGAAGTCAGAATTCAACGCCTGGGTCTCCGTGATCCAGTAACGCAACAATAGCTTGTGCGTAAAGCATTGACATTCAAACAGAGCCCCATTTCACCGACATGGAATGGCGGACATTTTTACAGTTTGGACAGTGCAGCAGATGCTTAGCTGAGCCAGCCTTCATATTTAGTACAATCATGAATATAACAAGCTTTATCACTTCATATTATTCATAGAAATACACTTAAAATACATAAATGCATGTGTTTTTTTTCATTTTTTTATCTATTTCAATTGGGTATTTTGACTTTTAAGGTAGAGGAATGTCTGCGACTAAGCCGAGGGCCACTGCATAAGGGTTATTGATGGCAAAACAGGTAATAATACTAAATTATTGTCATGTACATAAGCAAATAAGCATATTAATGATGCTTAAGGTGTGAAATACTGCCATAATCAGGTTTGTGGTCACTCAAACCCTTGCCGTTGTGCAATTCCCCGTGTAGTTTGAATCTATAGTTCCGCGTCCCGACACGTAAAGCTCGTGCTTTGCTGGCAGCGGAAGTTGGCACTTAACAGGTTTATCCTTGTTCCTGAGCATGTATGCAGTACAGCTGAGTTAATTTGCTACTTGTAACCTTACAATTAGCTTGTGTTTTGTATTGTTTTCTCACAATATGCTTACTGTTAATGTTCTGGCTTGAAAGGATGTCGCGTCAGACTTAAACATAGGATTGTTGTAGCAAGTGTCCCCTTCATCATTTGCCTTAGAGGGATCTTTTTGTCAAAATTACGCACTTTCAGCAACCAGTTTTGTTTTTTATTTGGTACATGCTTCTCTCATTTAGTAACGTGTGGGAGGTATTGACCTTATTCGGGTGTCTTTGCATACAAAGGTGACATGGATCGATGATATTTGTTGTGTTGAGAATTCTGCGTGAAGCTGTGTGCCCAGAAGAAGTACTAGAAACCCCTTTCAGGAAGCCTACATTGATCTGAGCTCCCTTTCTGGCCCTGCTAGTACATGGAACCCCATTGCTAAGCTTATAATGCTTGCCTACATACATGTATCTTGTTCATTTTAACCTTTTCTTCCGGTCTAAACCCCCAATATGAGCATTTTATTCTTTCGCTCGGTTATGAACCTCCATTTTGACCTGATTGCCACCATAAAAATAGTCAAAAGTACTTATTTTGTGCCCAAAATATAAAAATGTGTATTCTCTTGAACCTCTAAATGAGAGCTGGCAGTGCATATTGACCATCTGCTGCAGTTTAAAGGCACCCACGACATTATATTCTAGAATATATCATTGGCGGCTGGTAAATAAAGGGGCTCCGAGCGACAAGGCGCTTTCAAGATTTCACACTTTTATTGTTGCGCAACAAAAAGTTATTGGAAGCTTATTGATTTCTACACTTCAAAGTATCTTTGATCTCTCATTTTTACTAATTTGTTTATTGTTTTGGATGAAATTGGATTTTTTTTGCTTTGAAATTGACATTTTTGGGGTTTTTAAAAAAAAAAACACTAAAAAGACATTATCAAAATTGCTTAGAGTGAAAATATCTAACAAATTCATTCTTTCCCCACCCCGCATAAGCCCCACATGCCAATCCATTTGGTTTGTTTTGGTATTTTGTTGCAGATATTGAACACAACAGCTTTAAATCTTAAAGGGACATTTAAGCTTTAACAGGCCTTAAATCGCCTTCTTCGGACGGAAAACACCAGCGTGTGAAAATATTATATAAAATGGCCAAATGGACAGACAATCCAGCCAAACTTAATATATTGGTGCAATATGAATAGGAAGATAATAATATGCAAGAAAAACACATTTTAATCAGAATATATTTCTCCTTTAGGTTTCAAATATACTAAATTGTTTTGGTGTTCAACGCTATACCCTCTAAAAAATGGAACGTCATTTATTTGAAGACCCAATTCTCTGTATGTGCACTTGCCATGACTTTATTTTTTAATATTTCTGTGTGCATGTGGTAGGGAATACAGTATTGTATACTACAAATTCAGTGTTTTGCTTATAGGTTGGAGACTACATGACATTTTGACAGATGGCGGGAAACCCTCATCAACTGGAGATCAGCCGGTAAAAAGGTGGCCTTAAAACAGTGACCGTTGATTCGCGTCGAGTTCCTTCTTACATACTGCATGACCTATCTTTTTTATTGTTTAAATCCATTCGGCTTGGCATGCTCTTAACGAAAAGGTATGGGTATAGGGGTGTCTAACCGCAAAAGTTTGACTTAATTTTTCGTTTACCTTGTTGATTTTACTTTGAATTTGTAAAGGAAATCTTTTGGTATATTGTGACCTAAACTAACTTTAGGTAAAAATGAAATATCATCTGCAAGTGCAAAATATGACTGGGAAAGCTGATTTTTGGTCATTTCTTAGCAAAAGAGAAGATTATAAGTGCATTAAATGCATGAATTTAGATGATTTGACCTGGAATAGTTGTTTTTCAAGTTGACCATCCACCCTTATATAGCCGAATAAGGGCTAAATTGCTTTCCAACTTAAATTCAAAGGCATATTGGTTGACCGTGTAGCATTAATGTGCTACATGAAGTCAGAATTCAACGCCTGGGTCTCCGTGATCCAATAACGCAACAATAGCTTGTGCGTAAAGCATTGACATTCAAACAGAGCCCCATTTCACCGACATGGAATGGCGGACATTTATACAGTTTGGACAGTGCAGCAGATGCTTAGCTGAGCCAGCCTTCATATTTAGTACAATCATGAATATAACAAGCTATATCACTTCATATTATTCATAGAAATACACTTAAAATACATAAATGCATGTGTCTTTTTTCATTTTATATCTATTTCAATTGGGTATTTTGACTTTTTCAGGTAGAGGAATGTCTGCGACTAAGCCGAGGGCCACTGCATAAGGGTTATTGATGGCAAAACAAGTAATAATACTAATTTATTATCATGTACACAAGCAATAAGCATATTTATGATGCTTAAGGTGTGAAATACTGCCATAATCAGGTTTGTGGTCACTCAAACCCTTGCCGTTGTGCAATTCCCCGTGCAGTTTGAATCTATAGTTCCGCGTCCCGACACGTAAAGCTCGTGCTTTGCTGGCAGTGGAAGATGGCACTTAACAGATTTATCCTTGTTCCTGAGCATGTATGCAGTACAGCTGAGTTAATTTGCTACTTGTAAACCTACAATTAGCTTGTGTTTTGTATTGTTTTCTCACAATATGCTTACTGTTAATGTTCTGGCTTGAAAGGATGTCGCGTCAGACTTAAACATAGGATTGTTGTAGCAAGTGTCCCCTTCATCATTTACCTTAGAGGGATCTTTTTGTCAAAATTAGGCACTTTCAGCAACCAGTTTTGTTTTTTATTTGGTACATGCTTCTCTCATTCAGTGATGTAAGGGAAGTATTGACCTTAATCGCGTGGCTTTGCAAACAAAGGTGCCATGGATCGATGATATATGTTGTGTTGAGAATTCTGCGTGAAGCTGTGTGCCCAGAAGAAGTACTAGAAACCCCTTTCAGGAAGCCTACATTAATCTGAGCTCCCTTTCTGGCCCTGCTAGTACATGGAACCCCATTGCTAAGCTTATAATGCTTGCCTACATACATGTATCTTGTTCATGTTAACCTTTCCTTCCGGTCTAAACCCCCAATATGAGCATTTTTTTCTTTCGCTCGGTTAAGAACCTCAATTTTGACCTGATTGCCACCATAAAAATAGACAAAAGTACTTATTTTGTGCCCAAAATATACAACTTTGTATTCTCTTGAACCTCTAAATGAGAGTTGGCAGTGCATATTGACCATCTGCTGCAGTTTAAAGGCACCCACGACATTATATGCTAGAATATATCATTGGTGGCTGGTAAATAAAGGGGCTCCGAGCGACAAGGCGCTTTCAAGATTTCACACTTTTATTGTTGCGCAACAAAAAGTTATTGGAAGCTTATTGATTTTTATACTTCAAAGTATCTTTGATCTCTCATTTTTACTAATTTGTTTATTGTTTTGGATGAAATTGGATTTTTTTTTTGCTTTGAAATTGACATTTTTTGGGTTATTTAAAAAAAACACTAAATAGACATTATCAAAATTGCTTAGAGTAAAAATATCTAATTACTTCATTCTTTTCCCACCCCGAATAAGCCCCACGTGCCAATCCATTTGGTTTGTTTTGGTATTTTGTTGCTGATATTGAACACAACAGCTTTAAATCTTAAAGGGACATTTAAGCTTTAACAGGCCTAAAATCGCCTTCTTCGGACGGAAAACACCAGCGTGTGAAAATATGATATAAACCGGCCAAATGGACAGATAATCCAGCCAATCTTAATATATTGGTGCAATATGAATAGGAAGATAATAATATGCAAGAAAAACACATTTTAATCAGAATATATTTCTCCTTTAGGTTTCAAATATACTAAATCATTTTGGTGTTCAATGCTATACCCTCTAAAAAATGGAACGTCATTTAATATTTGAAGACACAATTCTCTGTATGTGCACTTGCCATGACTTTATTTTTGAATATTTCTGTGTGCATGTGGTAGGGAAAACATTGTTGTATACTACAAATTCAGTGTTTTGCTTATAGGTTGGAGACTACATGAGATTTTGACAGATGGCGGGAAACCCTCATCAACTGGAGATCAGCCGGTAAAAAGGTGGCCTTAAAACAGTGACCGTTGATTCGCGTCGAGTTCTTTCTTACATACTGTATGACCTATCTTTTTTATTGTTTAAATCCATTCGGCTTGGCATGCTCTTTAAGAAAAGGTATGGGTATGGGTGTGTCTACGCGCAAAAGTTTGACTTTATTTTTCGTTGAAGTTGTTGATTTTACATTGAATTTGTAAAGGAAATTTTTTGGTATATTGTGACCGCAAGGTAAAAACCTTTTTTTTCAAGGGAGATCATTCCTAATTACTGTGTCCAACACTTTTTCATCGTTGTCTCCCCTTGTAAGTTGACCTAGGGAATCTGTCAATCTCCACGCAGAGTTGTCGTTCGATGCTCTCTGATACATTTACTGGTATAACAAGAAAGCCCTTCCATATTATGTTTTAAGTATTCTATTATGAAAAGAAGAGTCAATTTCTTTTACATTTTGAACATATTGTGTAAGTTTAGGCTCATAGTAACACAATAAATAACCTAAACTTACCAAGTAAAAATAACAATGGGGAAAATTAGTGTACCACGTGGCTCGGCTGTAATCATGTTGTTGGTTTTAACGGAAGGGGATTAGAATCAGTTTTGCTGGGTCCAGTCAACTCTCTGCCCGGAGCTTGCTATGGAATCACTGTGTACGAGTCTTACTTTAGACCCCCGTCAGGATTTGTCTCCCTAATTATTAAACGGTTTACCACTGACATGACTAGTACAAGACTTACAGAGATATTGAGTGATTTTAGTATGCAACCATTATTTATAGAAACAACAGTAACAACAACAACAACAACAACTGCAGCAACAACAACACATGTTCACGGAACTTTCTTGACAATGTCATGCCGTAATTTACACATACACAGTCAAAAAAGTGTTGATAAATTTCTTTATGTTTTTTTTTTGCATTATCGTTATAATGTTGCCGTTTACACATTTGTCAGTACCGATTGGAGTTTTAGAAGCACTAACGACTCAATTGTGGCATTATTACGTATCTAAACTATTGTTTATAAGATTGGACCGTTCTGTAACAGAAAATAGTCAGCTGATTTCCATAAATGCCATTACTACCTAACCCGCGCGCATATATATGTTCTGTTTGGGGGTATAAGTATACCAACGCTACCAATCCTTTTTCTGTTCGAATAAATAGAGGATATTTGTTAGATCTGGAGGACTATCAAATTTAATTCATGAGTCATCATAAAAAACATGTTTTGCATATGATTACAGTGAATTAAAATCGATATTCCAACGAATCCAACACATTTTCTTTTATTTTATGCTTACACATAATTATTTTCGTATTTAAACTGGAAAATTACGCTTAGATAATTTACGTCATGACAAAAACAACGTCATTTAAGAGTAAAACAGTGAAAACTTTCGATAATTTCACTGTTTGTATTCACTAATATTCCTATTGAAACCACCGGAATGGATAACATAAAATCGCCTCTTCATAGTACCGAATAACTTTTCATTTGAATAAGCTTCGATCTGGCTGATACTGCAATAAACATGCCATATCAATCAAATTTAATACGAGCTTGTTAAACTCATGCAAACCAGTGACATAAAACCAAAAACAACCTTAAAGGTGTTCTGCAGAAATCGAGTCTTCAGAAAAAAGGCAGGAATCATGCGAAATGTAAGTGAATTCATCAGCATGAGTTACGAATAACATCGTCTTCCGAAGGAATAATTATCGTTGAAGCAAAATCTTGGCTCAAATGTTTTCATGAAACTTCTCGATAATTTAAGACGGTGGCTGGACTCACAGTGGAGTAATACGACCCATCGGAACAGCCGTTACAAAGACTTGGCGATATAAATTTCCGTGCAAACTGTGACATATTTATAATGTAGCGGATCCGTGGTCTAGTGGTAACACACTGGCTTTACAATCCAGAGATCGCTGGTTCGATCCCCCGCTGCACCTAACCTACTAACTCGTCTTTCGCATGAGACATTAAACCGAGGTGCAGTGTACTAGGTGCTATACACCGGGCACTAAAAGACCCAGGGTCACCTCTGGAACGGGGTGTCTCCTGTATCTTGCACTATCCCCCGTAACCAACTAACACGTCTTTCTGGGGGCGATGGCCATATGGGAGACAATCCCGGTGCACTCGATAAAAAAAGAAAAACAAAAAAACACGACATATTTATAATATCGTATTTTGAGGTGAAATACTCATTGTACAACAACGACTATTACCGCTGTATGCTTATAAAAGCCTCGTTCTGGGACATCTGTGCTAAATGCATGTGCGTAACGTGTCGTCCCAGATCAGCCTATACTTAAGCACAGGCTAATCTGGGACGACCCTTTTCGTATAGACTGGATTTTCGTTTAGAAGAGACATATGAATGAAAAAATAAATAAAAGCGGACAGAATAAATAAAAGCGGACAGTGTCGTTCTTATTAGCTTATGCAGAGTGCATAGGCTTATCTGTAATTACACGCAACGCACATGCATTAAGCCCAGATTTCCCAGAACGGGGCTCATAATGCTCCTGCAACTGAAATAATGTGCCTATCCAAATTAAAACAACAACAACAACACAACAACACCTTTTTCTAGTGCTGTATACTGTGCATACAATGCTTGTCAAACCTACGGCAACTTAAGCGACGCAATACAAATGCATCACGCCTACAGACGTAACATTCTAAGAGTAAATGTATGAACGCATTGTTTACACTCGTGGTAAACTGATTGTCGCCTTCGTTGTCTTAGGCACAACCCCTTCAACATTTGCAGATTCGCATCAATACACGAAACTCTCAAAATCAAATCCAAATAAAAACCTCTCTGGTTTTCCTCGTCAGCTAAGAGATATATATGAAATCCCATGAGGGTCACACTCTTTTAAGAGGCGGAGTGTGAATTTACTGAGATGATATCCAATTACGCTGCAAATTGATTCTAAAGGGATTTTCAAAGATCTCTAATTGACTTTTAATGGTTAATTTTATCAAATTTTCTTATCCAGCTGACATATTAATCACTTATTGTAACAAAAACAAACAAAACGACACCCTTATGGGGAATAAGTAGAAGTATGTGTAATTTTGAATGGTTGATAAAGGGTATCGAATTCCGAATTATCGAAAAGGTTCTTTCCTATTTGAATGTATATAAATATGTACACTATAAATTTCAAATTACATCAGGAAGAAACACACAAAAAAACATAGCTGTTGTTTTTTTTTCAATCTAATGGACATAATATACTTCAGTAGACTTGGTTCTATATATTTTTTTAATATATGTATGAGCATATACTTATTAAAATACATTTATGAAAATATATGTTTAAAATATCAATGCATTTGTTTGATGGCATCTTATTCTTAAATTATCGCAGTGGAAATGAGAGCTGAGTCGTTGTCTTTTCTGATCTAAGTTGTTTAGTCTGGTAGGATCCTGTAAAATATACAATTTTCCAAACAAGAACAGCAAATAATACCGTGTATACATGTGCCATTCAATTTACCCTATGGATACTTATTTACGACACTATAACTGTCTACAATATACGTCATTAATTGCGCCACTAATCAACGCTCGTTGGCCTGATTATTCCGTTTTAATCGGTTGATGACTAGAATGGCCAAAACAGAAATACTTAAGTATGGCGTATTATTTGCAATAAAGTACCTTTATATACAGTATAAAATATAATAACTGCAATACATCACGTTGAAGTTCTAATTTCTGATGCCGCATGCTGAAAGGTTGAGGTATTTGACGTTAGTGCATACATTTCATATGGATATTCTTGAAGTATATATTCGTGTCTGGGCCATAACTTTATTGTACATGATGTGATTCAAAATCAAAAGGGGTATACATGATCACTATACCATGGGGCGCAAGCCTCATATAAAACTTACAGTCCCGTATAGACTACTTCATAAATATAAAGAGGGAATTGAATTTAACAAAGCGAACTTCTACAATTAAGTATTCAGGTTTAGGCTCCATTTTATACGTGGTCCAATAATAGTGTACATATTATATATAGGCCGTGTTCTGTGAAAAGTGGTTTCAATACATGTGCGTCAAGTGTCGTCCAATATTAGCCTTTGCACAGGCAAATCAGGGATGCCACTTTCCGCTTTTATGATATTTTAGGTTTAAAGAAAATCCAGTTATAGCGGAAAATGTCTTCCCCGATTAGCCTGTGCACACGCTAATCTGAGACGACACTTTACACATATGCATAAAAAAACCTTTTCACAGAGCACGGCTCATATGTATTAGTATTATGAATGTAAACGTGTTTGCATATATTCTTTACCAGTCAAGACCCGATAATGTTTATGTGGACATTTTAGAGTGAAATTTTAAATTAAAAAATCTTCGCCTTAGCATGAAACATGTTTATCATTGTAATACATTTAGATGATGCCTATCTGTATAAAGAGTAAAGGTATATTCGAATCTTGAGTTCGTAGGTATTTGTGTATGTATTTGATACATAGAAGATTTAATACCGTATGGATATTCATCAGAAAATGGGAATGGTACAATTAAAATGCATTCCACTATTTTACAACATTACACATTTCTTGGGAAAAGATATCTCATAATAGAAAATAAAGCACACAAAATATCATTTTCTTGCATCACTTGCATCTGGTATATGATCTCAACGATTATGCGTTCATACAATCGTACATACGTTTTAAAAAGTATGTATATTTTCGGATATGTCAATATGACCTCCATTTAAAGATCTAGTGTCTTACTCGAATGGATAAAACATTATTTTTAATTCACTTGTCTGACAATTTTTTTCCAACATGCCTTTGAAATTCAAAGAAATCACATAAATGTGAAATCAGAACAATCTTGAATCGATCCATCGGATGAAGTGAGTAATAACTGCACTGTGTAAGCGAATGTATCAGCAGCAGTTAATACTTATGTTGTTTCCGGGCGGGATTATAATCTTAAAAGAAATATTTAGTCTCAATTGCTTAGCACATACCCGTGTTCTTCTGCGGGAGTTGAATCCACAACAGAGTTATGCGACCCGTTAGCGCTCGTTATAAATATTAATAATCTCCCGTTACAAAAGAAGTTCTCGGTGTTACCTCGGAATCAAACACATATACTGCATAGATTCATCATTTCGGTTCATAGTTTTGAGTAAGTTTTTTAGCTGTTATAATTATACTACCTTAAAATAATTTCAATTGGGTTTGACATTTATTTAAGATCGACTAAAACACTTCATTGATATTTTCCTGATACAGAGGGGGTAATCACGTGATATTCGAGATGGCGACATCCATGCCGGGGCAAGTATTTTTCGCCGATGTATACACTTTATAACTGATTTTTTTTTAAATAACGTTCACTTTGCAGCCATATCACCAAAGGTACTAGCGTTTATTTTGTATTTATATTCGTTCCATAACTCGACTTTACTCGCTGGGAAAATTCTTAGCGGGATGACCTGATTACAGCTTTACAAAGAAAATTGGCAGGGAGGGAAGTGGCGATGTAAAGAGAATTTTAATAAGAAATAAACGCTTAACACCTTTTTACTGATATTGCTAGAAAGTAAGAGTCATTTAAAAAAGTAAACACAATTAACAAAGGGTATAAAACGGCGATAAATAACTGTCTTGGCATGAACGTAGCCATCTTGACTATCACGTGATTAACCCCTCTGTGATAAAAAGGTGTCTGGAATATTTTTTACCACGTCAACAGGGTTAACATTATTCCATGTTTGAAGTTAGGTCATATAACTCGAAATCAACTTTAAATTCATAATTGTATATGCTAGTTTAACACTGCCAGAAAACAACGTTGACACTGAAATCGAATATACTATCTTTGACGAATGAAATATCACACACAGTTGCTTGGCCTGTTTGTTTGTCAAGAGACTCATACGTTGTTCACAATAATGCTATGAGCAGGAACTCGCATGTGGTCATATTAACATTGGGAAATTTAAAACTCATTCAGCTTGACATTACTTCATTTATTATTATATGCAGTAAAGACGATGCACCTATGTATAAGGCCTAAAAACCGCATTACTTTATTTATAATTATATGCAGTCAAGACGATGGACCTATGTATGAGTCTTAATGAACTGTCTGTTATGTTCTGTTCATCAATCAATGGAGCACTTACTATAACGTCGTGACCCATACAACTATTGAAATAGCTTTGTTATTGTAAGCTTCTATTTCCTATCAGTGACACCAACGAAGGTCGAGATGAAGTGTTTACAAATTACGTTCATTTTCTCGAATGTAATAATACATATCAGTATATCACTGGCCAATCCTTAGGCAAAAATAAGCATTTATTAAACGTATTTCTTTACACTTTCTTGCTTATTTTCAATTAAAATGTCCGGTCATTCGAGTCAATGATAAACATGTATTAGGGAGAATATATCCAAAGCATGTAGTTTGGTATAATTTGATGAATCTTAAAAATACACTTTTGTCAAAACCTAGCGAAGACTTGCTCGATAAAGGAAACGATTTTACAGCAAGTATATGCGATTTTAGTTTTAAGTTCGTTTTCTTGCAATCTCAAACCAACAAATGAATATGACCGAGCAATACTAAATACAATTTATTAACAATATTTATATAGAACCATTTAACAAATATTGTTTACTTCAGTGGAATTTATGATGGTATATACTCGCTTTCATATGTATTCATAGAACATATGTTGCTTACATAGTATTTTTTTGTAAAATGAACGTAGTTTTCCTTTCGAGAAAATAGGTAGTCGAAATATTAAAGTCTTGAGTTTTCATTATTTGTAAAATTCGATATAGATATTATCCTGAGGAATAGGCAATGGCCACAATGGACACGGGGCCCGGTTCAGAAATGTATGTTTCTTATGTTTGAATAACAACTTAATAAAGAGTAATTAACATATGACGTATTGGATTTTATCCCATCATCAGACATGCATTGTCGAAATAAGCCACTGTGGAATAAATTTTCCTCTATTTCAGCAGTGCTGAAATATAGCTGTCACGCGCGGCGAAGAATGTTCATATTACTCGGAATCAACTATAAAGTAATCATTTTTAGTAAAATCGAATCAGATTCAACAAAACAAACAATTTGATACCAAGATGTAATATATTTTTAACACATAATGCAACTCAAAAAGCAAATAAACATTATTTACAAATATTAAGTGCGCGTACTCGTGACGTCATTATTAACACGTCATACGACACAATGCATGTTGTTTCACGCTAAAGATGCAGTGTCTTTTTTTCATTATTTCTTAAAAATTGGGGACGTAGAGGTATGATTAACAGAAAAACAGGTTAGTTACTGATCTTTTTGTAATGTATGAGGCTCGACACGATTTAAATAATGAAACAATGTTTGCTTAAAATGTCTTTGGGATTTTCCGTCTAGTTCGATTTTCCTATTCTATTTTTAAAGAAATAATTTACGACTAAGAAAATTGATGGGATAAATCGAATACTAGGTCGGTGCCGAATAAAGCAAAGTTTATCTTGCTCGGCACGAAAATCTGAACCACTCGCCAAGGCTCGTGGTTCAGATTTTCTAAGCCTCGCAAAATAAACTTTGCTTTATTCGGCACCGACCTAGTATTCTCTATTAAACGTAATTTTTACTGTCCATTTTTGCAGGATTGTGTAAGTGAATAACATACTTTTGTGTTAAAGAAACTATAAACTAAACACGAATGTGTTTTACTAGCTTTAATATTTAAAAATATGATAACTGCAATTATGATTGTTTTTTATGATAACACATATGTGTTTTATTTCATGTTAATAAATAGTTAATAATGAAGAGGTTGTTTATATAACATTTATAGTATTATTTAATGTCATGTACATAATACCTGTATCGATGACATGTTATTGAGACAAATATTGATCGTGTATTTCGTTATTTGTTAATATCGATACATACAGGCATTACCTATACAATACCGATCTCGACGCAGAGTTGTCGTTCCTTGCTCTCACAAACAATCTCTGCCATCACAAGCAAATCATACCAGATTTGGTAGGATTTTATTTTTTGTTGTTTAAGTATTATATTATGAAAAGTAGTATGATTATCTTTTTTATTTTGAAAATTGTGAATAAGTTACATAATAATAATAATACAAAAATAAAAATAAAAATTGAATTTAAAAAAAGTAAAAATAACAACGGTACAATTATTGTACAACGTGGTTAGGCTATCATCACGGTGTTGGTTATGAAGGCAGAGATTTGTTCCAGCTATGCTAGTTCCAGTCAAATCTCTGCCTTGGGGTTGATAAATACAAAACAATTTCTCAATTTCAACATGTAGGCGATATGCGAATTCGACCCATTATGAAACAAACTTCGTAACTTAATTTTGCAATAATGTCTTAGTTGATGTAAACAGCATCCGAAATATCTGCAGTAATTCTCGGACTATGGTAGATATAATTGCAGCATTTGCCTGAGCGTCATATTTATGTTAATTCACAAAGAAGCACATTGTGCTGGATAGTGCCATGCGTGTTCTGTATCGTGTCCGTTCGAGTTCTTTAAATAGAATGTCTTAAACGGAATAGAAAGAAAAACACAACTGTACCTAAATTACTTGGAAGAAGCCAACATTAAAATATATATTCGTGTTTGGGTTCATTATGTGATATAGTTTTATCTTTGGCTATTTATGTGTTTATATTTAAACATTACACCGCACCTCTTAAATAATGTGTATGTGGCAGAAAGATAATAGGCACGATTTGAAAAACGCTGTTAAGGTTTGGTTTAACTAAGAAAACTTAAGTCTAAAAAAATAAGTCTTTTAATAAGTATTCGCATAAGACCTCAGCTACAAATGTTGAATTACCGTCACATACTTAATGTTTTTATTTTTAGTATATGAACTTAATTCAGAATGCTTTGTATGCAGCCATTTGGGCATGGTTGACGTCATTTATCAGAACAGGATACCATGTTGTCATTTTTCAATTTTATACATTCAATGACAAACTTCAATACATGCAAAAATCTTTGGAAAAGGTCCCTTTGAAGAATGTTTCAAAGTAAGCACTCAAAGTGACCATATAGACTTATGAAAGTTAGACCTGCTACTTCTTATGAATAACTTGTATCGTAAGATAATCATAGGGAGAGAAACAAAGACAGATTTGACACACAGTTTTACTTTGAGGACACTGCTTACCATGCTCAACGGTGTCAGTACGCTTAAATACTTTATTCTCAATTAGGTGTAAACATACATGACACTAATATATTGCACATTTAAATGTGTTTGTAATTGTTACATCAATATTGTCACATTATTAGCAATTGTCATGATCAAAAAAAGGGAAATCGTTGTAGCTAAGGCTGTCTGGAAATCGTTCCTGTCAGACAGGATAGTCTTCCGACATATTGCATTGTGCTATTTATAACACAGTCTGATTTTAATTTTCACAGAGAGATTTTCAAACAACCGCGTCATGCAAAAATAGTCTTATGCCAAATGCGGTAAGACTAGCTCAGGCTAAGCAATTGCGCAGGCTGGGATTTAGCTACGCTGGCCGCCCACATAATAAGACACGTTTTCGCATGACGCGGTCAAAGTTTGACTTGAAAAACGTGAAAAGAAATCCGCGACTAATTCAAATGTTAAAATAACGTATATATCGGCAGCGGAAATAGATTAATTCATTATAAGATATGTCAAGACCATTTAATGTCACATAGTATATTTTTTTCTACGTACACTATTGTGTGGTTTGAATATACGTTCACTTCACAGCAAACATGTTTTGCTGTTGGTATGCGATTAACAAGTGAAAACAGCAACAACAACAATTTAACCCTTGTTTCCAATTTAATTATTTACACACGTAAATTGTCTTCCTTTACTAAAAAGTAAGGGTATGCGCAACATATCTTTTTTAAGCATATTTTTTTGTTTTTACTTTACTTGTTTATAGAATGAACTGTGAGGTCAACACCAGAGCAAAAGTGCAAAGTTGTATTTGCTTTCAAAGAGATTAGTTGTTGCGTATATATAACTTACAACTTATTTAAATTGGACGATACTGACGAATGTTCATATTACCTTCAACTTGAAAAGTGAAAATGCACACATCATGGAACTTTTAAACAATTATAAGTTATACACAAATAATGGCGATCTGTAGTCTTCCAGAAACTATACATCAGAGTTCCGGTATACATTGCCACCGAAATAAGTCTGCAAAGGAAATGTTTATAGCACTATTTGTGATCGTTAAAACATTTTTCACAAGGTTCCCACAATATGTTGGAATTAAGATGGTTTTGTCATTTTCAGTAATCATTTATAATATTTTTTTTAGTTCTATGTGCACAATTAAATGCTTTAATTCGTCTATAAATACGAACCATTCAATAATTTTTTATTTCTACAGAATATCATTCTGATTATTAGCTCACCTGAGCATATTGTGCTCATGGTGAGCTTTTGTGATCGCCTTTTGTCAGTCGTCCGTCATGCGTCGTGCGTTGTGCGTCATGCGGCGTCAATATTTGACTTTTTATCACGCTAGAGGCAACATTTTATGTCTGATCTTCCTGAAATTTGGTCAGAAGATTTGTCTCAATGATATCTTGGACGAGTTTGAAAATGATTTCGGTTGTTTGAAAAACATGGCCTCCAGGGCGCGGGGCATTTAGCCTAATATGGCTATATATGGCTATAGTAAAACCTTGTTGACACTTTAGAGGCCACATTTATTGTAAGATCTTCATGAAACTTAGTCAGATGATTCGTCCCAATGATATCGTGGACGAGTTCGAAAATGATTCGGTTGTTTAAAAAAATGGCCGCCAGGGGGCGGGGCATTTTTCCTAATATGGCTATAGTAAAACCTTTTTAACACTATAGAGACCAAATTGATCGTCCGATCTTCATGAAACTTTGTCAGAAGACGTGTCCCAATTATATCTTAGACGAGTTCGAAAATGGTTCCGGTCGAATGAAAAACATGGCCGCCATTGGGCGGGGTATTTTTTATTACGTGGCCATAGTAAAACCATGTTAACACCCTAGTTAACGTATTCCGTTACTTCTTATTCTTCTAAAAACTCATGGCTGCGCTAGTGTTTTTTTTCAACGAAACGACGTGGACTGGTAGCAAATGTAATACATGCTCTATCTTTCAATAATAGAAATAATTGAGGATCAACCCATTCGTTCTAAGGTTTGGCCGCAATCTGTTTTAGAAGGTTCCGCCTTTGAAGATTCTATAAATTCAATGTAACTGCCAAACGAAAATCAAATTGAAATCCTTTCCCGTCTTTCCTCGACAATTCGGAACATTTCAAAAACCCACGAGACTAATCATCCGTTTTGTAATGGTTTAAATGATTCGATATGAATTCCCCCAAAAAACTAGAGTATTGCCGAGAGTATTTTATTAGTTCTATGAATGAAAATTTTATAACACACAAGATCCACACTGGGAATCATTGAGTGTTTCTTCAGTGTTAAATGCAAACTTGAAATAATTGCGAAAATATTAAAGTAAATGTGCGGTCTTTCAAATCCTGGCTGTGTTTAACCCATTTATGCCTAACGTCTTCAAAAAAAGCCTTGGCAAACAGCGTAGACCCAGATGAGACGCCGCATGATGCGGCGAATCATCAGGGTCTGCGCTGTTTGCTTACAGGAATTTTTGTAAGAATTATTTCAAAAATAGAAATAAATATACTAGAAATTCCTAATTTTAGAAATGAATTGATCCAATTAAGAAGGACGTGAGAGTCCACTAGGCAAAAATGGGTTAACCGTTGTTAATAGTTACCGTTCATGTAATTTACTAGAACATATTTAATCGCAAACTACATACTTTTTACAATTTTTTACACGATACGTTTGTTTTTTACGATTACGTAAAGCCGATATTAACCCATCTTTAATCAGTTCAATCAAAAGTGCAAACATCGGATGAACAACTTTAGTGTTGCTCCTCTAAAGAAATAATTCTTAAAGCATCATTAACACTCAAAATCAACGAACCAATACTAGTATTTCGTAAAATATTTCGTAAAATAAAGTAAATCCGTAAAAAAATCTGTGTTTCGTTAAGCAATAGCAAAAAGTTTAACGCTAGATGTTGTCTGGTAACATAGATACAACGAGATACAAAATGCTCGTTTTAAGTTTTTGTGTGACAATATATTCAATGTGAATTTCACGCGACGATATCCGAACATTTACGAGCGAACGCGAGATTGGCTTCGGACAGCTCATGAGAACTACGTCTTGCTTCCGACGCTGCCCGAAGCGATTAGCAATATTTTACGGGTTAGCTTTAATGTACGACATATTTAACAAAATATTCGTTGATTTTGAGTATGTATGTGGCGTTAATGCGCTCTGAAACCGTATAATGACAGTTCTGGGGTTACATGTCAACTCATATTTAAGTTTAAACGGTTGTGAAAACTATAAGTCCTGTGCAGTCTTTACAGGCTTATCAGGAACTTCACCTTCCACTTTTATGGAATGTTTCGTTAAAAGAAAGTCTCTTCTAAAATAAAATCTAGTCTAGGCTATTTACGCTCGTGCATTACGCCCTATTTTCCCAGAACGAGGCTCATGCACATCCAAATTTAAAGCCAGTTTACCGAAACAAAATTAACCGTTGCGTTTACAAAATGTAATATTTTAAAATGACTTCGAATATCAAACGTGTGCGTATGTGTGATAGTGGTCACAGTTTAAACTTTCTAGATGTGTGTCGTGTGCACAGAGATTCCGTTTTCTGCTTCTAAAAACGAGCGTCGTATTCCCTCCAACGTCAAATTATCACTATCTCCAAACGGTACAATTATTTCTTTGTTGACGGCTAATATTCTAAAATGTCTGCAAATAATCGCTTGCGGACGTAGACATAATTGTAGCCTTTGCATCTACTTCATATTTATATTAATTCGAAAATAACCACTTAACGCAGAATGTTGACAAATGCCGGCGTATATGTTATGTATGAAGTTGGTACAAGATAAAATAGTTTTAAGTGATAACTGTATTTAGATCAAAGCATGTATATCGATGTTTAATATTTTTCGCTTACAAATCCTCATAAATAACAATGTTACCGTATCATAGCAACATGATGATCACGCATACAATAAGTCGCAATTGAATTGAAACAGCGAAAAGTCGAAAATTTTATAACGTTAAAATGTAATTAAGGAACAGTTTCTATAATTGCTCAAGTGCAAGCCACTCAGGGAAAAAACACAAACCAGTCATTACGATAGCATGTCATAATCAAGTAATAATATACCTCTAATGACTGGCACATCAAACACCAAACGAATCCTTCCCTGGTTACGACTCGTCTCTCCTTTGGACATTGTTACGTATTTGTCATCATCTTCTACTTTCGAGCTTACGAGAAAAGTTATTTTTATCGACGACGCATTCAGCTCTTAGCCACATTTCGATAAAAAATTAATAAAAACAGTGTAAAATACGTTCCCATGTTTTTTTAAACTTTGGGCTAATTCGAATCCCAATAGACTTGAATGATTCTGTTAGAGTTTGAAAAGAATTGTAGATGTAATGTGCTTGTGGTTTATGAACACATCTACGAATATCATGATTGGAAGTTTAATTTGAAACTAGTATGTATTTCCTTCCAGTATTACAGTTTTAGTTGGTCGCGTTAGCGGCCGACTAAATTTACAGAGCATGTTTTGCAAATCAGTATGTGCTTAGCTACGGTAAGAGGGTGAACTCACTACGCTAGGAACGATTTCCGCTGCCTTTTTATCCTTCACTGGTGCACAGCAGACAGCCTATAATTATGTAAACAATAGGTTTAAGAGCTTGTGTGACATATACACTGTATCGACAATGTTCCCACGCCAGCGAAACAGGTAAACATGAGAAAAGCATCTCTCCAATACACTACATAACCAGTGGTTTACAACTGTTGAATGAGGTTAAGAGGTATTCTCAACAATTGACCATGCTTATCAGCAACGGTAATAAATAATCACTAAACGCCACATAATCACACATGCATGAAGAAATTACCATCTTCAGGTCAAGAACCTGTATACAGAATCTAGTTTTATCCTAAGAATATAATTTAATAAATGTTAATAGCTGTGTTTCAACATTTATTAATTTTAGTTATTTACAGCTTGCTGAGAAAATCTCTGTTTACATGTTTCTATTCACTGGCGCTACCCCTGCTAAATGTTTAAGAATTCTTCATGAACTATTCGCATTGATTGTCTTCATGAACAATTCATGATGGTACTTTATGAAGACTTCATGAGAAACATGTGAAGACACAATGAGACTTATTCCTGAAAAGTTCATGAACTATTCATGAAGTGGAAAATGCATCAAAGCTTCATCATATTATGCATCCTTAATGCCCATGAAGAATTTATGAAGAGTTCAAGAAGTTAACACACCTCATATTCATGAAATATTCATGAAGTATAAACATGTAAGTTTTATTCATGAAACTGTACATATCTCATATTCATGAATAATTCATGAATTTCTTGCTCAGTTGTTCATGAAACTTTACTTCATGAAGAGTTCATGCATTTTTTGTTCAATATTTTAATGTCTCATTTTGAGTTCAGCAATATTTACTTCATGAAGTTGAACACTTCATAAATATAATCATTCTTGAAAATTTAATGATCATTTACGTTTTATTCATGAAACTGTACATATCTCATATTCATGAAGAATTCATGAATTGTTTGCTCAGTTCTTGAATCTTTACGTCATGAAGAGTTCATGCATTTTTTGTGCAATAATTTAATGTATCATTTTGAGTTCAGAAGTATTTACTTCATGAACAATTCATGAATATAATTATTCTTGAAACTTCATGAAAATTTACTTCAATTTTATTTATATTTTCTCTCTGATAGGCGTTTCTTGTTTGATATAATTATTATTTTTTTATTTTTTAGCAGTCACATAAACAACCAAGCAAAGTAATATGGAAATTTTACACCCATTATTGCTGCTTCTTCCTGTATTTGCGCGATGATTATCTGAAATATTAACTTAATGACGCTATATTCTTAAATCTTTTTCTATAAAGAAGGAATGTAGTTGACACTTGTTTGTAGTTTCATTTGATCGTGTTCGTCAAAAAGTTGTAACTCTGTTGCTCTCGTATCTTCAATACCATTGAGTAATTAAATTGTAACTAAATTGAATGCGTTTAAATTCCCTTTTATCATTGTTTAATTTGAGTCACAATGCTATGACGTTAAATTTATTTACACTTAAATGTATTATGAATATTGCTTGACCAAGTGTGAGGTTGAGCGCTCTATAACAAGATTAGTTGATAGCAAACAACATCAGTGTCTTTAGCGCTTTGATTAATTTAATGTCATTAAAATGTTAAGCAAAATGTACACGCCGGGTGCTATTGCGGAATACGCATTTATTTAATATGCTATTACAGCTTAATTTATCATTTCAAACGTGTTGTTTATCTATGCATTGGCTGTATGAACGGAAGGCTAATATATTTAACAATTTTAAACATTTAAACATGAACATTGTTGTGCAAGGCTCATGCAACACCAATCTCTAATTAAATCTCCGATTTATTTTGCAAGCCCCGATGTTTAATGAAATGCCCAATGTCTAATGCAGTATCCGATTGTTAATGCAGTATCCGATGTCTAATGCAATTTCCCATGTCTTATGGGATATCCAATATCTCATTCATTGTCCGATGTCTAATGGAATCTCCTATGTCTAATGCAGTATCCGATTTCTAAGGTATTTTCAGATGTCTATTGCAATCGCTGATGCCTAATGAATAAAAAGGGCTAAACTAAGCTAGTGTGTTAAAATATTAATACGCTGCTCGGAAACATTATATTTAACTGTTTTTGAATAGCCCATGGGATTGCTATTCAAGGTACAAACACATAAACAATTACAGACACTTTGCTAAACAGTGTGGGTATAGTGTCAAATAACTGTCATTTTATTTCGGTACCTCCACCCTCTTACTCTCTCTCTATTTCCATCTCCGTCCCATATTTTTCTCTCTCCCCTATCCCCTCTCTCCATCCTCCTCTATCCCCCTCTTTCTCTCCTCCCTTTCTCCCTCCACCTATACCCCCTCTCCCTCTCATTCTCCCCATACGCTTCTCTCGCCTTCCTCCTCTACCTACCTCTCTCTCTCTCTCTCTCTCTCTCTCTCTTCCCCTCACTCTCTGTCTCTCCCAATTTCCCTCGCCTCTTTTCCCTCTCTTCCTCCCTACCTATCTCTCTTTTCTCTCCTACTCTCTTTTTGTCCATCCTTCTCTTAATCTCCTTCTCTCCCTCCATCTCCCGCCACTCACTTCTTGTCCTTCTTACTCTCCCCATTCCTCTGCGGCTCTCCCTATCTTAATCCCTCATTTGGTCCATTTCCGTCTTCCTCTCTCCCTCCCTCCATCCCTCTCACCCCTTCCTCTCCCTCTCTCCCTCGCTCATTCTCTCCCTATATCTCTCTCTCTCTGTCCCTCTTTTTTTCTCCATCTCCCCCATCCCTCTCCCTCTCTCTATCCCCTCTCCCTACACCTCTCTCTTTTCTTCTCCCTCCTCCTCTCCCTCGCCCACCTAATTCTCTCTCTGCCTCTCTTTTCTTCTCCCTCTCCTCCCCCATCCCCTCTTCTTTCTCTTTCCTCCTCCCCCTCTCCCTCTCTCCTCTCTATCTGTCTCTCCCTAACCCTCTCTCTCCCCTCCTACTCTTCTTCCATCTCTTCCTCACTCTGTTCTTACTTCTCATTCCCCTCCCTCTCATTCTCCCTCTTCCCCACCTTCTCTATCTGTCTCTCTTTTCTTCTCGCTTTCTCTCCCTTTCCCCCTCTTTCTCTCCCTCCCCTCACTCTCTCTTTTCTTCTCCATCTGCCCATCTCCCTCCTTCTCTCTATGTCTCTCTTTTCCTCTCCCTTTCTCTATCCCTGTCTCTCCTTTTCCCTCTCCCTCAACCTCTCTCTCTCTCTCTCTCTCTCTCTCTGTCTCTGAATTCAGGAGGTTATTAAGTAGTCGCTGTCATGGGATGTTTTTTTTTACTGACACATTTAGTTGAAGAATAGTGTTGAACTTCTATGAAGCCATCTCGCGACTATAACTTTCATTACAAATCCCAATCGAAAAAAACAAGCATAACAAGCGGCTAAACGTGTTATGCCTGTGTACCAAGATTTTCTAAATTGTGTGGCAACTGGCAATGAGTGCTTTATTTGTAATTTTTACATTTAATATGTTGTTGATATCTACAGGGAAATGTCTGAACAATTAATGTGTTTCTGAATACATGTATTACATACAAATGTAAAGACGCTCTGGGGAAGAGATTTGTGGGATTTAATGCATGTGCGTATAGTGTCCTTACTGTCGTCTCAGACTAGTTTGTGCATTATTAAAGTTTAGTTCAGGTGGAAAGTGCCGTCCCTGAAAAGTCTGTGCGGACTTTACGTGATAATATGGGTCGACTCTGTACGAACTTGAATTAAACTCCGTTTTCCCAGAGAGAAAGACCAGAGGCTCAAATATAAAGACGCTCTCATTTAGAAATAAAAAATAATACTTTAGCCTCTAAAACCCTGTAATCAATTGAATATTATGTTTATAAGTATTACATGCGTACCTTGCTCTTTGTGTATTTGTATGGTCCACTTTCTGCTTGTAGAACGAACGGTGTAATTCTTGTTTGCACAACGTAACAGTATAAGCTTCTTCTCTGTATCAAATAATGTCTTCGTTGACGGCAAACCATCCAAAAATATCGTCAATTATGTGCGAACGGCGGTAGAAATAATTGCAGTCTGCGCCACTACATAAAATGTATGCTAATTCGCAAATTAACAGTCTATGCCGGATGTTGACAGATCAACGACACGTGGTTTGTGTACGCGACCAATCAATCAAAGCGATTGTGCATTAACATTGTCTTGAAAAATTAAAGGGAAAAAAACGCAAACAACACTGAACTTTGCACCTTTAATTCTGCATGTTTCAAATCTGGTTTAGCTTGAATATGCTGTTATGAATCCAACTCCTCATACATTTCAATGTTTAAAGTGATATTATGGGCGTTTTTCACAGTTGAATGTAGCTGAAAAGAATTGACAGGTCAAAAGAGTTAGTTAAATTGCGGTTACTGGCCAATTATCTGCAACTCATTTTGCTACCAGTTGTTTATAAAATTATATTTTATATTCGATATCTTACGTGATCCACCCACTCCCGTAAGGCGAAATTATCCTTAAAACAAAATTGTGTCTTTGTGTCGTATGGACGAATCTGCACTAAAACTAAATTTAGGTTCACATCGTATATGCATGACCAGTTGTCAAACAAAAGTACGGTTGATATTCAAATGCATTATTTTTCTCTCTCCGGGATATTGTTTAGTATGTTGATGCTGCATTAACAAATATAAGTGTATTTGAAGTGAAAACGCCAAAAATAAACAACGGTTGCGATAGACACCTATAAACTGTTAGATGCTGTAACTAAAACCCTTTATGCGCTAAAACCCGTCAGATCAAAACCTACTAGTTTTTTTATCTAAACATACTAAAGCTATTTCTATTTGGTTTTAACGTAATTTGCACGATTTAATTGTATTGGCATTCTTACTTTCTTGTTCCCTTTGAGCAAGCATTAAGGTATCATGCTTTGTACAGTATGTGAGTTTTTTTTAATGAAAATCGTAAATGCTACATATTAAATTTTCTATGTACAGAGTGTCAAAACAAAGAACAGATTATTCTTGGCAGCGTTGATTTATATTTGGACAAATGAGGAATTGCACATTGTAATATTTGGTTATTAGTTTTAATCCTGTCTGCCTTTATTGGTTCAGTACGTTGAAATTGGCATTATTGACATGCGATTTGACACACTCAATAAATGCACTTACAACTGTAGACCTTTTTAATACCACACGGATTTGTTACTTTTAAATATTTCAGATTAATTGTTGATAACAATTTCCGTAAAATATGTTTTATCGTTTTCGAGTATTTTCCTTTCAGATTTTAAACAACTTTGAGGCTATGAGTGGCCACTCGGCTGTTTATAATTTGGCCTTGCTCTGTGAAAAAGAGCTTTAATGCATGTGCGTAAAGTGTCGTCCCAGATTCGCCTGTGCAGTTCTAACAGGCTAATCAAGGACGATATTTTCCGCTTTTATACAATTATTTTCTGTTTACAGAAAGTTTCTTCTTAGCAAAATCCAGTTTAGGCGGAAAGTGTCGTATCTGATTAGCCTGTGCAGACTGCACAGGCTAATCTGGGACGATACTTTACGCACATGCATTAAACCCTCTTTTCACAGAGCGCGGCTAATATTGGCATTATCTTCTGATCGAGCTTTCTTTTACCTTCCTTTGCATGACTTAGAAGTTTTAAGTTTTGATAATTTAAATTTAATTTGTTGCTGTTATTTATTTTCGTGATAAAATTCAATCAATTATTTGGCAGACAGAACGCTCAAACTTTAAGAGTGAGCGCATAGTTTAAAAGTCATACATGACTATTTGATATCGTAGCCTAAACTTGAAAGGTGGAACGAAACATTATAATTGGGTTTTTAACTTGTGCTGTTTTCCAGTTTTGTTCCTTAACTATGAAATGTATTTGTATGATATTCATATAAGTGAAATTTACATGTTCAAAAACATATTTGTTTGTTGGATAATGTACGGTGAAAAGTCACAAATAATGACCCATTAGAAGTCAGCAAAGATCATAGCCGTATTAAGTAGTGTGCATTTGCATTTGCTACAATATTTCTGTTTGAAATTGTGCAAAGAGGCCACTGGTTCCCATTTATACACTCGAGTGGAGAGGAGCAAACGTGTGATTATTTATTTATTTGCTCAGAAAAAATAACCCAGTGCCTAACTTGATTCGAACTAGGGACCTTCTTATCCTTAGACCAGGATCTTACCACTAGACCACTGTCCCGCTGTCGGTTTGACGGTATCAGTTAATATAATTTAAAGTTGTGTTTGGGTAAAGAACCATACATCTTCAGCAAAAAATACATTAAATATTATTTAGTTATATTGCTATTGTATTGTATTAAACGCACATTATCAAACGATCTAATGTAAGAACGAAGAGAAAATGCAACATTCTTGCACTTTAAAACATTACCTCAGGACAGAGATACTTCATGTAACAACAAGTGTGCCACTTTATGTCAAGACTGTTTACATTGTTTAAGATTTCGAGTCTTTTTTTCCGAAATCGTTGAAACGATAGGCCTAATTATTGTTTATATTTATGTTTCGAATTTCAAAATAACACAAACCTCGTAAGCGCAACAGTGACTGGCTACACGTATTACATTGTTATAACACTTGTTGGTAGTTATGGTCATTTGTCGCACTTCTCAAATATGTGTTTCTACAGGTGTCGTATTGCGTTTCCCATATGCACATAATTTGATGAATAAGACATCAACGAAATAAAACATAGAGTGAAGCATCTGAACAATTGTGTGTGTCGGTCATACACGATCAAATATCTTCATTGTCGACAGGGCGTAATGGATATGGTGTCCTCATAGAGACCGGGAGGTCATGGGTTCGATCCCCTCTGTGGAAGCGTTCTATAGATCTTCCCCATAGACACCAAGTACTGGTTCTAGTCCTGAGAAACGGACTCGAGAGTGTTTCAGATAAGCTTTAGGCTGTCTATGCAATCGAGCTAAAATAAGCAGATTGAAAATACCTGAATACATTTTCTGGCGACGCAATCTGATTCAACGACTAGTTAATTCATACATTCGTACGACATTCTCGAAAAACAGCGACATCTATACAAAAATTATCGTATGGAAATAAAGAATATATTAATTAAGCAACTTGGATACTATTTAAATATTTATAAGCGTTAATAACCTATGTATTGCTATGGAACACAACTCTTTATTGTATTGCAATAGGATTATGCGAAAACATAAGAACTGTTAGTGCAGACAAAGCTATTTGATAATCTATTATCCTATTTAGGAAGCTATTTTGGCTTGTTACAACCCAATACATATGCAGGCAAAGCTATTTGATAACTTATTATCCTATTTCGACAGATATTTTGGCTTTTTACAATCCAATACATAACTCTTCAGAGACGATAAGTTGAAATTTAGGAGAAAGTATACATTGTATGAATTGTCAATCTAATAATAAAGTTACCGAAACAACATATTAGCCGCGCTCTGTAAAAGGGGGGTTTAATGCATGTGCATAAAGTGTCGTCCCAGATTAGACCGTGCAGTCCGCACAGGCTAATCAGGGACGACACGTTCCCCCATAACTAGATTTTCGCTTAGAAGATACTTTCTTGAAACGAAAAATATAATAAAAGCGGAAAGTGGCGTCCCTAATTAGCCTGTGCTGACTGCACGGGCCTATCTGGGACGACTCTTTACGCATATGCATTAAACCCCTTGTTCACAGAGTACGGCCCAATATTGTTAACGATCCACTTATGTAATCCATAGGCATTGAGCGGTGTGATCTTATCATGAGCCTCGCCCTGCGAAAACGTGGTTTAACGCATGTGCGAAATGTGTGCGTCTGAGATTAGTATGTGCAGTCCATATATGTATTTAGCACCGTCTTCCTTGTCGGTATAAGGACTTTGCAGTGGATTTTCACGCGGTTGTGGCTTCAAGTCAACCATTTCAGCAATATCTTTTGTTTCACATCAGTCTCTAAATACATGTGATATAACAATAAAAATGTAAGGCTACTTTTGTATCTGCGCCAGCAAAATACGAGATCGGGACTGTGTCGGTGTAAGGAGTTTGCAGAGACTTCACACGCGGTTGTGGCTCCAAGTTAACCATATAGGCAACATATTTTTTCTCACATTAACTTAAAATGCGAGTCTCGAATGACATGTTATATTTAAATACAAATGTCCTTTGAATCTGCGGCAGCACAACGATTAATGTCTCGTTTAGGAATAATTTCATTTTTGAAAACCATGCCTTTAACATGATGGAAGCAAGCAAATCCCGTGTTGTAGTCTGTCAAGAAGTTCGATTGGACTGTTGGACATTATAATTTAAACTGATGATAAAATTACCGAGTTTCGGTATTTTTAGAATTGCATTCGATTTCTCTCCATTGATACTAATGTAGCAATTAAGTAGTTATAATATAGTTTGCCGTTATCCCTCAACTATGCATTTCAATATACACTGAGACGCGCTGTGTGATGAAAACACTAATATTCAAACGCTATAAATTAACACTTCGTTAGCGAACTTAATGAATATTTATATCTCAATAATAGAAACATTACTCTGCGTGTTTGCGAACAATAAATTAATATGATGATGTGCATCCCATTGACAGCGTCCCACTGGCTGCGTCCCACTGTGTTAACGCCTGTTTTGAGCTCACCTGAGCACAATGTGCTTACCTTGTGTGATCGCCTTTGTCCGTCGTTCGCCGTGACTCGTGCATCGTGCGTCACTGTGCCGTGCGTCGTCAACATTTACCTTGCAAATACTCTCAATGTCTCATTTATGTCCAATCTCCATGAAACAAGGTCAGAAGATTTGTCACAATGTTATCTTGGTCGAGTTTGAAACTGGTCCATGTATGGTAAAAAAAGGGCACTAGGTCAAATTAAAGAAAAGGCTTGTTTCCACAATAGAAGTCACATTTTAGTCCGATCTTCGTCAAACTTGGTCAGATCATTTAATTATTCTACAGATATCTCATCTGAATTCTAAAACGGTTCCCGTTCATTGAAAAAGAACGCCGCTAGTGGGCGGGTGGGGAAGCTTTTCTTCCATGGATATAGTAAAAACCTTGTTAACACTCTAGAAGTCACATTAATGGTCCAATCTTCTTGAAGCTTGGTAGTACTTTTGTTCTAATGATATCTCGATTGAGTTCAAAACTGGTTGCGGTCCGCTAAAAAGAGCATGGCAACCAGGCACGGTGCAGTTTCGTTATATGTCCATAAAGAAACATATTCTCTTTCTACCCAGGATTGAAGAAGGGCAGATTTCAGTTACTGTTGTAAGTCAACCAAATGCTGCACAGTAAAACGCCCAAGCCTAGCTATGCTGAGAAAAATGTGAATGTGACTGAACTGCTGTTAAAATGGCAACAATCCAAACAAACACATAAATACAGCTTGGCACAGTAAACTTCATCTATGAGATATAATACATACACACATGTGAAAAAAACATGAAATAATTGCAACTACATGGGTTAAAGCGATGCTTGCAAAAATGCATAAGTTTGTATTTACTTTCCGAACTCGTCTTTGTTGTTAGCCAAGCTTTGATATAAGGGTGTCTTACACACACCCGATACAAATATTTCATTGATCACATTGCAAGGACAATGATAACAGCGTAATATCGCTTTCCCACGCATGCAATGTTCAGGATTACAGAACGATTTTAATTAGGTTTTAACCCATGTATGCCTAGCGTCTATAAAAAAAAGCCTTGGCAAACAGCGTAGACCCAGATGAGACGCCGCAAGGAATGTAAGAAATATTCTAAATATAGAAATAGATATACTAGACGTCTCTAATCAAGGAAATAAATTGATCTAATTTAGAAGGATGGGAGAGTCCACTAGGCATAAATGGATTAAAGTGGGTGGTCCTGTTAGAAAAGGATGATGCGTTTTTGGGCCACTTTCGTACACCTATATTATTACGGTCGAAAATATTTAAAAAACACACCTTTTGTTGTGTATGATATACACAGTTTTTACCAGTTTGTTTAATAGTCTTATTTGTTTACTTGTTTACAATTATTTAAATAGACATGTATTCTGAATGCAGCTTATGTATTATACACTTAAATCCGGCGAATATATGGACTCATATCATACATTTAATGCTTTAATGCATGTGCGTCAAGTGTCTTCCCAGATAAGCCGTTGCTGTCCGAACAGGCTAATATGAGACAACACCTTCCGCTTGTATGGTTATCTCCGTTTAAAGGTAGTCTCTTTTTGACGAAATCCAGTTAAGACGAAAAGTGTCGTCCCTTATTAGCCTATGTGGACTGCACAGGCTAATCTCATACGAAACCTTACGCTTATGCACTATGGCCTGTTTTTCCAGCGCGACGCTTATTTAGACTGTTCACGGTCGCCGTAGTGTAATGGATATAGTGTCCGCCTAGCGAACGGGAGGTCACGGGTTCGATCCCCACCGTGGGAGCGTTCTTTAGATCTCCATCAAAGACACCAAGTACTGGTTCTAGGCCACCAAAAAATGTAGAGTCGCTGAAAATCATTGTGAAACGTATTCATACGTCAAACCTTGTGCTGGGTGCGTGCAGGTTTTTCATTGTGGATGTTGTGAGTTATTTCTTGCAATGCGCATTTCATGTGCGATTAAATTATATTCTTCTTTCAAATATCGTCAATACGAATTCAATCTTAACGTTTTGGAAAATTGAAGGATTTGATGTTTCCATCGCTCTATTTGTATGCATTATCATGGATGAGAATAACAAACTCTTTTTATCGATGGATAAATTTAGAATAGTTTAAGTTTAAAAGTCGTTAAAACGGAGATTTACTGCTGTAAGTTTTATTGCAATATTGAAATCAACAAGATAACTTCACGAGGTCAGTTTATTGAAATTATACGCATAACGTACATTGTTGAAGATATAATATTGGATGAGAACATAAAATTATATATATTGTAGTTATGTATGTTTTATTTAAACTCCAAACTTGGAATTTAAATTGATAGCACAGTCTTTTATTAACAAAGTAAGTCCAATACAAAATCATCAATTTAATTATTCAAAGATAGATCGTAAAAGTAAAACCCATTCAACTAAACATTATTGCTATTTCTCAATTGATTGAAATATTTTCATTCTTATTGAAGTGGATTTACATTTTTGAAAGTAAATATTGTTGTAACGAACACGTCTTAAAGGAGCTTTTATCAGATAACTTGTAATGGCCTGTCTTCCAAAATGTAGGTAATTGCATTTTTCTGATCGATTAATTTGGAATTAAATATTAGGACTTCAAATACCGATTATTTGAGCATCAACCTCAACTTCCGTATATTATTTATAACCGTGATTAAATAAAATATTTATTGGCAGAGTCAATATGTTATATTGTTAATGTGTTTTTAATATTAACAAATGACTATGCGGGCCTTTGGATCAACAAAAGCCAGGTAAATTAAGATATTATATTTATATTTAGTTTTCTTTTATTGCACTGTATAATGCAGCATGATTCGTGTTAATACAACATTGTTTACACCTCCCTATCAAGCTATTATTCCGGTGGAATGAACGGAACAACATTTTACAAGAGTCTTCAAACAATGTGCAAATTGAAACGCCTGAAATGGTAAATGAACAATAAAACATGGTTGCCGGTCGCTACGATTCATAAGAAGATTTCGAAGGTTCATAACACAACCAGCCAACATTTGATCACTGCGTTGGCGTTTTAAAATGCCAAGACATTAAACATATGCCAAAACAAACTAACTTTCATCGCTCTTTAAGAATTTAGAGAGACACGCTCCCTGATCAATAACTGATAGTTTGAAGTAACCACACAATTGTTAATAAGCGTCAACTTATAGAAAAAACGTACATTTTAAGTACGCGTCAACCTATAAAGTAAGCTTCAACATGTCAAGTAAGCGTCAACTTATTAAGTATGCTTCAACTTATGTAGTGCGTGTCAACTTATAAAGTAAGCTTCAACATGTGAAGTAAGCGTCAACTTATTAAGTATGCTTCAACTTATGTAGTGAGTGTCAACTTTAAAAGAAAGCTTCAACATATAAGGTTTAAGTCAACTTATAAAGCAAGCTTCAAATTATGAAGTGAATATTAACCTTTAAAAGTAAGCTTCAACGTGTAAAGTAAGCGTCCACTTATAAAGTAAGCTTTAACTTGTGCAGTAAGCGACGATTTAAAAGGTTAGCGGCAACTTATAAAGCATATTGATTGAGTTATCAATTTGTAATAAATAAAGTAAGCTTCAACATGTGAAGTGAGTGTCAACTTTTATAGTAAGCTTCAACATGTAAAGTAAGAGTCAACTTATTAAGTAAGCGTCAACTTATAAAGTAAGCGTCAACTTATAATGTATGCGTCAACTTATTAAGTAGGCGTCAACTTATAAAGTAAGCGTCAACTTATAAAGTAAGCGTCAACTGATAAAGTAAGCGTCAACTTATAAAGTAAGCTTTAACTTCAGTATTAAGCGACGATTTATAAGGTTAGCGGCAACTTATGTTTTCGGCTTTAAACCATTTATGCCTAGTTGACTTTCCTATCCTTCTAAATTGGATACATTTATTTCCAAAATTAGGGATGTCTTGTTTATTTATTTTTATATTTAGAATATTTCTTACAGAAATTCTTTAAGCAAACAGCACAGACTCTGATGAGACGCCGAATCATGCGGCGTCTCATCTGGGTTTACGCTGTTTGCCAAGGCCTTCTTTCTAGACGCTAGGCACGAATGGGTTAATTTCGTATTAAAGATTTAAGAGAACATAAATCGGGCGATCATGTTAATCATCTGTTATTTTATGTAACATAATGGGTGGAATGGCGATTAAGACCGATATACGTTAAAGAGATCTATAATTCACGTGTTGGTACATTGACAAAATTTTAAAAGAATATTTCAGGTTCGCAAATGTTCGTTGTAGTTACGATATTTGTGAGTAAAACAGCAATACTGAACATTTACCATGCTCTAAAATATCCATTATAGGCATCGTTTGACGATTTAAAAATCTGAAAATTATAAAGCGTAGCAACGCGAAACAATTGAATAATTTGGAGAATTCTGTTGTTTCGTTATATTTTGTGAAACTACGAGAATTGCTTATATGATGTATAAAAGACAGTTTGCATTGTATGAGCACGGATGACCGAGTGGTCGAAGCATTAGTCTTTTACTCCAGGGGTCAGTGGTTCGAGCCCAGTTGAGGATTACTTTTTTATGTCTTTAATTTTACTCCTGGTTTTTTACTGGAGCTTGTAAGGTCCAATGTTTACATTTATAAATATAAAGCATTTAATGACAAACTTCAATACATGCCAAAATATGTGAAAAGGTCCATTTAAAACGAAATATATTTGCATACCATTTTCACGCATTTTGCCGCGAGTGTAAGACAAACGCGCTGTATTTCTTTGAAAGGGTCAATATATAAAACTATTCTACTTGAGAGAATAATATAAAGAGATATGACTTTGTGTGTCAGTTTTCATGTCGAATATTAAGGCGATATGTAGCGTCTTAGTTGTTTTATGTTCGTATTTCGCCCCATTAGTGTAAAAAGGTACCATGAAACATCTAATTTAAATGTCACGTGGTACCTTTTTGCACCATTTTGGCGATTTGATGTAAATGTGCTCCTTTGTTTAATATTTTGTTTTGATATATACGCAAGGGTTATGATATCTTTTCTATGCATGAAAATAGCTCATATTTATTTTTAAATGTGTCGTTTTGCCACAAGTTTTCATATTCAAGTGGTTGCGTGCTATACGTTACATTTGTACAAATGTACCAGTCTATTGTTGTCTCCCGTACGATATATCTTAAAGGAGGCCACTTTGTTTACACTGTTTTGTCAATTTTGTTTACTTTGTGTACTTGTGTTACATTTACATTGCGGTGTTAAAACTTTGGGAGTTTGCTATTAACTAGGCTTATATATATATATATATATATATATATATATATATATATATATATATATATATATCCGTTAAAAGTAAATACATGTAAAACTGGAGTAATGAAACTGACAGGAGCTGATACGTGGAGGGTCGCCCTGATAAATCACTTAAGTTACTTAATACACCGATTTCTTGACTTCAATAGCGCTATTAACAACAATTTTTCGACATAACAGTTTTAAGAGACTTTATATCATCGTAAAGTAGCTTCCGATTAGCAGAGTAGAATAAACTTTAATCAGTTAAAATATTATTAAGGGATTTCAGAAGCTTTCGAAAACCAGGAGTCAAAATGACACAAGGTCTCAAAATAATGAAGGAACTAAATAAAAATGATAACGGTCAAAATACTGAAGGTACTTAAAACGTTTTTAAATGCATGCTTTATAGTTTTTAATAGCTTCTTTATTATAATAATTAATAAAACATTTTCATAAAAGCTTTGTTATTTCCATAAATGATCATTTCTGGACGTTTTTTCAAGCTGGATTGTAGAAAATAAATGTGTCAAAATGATGCAAGGCTATTTTTTGCAGGGGTCAACAATTAGAAAATTTCAACTTGCTTGCATCAAAATGCAGGATTCTGCTTCGATTATTATAACTGTTATTGCATTGGAGCGTCATACGTGGATAGATAATAGCATCGATAAGAGCGAACAAAAGACCACACTTTCAACTTTGATGGTATTTTCGTTCTAAGGATGTCTCTTCTTAGCGACAATCCAGTTAAGGCGGAGAGTGTCGTTTCTTATGAGCATGTGCAGACTGAACAGGCTAATCTGAGACGATTCTTTACGCTCATGCATTTAGTCCTGTTTTCACAAAACGAGGCATGTGTGCTCTGTTAGTAGCGCTTTTCATGAAACGCACATTTTACCATGTATTCATTACATTAAAATATTTTTAAATAGCCAATCATTACAATCTTATGTTATTTCTTTTTAAATATATTTTGATATTTCAGTGTTTTAATGCACCCAACTTTATTGCTGTGTATTCTGTAATCTTCTATAATTAACATTTAAATTTACATTAAAAACGTATCAGCGTATAATCTTTAAATGAATTTATGTTCGACCACCCGTGCATAATACAAATTCAAGCATTAGAGATTGACTGTGAAATTTGTCAATGAGACGTAACGGTGTGCTACCATATTGTACGATTTATAAGTCGTCTCGGTCAAGCGTTCTCGATCAGTTTACAGTATAAGACCCACAGATTCATACCGGTACTCATTTTGTTCAACTCGGAACGAACAAAATCAGAGGGGATAATAACTTGATAGTCAAGATGGCGACGTTCATGCCGACACAAGTATTTTTCGCCGTTTTATACCCTATGTTTATTTAGTTAAATTGTAAAATAACGCAAACTTTCTAGCCATATCAGTAAAAAGGTGGCGTTTATTTCGTATTGAAATTCGCTTTATATCTCGACTTTATTCCCCGCAAATTTTCTTAGTTGAGCTGTAATTAGGTCTTCCCGCTAAGAAATTTTGCATCGAGGAAAGTCGACATATAAAGCGAATATTTATACAAAATAAACGCTATCTTGCTGATATGGCTGGAAAGTAAGCGGCATTTTAAAAATAATTACAAGTAATTAATGGTATTAAACGGCAAAAAAATAATTGCCTCTGCATTGACGTCGCCATGTTGACTATAACGTGATTACCCCCTCTGACTATTGGTAAATCCATCGCCATATCTCCGTACTTAATTGAAAACATTTATGACGCACCATATTGATCTCGCCTTCTATTCGTCTTTGATCCTTACCTTATCTGGTAATCGCAGGTCTTGAATCTAAGAGATTTAACAGATTTGTGGGCGTAGACTAACAACTTTTTAGATCATTTGCACTGCCGCTTGTTTGTAGCTAGGATTCAGGTCCAGAGAGTTCGGTATGTCACGCAACTTCTTTGAATAAGGTCCAATTACCTCAGTTTGCTTTGCGTCGAAACATCATGCAATGTTCACACACGTGTATGTCCATTTGCAATCGATCACATCTCCTTTATGATAGATGTACTATTTTACAAAACTGTCGCCGCTTTAAATAGGTTATGGTATTATAATTACGTCTCTCATACACAATAGAGAAGTTTAAATAGTGCAAATGTTGCCATTGACATGTAATGTCGTCTGAAGAAAAAAAATGAGCTGTGTAGAAAATAATACTTATAGACTTACGCAGTGGCAGGCAAAATTCAACACACACTTAATAATAAATATGTGTCAAGATTTAGTGCATCGAGGACAATTTAATAAAAAATAGACAATCTGTACCCAAGGCTTAAATATAAAGTTCAATATGCGATGTCTGTCATTCTAATATAGCACGTGTTGTCCACATATACAAATGATTGTACATTGTTTCCGTTTAAGCCATTTCTAAAATGTAAAACAGACGCTTTGAAGAGATTCAGATATTTTGCAACCAAAGTAAATATTATTAGGTCTATACAGTAACAAATTATAACAGTTTGACGTTAAGATTAAATCATAAGTTTGTATTTATTACATGCCATACCTTGTTTCCCATATAATATAACTATTACGAATATTTTTTTCATTTATACCTATGATAAAATATGACATTTCTGCAGTGAAATAACAGCAGTGAAAATAAACAAATGGTACTTTTCACCGGTGAAGAGAACAAAATTTCGGAACTTCTTTTTCTATTTTTAGATTATCATAAATAATTTTATGTATATTTTCTACGATCACGAGTGAATTAAAATCGACATTCCACCGAATCCAAAAAATTTTAAATTATATTTTATGCCTTTTCACCGTTTATTTACATTGTAAAAGAGTTTACCTGGAGAATTACGGTGGTATAAGGACGTCATTTCGTCACACTAATGACGTCATTTTGTGTTTTGAAATGGATTGATGCACGCCACGGGATAAACTCATAAACTCCGAGAAAGGGTAACTTTTCAGCGAAAGGGAAACAGCTGATAATTATTTTCTTGAAAAAATTGCATCAAAGAAACAGAAAATTTGTTCATGTTATGGACCGCGGGTACGCGAAAACCACAGCAAGAGCGGGAGCTCCATCCCTACCGGCTCTGCAAATCTCCTGCCAGTAAGACAAGATAGAGCGCGGTGCGCCCCAGTGGACCACGAGCCGCACGTCCGGAATGTCGATCTACCATCACAGAAAATAAATGTCATTGTTAAGTATCAAGATTTACCTTTTTTTTAAAATAAAAATACATACTCATGTTTTAACTTCGTACGATATACACGTTTAATTTATATGGTATGGACGTGATTGAGCAAAATGGAATAAGAGAAACTTTATTAACTAAGTTAATAAAAGTCTCATAGAGAAAAAAATGTCGAAGTGAATTATAATCATTGTGAACAATCTCGCTTTGATATTTAATATGAGCCGCGCTCTTAGAAAACCAGTCTTAATTCAGGTGCAGTCCGCACAGGCTAATCAGAGGTCTTAATTCAGGTGCAGTCCGCACAGGCTAATCAGAGACGACACTTTACGCTGTTATGTTTTGTTGTTGTTTTTGTTTAAAGGAATTCACTTCTTAACGAAATTCCAGTCTAAGCGGAAATTGGCTTCCCTGAAAGGCCGATGCGGACCTTAAGAACTTGCACTAAAACAGGTTATACCAAAGCTCGAATAATGTTGAATTGTATATGTAGCTCTGTGTTTTATAGGCGGTTTATTGACTTTAAAGACAATGGATGGTAAATGTATTTTTTCTCCTTATTACATTTGGGTCTCGCTTGGTGAAAAGGGGGTTTAATGCATGTGCGGTTAAGTGTCGTCCCAGATTAGCCTGTGCAGTCCTCACAGGCTATTCAGGTACGACACTTTCTGCTTTTATGATATTTTTCTTTTCAAGAAAATATCTTCTTGGCAATACTATAGCTTAGGTGGATAGTGTGGTCCCGGACTTCACAGGCTAATATGAGACGACACTTTACGCACATGCATGAAACCCCTTTTTCACAGAGCATGGCTCATTTCTTGGGTTATATAATTCACATTCTCATTATAACAAATATCCGTTTCGTTGCTATTCCAGCAGATGCTTTATTTAAACATTTCGAGACATTGATTGATTTCAGATCCCAAAGCGGAATGCTGTCACTTTTTGAAACACGTCTGCGCAAAAATGTTTCTAATTAAATTGTTTTTAGAGCTAGTAAATCCATTTATGCCTAGCGTCTAGAAAATAGGTCTTGCTTAACAGCGTAGAACCTAATGAGAAGCCGCATGATGCGGCGTCTCATCAGGGTCTGGGCTGTTTGGTTAAAGGAATTTCTGTAAGAAATATTCTAAATATGGAAATAAATATACTACACATCCCTAATTTTGGAAATAAATTGATCAAATTTTGAAGGATGGGAGAGTCCACTAGGCAAAAATGGGTTAATTAAGGACGGTTTTCGTGTCCGGTCATGTTGAATGAATGAATCACAAAAGTGCACACCGGGACGCATTTGTGTCAAATGAAGCGGTTCGTTGAATATTTGGCGCATGTTGGGTCGTGTTTGTTGGTATACATATTATCAATTTTTGAAATGGCGTAGCCGTATGTACGACAAAAAGATTTTCACAACTCCTATAACTCACACACAATTTAGAATATAAGATTTAAGTGCTTACATCCGTATGTGTTAATAATTTCCACTACCGGTAACCCTGAAGAGGAACGCGAAAGTGTTAAATAATAAGTAAATTGATTCAATAATATTAAGAAAAAAAGTGCAGACTCTGACCAGAGGCTTGAAAAAAGAAGAAAAAAATGCTGTGGAGTTTGAAAACAACTTGTCTAACAATCAAAAGCAAATGTTCACATATTTGAAATATACGAGCGCTCCAAACAGAGCTATGTAAAATCGAGTTGATTACAGTTTTTCGTATATTTGAAAATTGTCATTAAATGTTTTTACTTGTATATACTTCCCAAACTTTATTACTAGGAACACTAATATTTATTTAATATTTAAATATTTATGAAAAGGTTCAATAAAAATGTGTTCCTGTCCCTAAATTTGAACCCGTGACCTTAAGAAGCAACGGGCTACCACTGCAACTTCCAGAGTTTTTTAAAGCACATAAACTCCTGAAAATCGACGGATATTTCGTAAAATATTTCGAAGAATAAAGTTAACACATTTACATAGAATTAACAAGATACAAAATGATCTGGTGTTTTTTTCGGGACAATATATTCAAGACATGTTCATGCACCAAATTAACAAATTTAAGCCTGGTGGAATCTCCCATCCTTCTAAATTGGATCAATGTATTTGTAAATTTAGGGATGTCTAGTATATTCATTTCTATATTTAGAATATTTGATACAGAAATTCCTTTAAGCAAACAGCGCAGACCCTGATGAGACGCCGCATGGGTAAGTGTTCGTGTGTCGTA
The DNA here is from genome assembly GCF_020536995.1 of Dreissena polymorpha. NCBI lineage: Eukaryota > Metazoa > Mollusca > Bivalvia > Myida > Dreissenidae > Dreissena > Dreissena polymorpha. The sequence continues at coordinate 96,436,670 of NC_068359.1, read as the reverse complement.
TAAATAGATATCGTTGCGGGAAATTAAAATGGAAAATATTGTGCCACACAAATATTTTTTAAAGGATTATGTATCTCGTTAAATCTGTTACAAAAGCACAGCTAACGTTGAAATTCTGGCTATTGATATATAAGGAACAATGATTGATGTATGGGTCAAATTTAATTTAAGAACTATTTGAGAAATATTCGTGGCTTTCTAGTAATGTTACTTTAATTTGACTTGCAGCTCTTACATGACGCGCGTTGTTTAAAATGAGCGATACCTTTTTAAATACATAGCGTTGTTAAATCTCGAATAAGCAACGCATTAAATAATTCCTACACTTAAAACGTTGGCTCTGCTCTGTGCTTTATGGTATTAAATTACAAAAATTGTTTGTACTCCTGGTCAACCCCAATTAAACCCAACCTTTCTGAACTAATTGAGAAAATCGGTGATTCCGATAACCATAAAATCAATTATTCAAAATAGCTCATCTCATTTCGAACATTTCTGGATTAATTTGCGTTTTACGCGACACTCGTGCCGATTGACACGAACCGACAGGACTTTTTAATACGCAATCTGTCAATCAGAATCTTATCTCAATAGCAATCGACCAATCAGCGATCGATACATCGTGCGCGCCGCTTGCTAACGAACTGTCTGCCATTTTCTAGACAGGCTCAATGCCTTATCTCATTTATTCAATGACTACAATGAGTTTCGTTTATTTTGTTCGAAAACATAGGCAATTAAATATACAGAAACGGTGTAAATAAGGTTTATGTAACTCGGTAAGTTGGTTTCCAGAAAGATAAGTTAGAGGAAATCATCATATAAAATTTCCAACGCGGAAATGTGGTCTTGACAAGTGCGAGTGATTTCAATGAAATGTGTAGAATTACCAAAAATCACCCTTATAGAAAATTAAATTAATTCAGATATTGAATATGTTATATAATCAATATTGAGTAGGAATGTAACTCGCGTATATGTAAACTAATTAAGAATATTGGTATTTGTGCAACTTAACGAAATCGCGTATCATGCCAAAACAAATGAAAACTATTTTATGTTACTTTATTAACAAAAACGTATCGATGCTACCGTTTTGATGTTCTAGACTTTCAACTATAATACTTGATAAATGTCCCTTAAGCAAAGTTTTAAATTGTTCATATCACATATTTACGTATTAACATGTGGGATTTCTGTACCCGCTCGGCGTCAAAAAGCGTGTTGAACGTTAAGCGAAATTCCAGTTATTAAGAGCTATTTTAGTCAAATACAAAATATTGTATTTTCTTTAATAACATGGGTTAATACCAGTGTTGAGGTGTTCATTATTACTAATACCACCATTATACGTAGAAACAGGTGATATTGTGGGAAGCGTGCAAGCGTTTGAGGGCGTTTTTAAAGTACTAAAATACCCGTTATACATAGCTAATGTTCTTTAAAAACTAATATTTTTGCATAATACATATGACACAAACCCCTTTTACCAGTGTTAAAGGGGTTGTAAAAGTCCATAAAAATCATCCGGAATATTTCGTAATCTATTGGCAATCTCTATATAGGCAAAGAAGCCACTTTTGTGTTAGCTTGTCTAGGTTTTCTTAAAGCTAAGTCACGTGACAAGTGGGCGGATCGATCATCGTCCAGGCGAGATGTCAAATCATCACCGCCATGCTGCCTTGTAAGTGACCGTCTGCTTTATGGCCGCCTTTCTTCATGTAAACCGCCTAATTTACTGATCACCATCCGACTGTGTGGGAAACCTACCGTCTTCAGGGTAACCATCCGTCTGCCTGAAAACCGCCCGTTCGACTTGCAACCATCCTTATGTCTGGTAGGTCTTGTCCAACTGTCTTTTAACCACCAATCTGCTTATTAAGTATACATCCGTCCACTTGGTAACCATGACTGGCAACCGCCGTCTGCTTGGTAACCAACCTTATGCCTGACGACCGCCGTCTGTCTTGTAACCAATATTATGCCTGGCAACCGCCCGTCTTTTGGTTAACCAATCGTATGCCTAGCAACCGACCGTCTACAGGTAAACCACCCTCCTACCTAGCAACCACCTTTCTGAATGGTAACCATTATGAGCTTGGTAATTTCTGATCTTAATCGCTATTCTACTTTTTAACAATAAACCTGCCTGGTCCACTCCCCGTCTTGGTCGGTTATGAAATAGCTCCCGCCTCTTCCGCCACTTCCGGCTCTCAGACCACCACCACCGTTGCCCTCTATTATGTAACCGTCATCACCAGCGTTACCCATGCTTTGCGAACGAGTTTTATCGGGTATTTAAGCTACCATATCAATTACCAAATTAAAATACAGTGACTAAAATAAGCAACTAGGATTTTTAGTTAACTTTTCTAATGTATTCTGTTCGCCCAATTAAACTTTGTAAAAAACGGTTCAGCTGATAGCGCGTTCTAGCTTTATTTGTTGACTGCATTAATGATTATTATATCAGTTTTGAATCCGTATAGCTGCTATACATATGAATCTAAAATTTGGAACATCTTCATGCTAGTTCATTACAGTGCTGTAGATACAGAATTGTATGCCATACATTAAATTTATAATAATGTTCCAAGTTTTATTAAATAATTGTCGAACTATTATTTAATTTTGCGTTCATTTCCTTCGTATCAAAACTCCGCCTCGTAGAATATTAGTCAATACAAGTATACTTCGCAAACTAGATGAGACACGCTCTCGGAAAACAGGGTTTAATGCATGTCCGTACAGTATCGTCCCACATAAGCAATTTAAGTTCGCACAGGCCAAACAGGGACGACACTTTACTCTCATGCATGAAACTTCGTTTTCTCAGAGTGCATCACGTTTCTAAAATACATGTAATGCAAGGGTTGCACGGGTCATACTAGTTAGCTTGCGCAAACATTAAGCAATCTGTTTTATTATATGAAGAATAGTTGAATGAATCCGTTTTTAATCTCGATATAACAGACGGCACTGGATTTGATTCCCCGCCTTTTGTTGTATTGTCGTTAGTGCAATCGCTTTTATCGGGAGTATATAGAGAGTGATTTATACCACAATACGCAACGGTACGATCAATATTACACGCTATAGGAGTATAAATAATACGTCTATAAATTAATAATTATTTAGTTTACGATAAACTGCGCCTGAAGAATAACATGATTAAAATGTTAACAAGGTGTGCATACATTTATGTTAAATAAATAAACAAATAGTTGTTTATCTTTAAATTCGATTTATGATGAAGACCAAAACTTTATTAATGAGTTCTTATTCAACATTAATCCAACTGAAAACGTATTTAATACAGCGACACTTAATCAAACGGGTTTAAACAAAAACAACAGACCTTTTGTGAAATATTGATAACAACCGTTTAAATAATTAGACCCATATTTCGACTTACATTCTCTTTGGCCAAATAGTTGAGACTAATCGCGGAAAGTGTTTGGTGGATTTTCCTCACCGAATTTATCGCGCTTAAGATATCCCAAGAATTTAAACATATACTAGAAAATGAAAGAAAAAGTCGGTGATTAACGAGCTTTTTGTGTTCTTAAATTGTGTTCGAAATAGATTTATAGTAATGTTACATTTATAGCAAAAGGGAAAAATGGGCTTGAATATCATTCTTTGCGTTGACAGCATCACAAGACTTTTTGTGGAAACCCATTCAAAATTTATTTCCTAATGTCTGGAAACGCCCACTTTACACATCAAACGTGTTATTTAACCGATGTTATAGTTTTTGTGTGAATCTTTTTTTCTAAAAATGCAAAACAAAAGTACGTTTCTGAATTGAAGACATTGTTCTCATCTACTAAATGCTTCAGTGTTTATGTTAACAACCAATGCATGTTCAAAGAAAACGAACATTTTAAAGATGCCATAAATATTTCGTTTCTAAACACATACCTAAGTTAACAGTGAACTTTGTTTTGAGTTGTGTTGTTACATTCAGCTCACAAAGAATATTTAATTTTAAATATAAAATATAATTGTGTGATTTATAAACCATTTTACTTTTGCTGAACTAAATAAATATCGTTTGTTCATTAGTCTTCAACTGCATTATATTTCAATGTTTTCTCGTTATCTGCCAATAAAACATTTACAGCGTTAACATAATTAACAAAATTAACATAGATGTGTTCATTTTTTACGTTCGTCTAATATATAGTGTTTCTCATATGTCTATCAGATAATAACACATGTCTCGCCTTCGCAATCTTTCCCGTCCGAACAAAAGAGCCCACATCGACCTCCTCCCCCTCCCTGTTCGTCCGAAACCATCCCTTTCGCCAGTCCGCCTCCGGATCCGAACAAAACCCCGTCCTGACGTTCGCAACTCCTAACCTTTCCGCCGTTTCCGTCCCAAAGAACCCCTCCGCCGTCTATAACAAAAACGCGGACGCCGTCAACCAAAATCCCTCTCCATCGCAACCTCCAGTGACACAGCGTCTTTTGCCACCGCCACCGTTTGTAATGTGCCACATGATCACAAATGTTGAACTCCATAAATGTCCGAAAGCTTTAGTTAGAGTAAGTAAAATTGATGATTTGTTCTTAAATCGATTTAGAGAGTCACGTATTCCAAACTTTGGGTCAAATATGTCGGACAAACATATAACATTTATTTATCTTTTAAATTTCATACTTGATATTTTTATAATCACTTAGTTACAAAAGAGATTAAAATAGCATGAGAGCATGCAGCTACAATGCACGTGAAAAAATAGAATTTGCAAAAGTACAGTCATGTACATGATTCTGCACTTTGTGTACTTGGTATTATTGTGTTTCTCCTATCTGAAGTTGATGGTTTGTTATCTTTGTGTACGGTTAGTTATCATCCGTAGGTTATAAATCGTTATCCAAGACATCGCCAATATTTAGTCGTATTTGTTGTAATTAACACTGTATTAACCATATGTCGTGCAAGAAAACCGGATTATCGACTTTTGTCGTAATATATAAGAGCCAATATACAATTTCGCCCAAAAGGTTGTCCTTTGCAATTATTTTAAGACACAATCACATATAAACAGTTTTATAAACGTTTTCGATGATAATTAATGTATATGTCCGGAAAGATGCAATTTTCTTGTCCTTGTATACATGTATATGACAATTACATGTGAATGAAAACCCTACTTTGCCTATTTTTTGCTGTCAATTTTTTTTTAACTTTATATGCAAGTTAGTCCACTTTTCCTAAAGGTTTGTACCATTATCTTATAAAATGTATAAAATACATCATCCAAAAATATATTTTTACTATCCTTACTATGTATTACCTAAAATAACCAGCTTAAAACTTGTCCCCCAAATACAAAATCGTTTTGTCCTTACAATAACTATGCTGTGGGTAGAAATATTTCTTTAGGGTAAAATCATGAAATCTACGAAATGAAAAAAACGAAAGTACGGTTGTTATTTAAAAGCATTATATTTCTCTTTCCGGGATATTTTTTCAATATGTTGATGCTGCATTAACGAATATACGTGCATATGAAGTGAACACACCAAAAATAAACAACGGTTGCGATAGACACCTATAAACTGTTAGAAACACATAATATCACTTAAGCATTAGTTCATTTTTGTTGGTGCAGAATTTATATATGTCGTGCATTAATTTATGACATCAATCTTAACTTGTTATATCTAATTTAAATCTAAATTATATTGTTTCACATGTGTTTCATTAAATTAAACGCTTGCATTAATTCGGCTCTACTGCCGTTTGCAAATTTTTGCTACTGACGTTTGCCATAACTAAATGTACTACTGACGTTTTCCATATTTGTTTTCCCTCTTTAAACGTTTATTTAATATCTGGTATATATTTGTGTTTGTTTAAGCATAGACATATGTAATATATGTTCGTCCGGTAAAGCAAAGACAGTTCTGTGATCGTTAATTTTCGAGAACACTGACTCTTTGTAATTTTACTACTGACGTTTGCTTCTTAAATGGAAATTTGCGAAGAAGTGTTCTCAAAAACCAGAGCAACACACAAAACGCGTGATATACCGATCGAAAGCTATATGCATGCCATATTGCCTGCACTTGGTCGTATGAAAGTCAGAGAATGATCAGCAAAGATATTGGAAAAAAACTTTCTTGCGCGGCTGTTTGTTGTCATAAAATGACTACTGACGTTTACTTTTGTGGTCACGTGACAGTTTTTGTTCATTCACAGTGGCTACACTCTTTAGTACATTTGGGTAGAACAGGTGCTTGATTTCTTTTGGGGATATCTAAAAAATTGTCTGGGCACAGTGGGGATCAATTCCTAACCTATCATTCACCATCACTATGCAAAGGCAATACAATTAAAAAGTATTTTTGTTTACCAGGATTAGTAAGTGATGATGATAATAATGGTCTCAGTCATATGTGGAAGTTGTTGCTTTAACCTTTTACCACTTAAAACGTATCTTTATGCATTAATTATGTAGTCCCCTAGAACGTTAAATTTAATTTAAGACCTTTCTTACTATATTCATGTTTTAAAGGTTTTATTTCAAACCAATAGTTACTGATGAGCAGTTACTTCCAACATTCTGGTTTTGTGCTGTTTGCGGTTTGCTTCTGAGTGGGAATGATTAATGAGTTTGAAAATGGTGATTTATGTGGTTATTCTTGACAAATTAATGTTTTCTTGAATATCAATATTTTCAGCTATTCCCAGTAAAAAACTTGTAGACTCAGGGCCCTCGTTTGACCATTTTTGTGGCTGAAATTCGGCCCCATCCCTTAAAATAGTATACTTTTTTCCCTATTTCAGCTAAAAATCCCCCCCTCCAAAAAAAACCAATTGTATTAAATTACATTAAAATAATGCAATTTTAAGTGTTTATTGGTTGCTGAAAAGATCTTCTAAAATTCTACAGACCTTAGGGTCTGCGTTTAGATTTTTTTAAATTTATAATGTGGTTATCTCCGCCGTCCGTCCGTCCTGGCTACTATTCTTACACTATTAGCACGAGAACCTTGAAACTTACACACATGGTAGCTATGAGCATATGTGCGACAGTGCACTATTTGGAATTTTGATCTGAACCCTGGTCAAAAGTTATGGGGGTTGGGGTGGGGCCAGGGTAGAGATTTTCACTCATTTTTTATGGTTATTTTACATTTTTTTCTTCATTTCTTAACAGATTTACTTCAAATTGATACTGAACATCTCTTATGACAATACGGTCAATCTCAATTATGCATGGCCCCATTACCAACCCTGGTGCGCTCCTGGGTCAAATAATTTGCGTGGGGATACGCGTCTGCCTCTGCCACGCCATTTCTAGTTTAGTATTTGAGTCAACTCCCTTACACTTTCCTCCATAAGAAGCAAAGTGAAAATGGCTATGTACAAACAGCATAACAATGAACTGGGAATGTTCAAGTTATATGAATAAACTTTATGTTGTGTTCTGTTCATAAAATTTAAATCCAGAACAGACTGCGAGTTACTTAGGTTTTATGCTGTTTGCTGCTCATCAGTATATAATGGTTGGAATTGAAGCCTTTTTAATTTTAATCTAGTAAGAAGAGCTTAAATAAAATTAAATTTTTTAAGGGACTACAAACGTGTCAAAAAACGTTCAAAGGCCAGGAACTATATTTGAGTATGATACCCAATTTATTTAAAATTGATAATGCTGTTCTTCAATACGTACTTAAACAACAAAGCGAATTAGGTACTTTTGAGTTAGAACCACTTGTTTTTAACTAAATATGAATTCGCTAAATGTAATTATAATGATGAGTAACATAATTAGCTTGACATTCATTTGATAAGAACAGTATACTTATGCTTTAGAAATCGGTTTGTGAACAAGAACCCACAGTCACTGTTTATTTAAAATTAATCGCAAGTGGTGTCATCAATATTCTATCAAGGATGTGATTTTTCCTCTTTTTAGCTGATTTTCTCCCTTTCAATATCGAAATAAGATTTCAAAAATTGTTGTAAACTTTGCTGGAAATATATAAATCGAAGATTTTAGTTGAGCCTTGTAAGGGGGTAGGGCATTTTACTCCCTTTGAGGTCCAAAATCACGACCCTGTTCTATGGAGACTGATAATATGATAAGAGCAGAAAACATAGCAATCACTAACATTATGATCCCTGGTTTACAAAAATTCTGCAGGTGACTGTTCTCTATTACAAAACGATGAAGTCCACAACAGATCCGTAGAGTCGACCTTGGGTCACATACTGGATCCATGAACAATTGATAGTGTTCGTAGACAACTTCTGTAGAACGGAAAACTCACAGCTGATATGCCTTTAGATAACATTCAGAAGGCTAAGAGCAAAGGCCTGTTGCAAACGCAGCGACAGAACAGCGCTGGAATGATTACGTCGCGGTATGATTCGGACACCGAGGGGCAACTCCCTGCACCGTTCAGGTGGGAATTTTGTTGTTTGAGGGACACTTCTACTGTATGTGATGCTGTAGATTTTTGTTCAAGGGATGTCACTCAAGTTATTGAGTTTGTTATTTAAGAGATGTTACTCTATGAGGGCAACTCACTGCACAGTTCAACAGGGAATTTTTATCGTTCAAGATACATTTCTATGTGCTATAAAAAAATTATTCATGGGATGTAACTCAAGTTGTCAAGTTTATGTTCAAGGGATATTAATTTCCCAATATGAAGACTTCACAAAGTGAATTTTCCCAATTGGAGGTTTTTATGCCCCCCGAAAGAGGGCATATACTAGTCCGTCGATCTGTCTTTCCGTCACACTTTGCATATAGGTTTCGCATTTAGGTTTTGAAAAATGCTCATAACTTCTATGTCGCTTCAGATAGCAACTTGATGTTTGGCATGCATGTGTATCTCACGGAGCTGCACAAATTTTGAGTGATGAAAGGTCAAGGTCAAGTTCATCCTTCAAGGTCAAAGGTCAAATATATGGCTTCAAAGCGGCGCAGAAGGGGGCATTGTGTTTCTGACAAACACATCTCTTGTTTGTGCTTTTTTCCCACTTTGTCTGGTACTGGCACTTTTCCCAATAGGGCAAAAAAAGGCTGTATTACTTAAATGATAAAGTTTGTTGTTTAAGGGATATCACTTGTTGATGCTTTTTATTTTAATAATCAAGGGATATTACACCTGGATGTTTAACAGTTTTTATACCCCCACAAACGAAGATTAGGGCGGTATATAGGAGTGAACTTGTCTGTCTGTCGGTCGGTCTGTCTGTCGGTCCGTATTAAGTGTCCCCTCTCTAATTCAAGTAGTTTTCATCCGATCTTCACTAAACTTGGTCAGGAGTTGTATCTACATGATGTCTACGCTAAGTTCGAACATGGGCCTTGCCGGGTCAAACACTAGGTCACGGGATCACTTAGTGCGTTTTAAACATTCAGCATGTTGTCCGCTCTCTAATTCAAGTAGTTTTCATCCGATCTTCACCAAACTTGGTCAGAAGTTGTATCTAGATGATGTCTAAGTCAACTTTGAATATGGGTCATGCCGGGTCACAAACTAGGTCACGGGGTATCTTAGTGCGTTTTAAACCTTACCATGTTGTCCACTCTCTAATTCAAGTAGTTTTCATCCAATCCTCACCAAACTTGGTCACAAGTTTTATCTAAATGTTCTCTAGGACAAATTTGAACATTTTTGTTTATTTTTTTTATTATTTTTTTTCCAATCTGACAAGACCATTGTGAATAAACAAAAAAACACACAAGCCCAGTATGCTTTCTTCCGCCTTTATACAACTCATCATTTTTCATAACTATTCCTCTGTTGTTCTTTTCTTTTCTCTCTAAAAAAATAACTACTATATTAGCATATCTTGTATAACATGTCTGAACTTTATTGCTTTGTACAATCACTATGCTGTATGATCATATACATGTTTACATTGTATGTATGATATTGAATAAAAAAAAGAGAAAAAAAAACAAAACAAATTTGAACATGGGCCATTCCTGGCCTAAAACTAGGCCACGGGGTCACTTAGTGCGTTTTTTAACATTCAGCATGGTGTCCGCTCTCTAATTCAAGTAGTTTACCTCCGATCTTCACCAAACTTGGTTAGAAGTGTAATGGAGATGATCTTAAGGCCAAGTTAGAACATGGGCCTTTCTGGGTGAAAAACTATGTTAAGGGGTCACTTAGTGCGTTTTAAAAATTGAGCATGGTGTCCGCTGTTTTTTGTGAAGACGGCATGCAAAATAGTATGTGTCAACAGGGATTTCAATAGACGCAGAATCCTGCGTTTTGACGCGAGCAAATTAAAATTGAATCGTTCTTGACGCAACCCTTTTTTCTGCCATGCGTCATTTTGACGCAACGAAAATTTAACCCGTGCGTCAGTCAGTTAACATCTCGAGTTCCATGGTAATAAATCCTAAATTGAAACTCAATGCGGCATGTGGGGGTATTTGTCAAGTCTATGACAAAGCTCTAGTTGTTGAAGTTAGGTTGTTCAAATGGTCAAATAATATAACATATGAAGAAACACACATTTTTAAAGTGTTTCTTAAATAATCGTTAATATTTTTTATTAATTTTTGTGGTATCATTCCTGACTTTTTTATAATTGTATAGAAGTGATTGTTTTTCATGGCTAAGTAGGGACCTTATTAATGGCTCTTTCCACCAGAGAACCTCTCCTTAGTAGAATTTAAGAAAAATGATGCAATTTTTAATATAGTTCAAGGTTCCCTTGGACATTTTTCCCCTTTCTCAGATTTGAAGATATTTTCCCCTAAAATGAAAGTTCTGACTCGTTCTCCACATCAAAACAAAAGTTGGTGTGCAGATGGATGTTTACATTTGTTCAAGGGTTGACAGGTTCATTTGAATTTGCAAATAAATTTATTATAGAATAAATGTAATATAAAATTGAATATATTTATTATTATACAGGATAACATATAACAATTACATGTATACTTTATTGGCCAAGAAATTGAAATTCATATATCTACTTTCATATTAACATAATATTTTAAACATAAAACTAAAACTTTTACCTGCATTTTCTTTACTCTACAATTATAAATGGGCTGTGCTCTGTGAACAGAGGGTTTAATGCATGTGTGTAAAGTGTCATTCCAGATTAGCCTGTTCAGAATGATATTTTTTGTTTATTGAAAATCTCTTCTAAGCAAAAGTCCAGTTTAGGTGGAAAGTGTCGTCCCTGATTAGCCTATGAGGACTGCTTCGGCTTATTTGGGACGACACCTTGCACACATGCATTAAACCCCCTTTAACAGAGCACGGCCCAAATGTAACTGTGAAGTGCATTGAACCCTCACAAACATTTATACAAACTATTCAAACATATTTTATTTTCAGATTTAAGATATTTATTGCGTTTCTTTGAAATGTTCAGATCTAACCAGTCAGATTCTATGTTAAGATCTAACCAGTCAGATTCTATGTTCAGATCTAACCAATCAGATTCAATATTCATATCTAACCAATCAGATTGAATTTTCAGATCTAACAAATCAGATTGAATTTTCAGATGTAACTAAAAATATTCTATGTTCAGATCTTACCAATAAGATCTAACCAATGAGATTCTATGTTCAGATCTTAACAATCAGATTCACTGTTCAGATCTTACCAATTGGATTCCTTGTTCAGATCTAACCAGTCAGATTCTATGTTGAGATCTTACTAATCAGATCCTTTATTTGGTTCTAACAAATCAGATTCCTTGTTCGGTTCTAACAAATCAGATTCATGTTTAGATCTAACCAATCATATACTTTGTTCAGATCTAACAAATCAGATTCTATGTTCAGATCTAACCAATCAGATTGTATGTTCAGATTTTACCAATCAGATACTATGTTCAGATCTAACCAATCAGATTCCTTGTTCAGATCTAACAAATCAGATACTATGTTCAGATCTAACCAATGAGATACTATGTTCAGATCGAATCAATCAGTTCTTTGTTCAGAACTAACAAATCAAATTATATTTTCAGATCTAACCAATCAGATACTATGTATAGATTTAAAGCATTCAGATTTTTAATTTAAATCAGATTTTAGTTTTGTATTGACGCGAGCTGATAATATTTTCAGCTCTAAATCATAATATTATATTTTCAGGATTAAGAAATCAAATTCTTTTTCAGATCAAAACTGCACCACCTGTTTGGCCAGATTGAAAAAGAGTTTGAGACGCTGTACACAGAAAACCTTCATTGTAAGTTTCGAAGTAAAACAAAAGTAAAGGGTGGTAGACTCAAATCACATTCAAACTTGCATGGATTGTTCATTATGATTTGAAAGTGTGCATGAAAGAGTTTTGTATCATTGTAAGTTAAACATTTCTTAAGAAATGCCCCTTTTTGAAATTAGAATTTCTGCAATACTATTATTTTTGCTATATACTTATTAGATAAATAGTAAACATTCTTGAAACTACAATATTCCAAAGTGTTATATTTCTAATATAAAACTGTATATTGTCCATCTACATATTTTTATTTCAACACATTATGATACAGGAGTCAAAACTGGCCTCACCCAGGGGGTCAAATACATGTAGTTTATACATTTATAGTAGTATGTAACAAAATACCTTAAAGCCCAATTAACACTCAAAATCAATGAATATTTGGTAAAATGTTTCGTTACATAAAGTTAACCAATACAAAATCAGTGTTCCCTATAGCAATAGCAAAAATGTCAACGCTAGATGTGGTATCATAACATACATTTAATAAGATACACAATGCTTGTATACGAGCATTTTGTATCTTGTTAGCTCATCTATTTTTTGAAAACAAATTATGAACAATTGTCATCACCTTGGCGTCGGCGTCCGGTTAAGTTTTGCGTTAAGGTCGACTTTTCTCATAAAGTATCAATGCTATTGCATTCAAACTTGTTACACTAACTTACTATCATGAGGGGACGGGGCAGGCAAAGTAAGATAACTCTGGCGTGCATTATGACAGAATTATGTGCCCTTTTTATACTTAGAAAATAGAAAATTTGGTTAAGTTTTGTATTTAGGTCCTCTTTATTCCTAAAGTATCAAAGCTATTGCTTTCATTCTTGCAACACTTACTAACCATCATAAGGGGACTGTGCAGGCAAAGTTATGTAACTCTGACTTGCATTTTGATGGAATTATGGGCCCTTTATACTTGATTTTTTTTTAAAGTTTTATGTTTTGGTCCATTTTACCCCTAAAGTATCATAGATATTGCTTTCATCACTCGCAAACTATCATAAGGGGACAGTAAAGGACAAATTGCATAACTCTGGTTGTCATTTTTTCGGAATTACGGCCCTTTTTTGACTTTGAATATATGGTTAAATTTTGTGTTTGGATCCACTTTACTTCTAAAGTATCAAGGCTATTGCTTTTAAACTTCAAATACTTTCATGCTATCATGAGGGTACTGTACCTGACAAGTTGAATTTTACCTTGACCTTTGAATGACATTGATGTTTATTTATTAAATTTTGCTTAAATTGCCATTACTTCTGTATGTATGATTAGATTTGATTGATACGTTGACAAAACAACTCTTACCTGACAAACCACAACAGACTCCACCCAAACCATCCCCACGCTCATCACCCCCGCCCCGAATACCCCCCCCCATTTTTTCCCCTTAAAGATCATCTTATAAATGACCACCACACCCTAACACTATACCCCCTCCACCCCCCCCCCCAAAAAAAGATTTTTTAAAACATGGTTGAAAAGCACAAATATTTTTTTTAAACATGGTTAAAAAACACAAATATTTTTTTGTATTATTTTATTTTTGAAATACCGTCCAACCATCCCACCGAACACCCCCCCCCCCCCAAAAAAAAAAATAAAAAAATCATTTTTGTTGCATTTTGTTTGCATGTTTTGAAGATAATGTAATAGATGACCACACCCCCACACTATACACCCCTCTCCACTCCACCCCTCCATCCTTTGTGATTGAAATTGAGATAGGTCCCTTCACCTTTGAAAAGAAAAATAGATGAGCGGTCTGCACCCGCAAGGCGGTGCTCAGAGCTCCAGATAAGGGACGTACAGCCGTACATACGGCTTTTTCATGAAGGTTTACGCATTTATTTTTATAAACTGGACGTACAATTACGACTTGAATATCCCTTTTACGCATTTACAAAAAAAATCTAGCCGTACCGATACGTCCACGTCAGCGCGGCGTTATTTGTTGGTCTCTTACCTAACGGCGCCTTTTCGTTTATTTAAATTACCGAAAAGTTGTAGACTGGGTTCGGTATTATTGTCTATTCTGTCGCGTGATTGTTGGTTACTTTTCAAACCCGTCAAAAAATATGTCTGCGCGCAAGGAGGGCCGGCTACACCGAAAGCGGTTAATAAAACACACTTTGTTGTCCTACAATGGCTACATACGGTCGTCTTACCATCCTGACATTCAATCTGTAAACCCAGGAAAAAGACATTCTCGCCCCGATATTAAACAATTTGATTGCATCGGTGGCTAAAAATGTGGCTTTGACAGTTAACTGCTAAAGCAATTATTCTTTTGGGATGAGACAGTGACATTAGTGTTCATTAACTTAGCTAACTAGTTTGCTTGTGTTTTCTTGTCAAGAAAAATTATTTAAATGAAGAACTAGTATTTAGTCATGAGTTTTAATGTGTAGTTGTATTTGCATCATAATTTTGAATGGAAAACCTAATAAAGTAACTGTTTAAGAAGCTAAGTATATTTACTATAATTGCTGCGAATGTTTCTGTAAAGGCAGTTATACACCCTTCAATATTCAAGAACACGGGTAGTACAGTACTACCTGTATTTTTTTATATGGTAGTACACGTACTAATTGATTTTCAGCGTTACTCCTTGTCTTTCTGTCAGTGGCAGTACCGTTACTAATTTCACAAATCCTTATCTGGAGCTCTGCGGTTCTCATGTTAAATCTATGTTACCAGACCACATTGCGTTGAAAAGTTTGGCTATTGCTATAAGGAACACTGATTTCGTATGTATGAACTTTATTTTTCAAAATATTTTTCACAATATTCGTTGATTGTGAGTGTATATTGGGGTTTCAACATTCTTTTCCTCTGAAACCTAATAACCCAAACATTTGATATTGTTTAAGTAGCACAGCATTGTTGCTTTTCTACTAATTTAGTTCCAATTATGCCCGGAAGTAAAAACTGGCCAGACCCAGGGACCAATTTTTAATTCTTTCATCTTGATACATATTAATTAATGTGGTGTTGGGAGAGGAGGAGGGGGGTATTTGTCACTTCTGCGATATGCTCTCATTGTATTGCCTGATGTGTTATGAAGGTATTGGTGTTTTAATGATAAATTTAAAATAAACTTGCGCTGCTGTGGTTTATATTGAAAAAATACAACTTTTTGCGTTTTCACATGAACACCGGGATTCAGATTGGATTGTCTGCTCACATGACCCAGCTTCCTGATGAAATAGAGGATATTTGTTGGATTCTGTGGAATATCAATTTTAATTCATGAGCGATCATAGAAAATATTAAAATAAAATATATTTTGTTCTATAATTCCTAGTGATAAATTTACTAATCGATATTCCTCCGACTTAAACAAAATCTTTTTATTTTATGCCTTTTTTTCACCGATTATTTACATTGTTAAAGAGTTTTATCTTGAGAATTTCGCTGCAATAATGACGTCAGTTTTTGATGAATAAATAAAAGGTATTTTTCACTTTTACACTGTTTGAAACAGTGAATTATCAGTTTTAATTCGCTGATATTTCTCTTCAAACCACCGGAAAGCATAAAATAATCCACTTCGACAGCAAGTTAATTTGTAGATATTCATGACTGTGTTACTTTTTACCCAACAGTGCAGGACAAGGTGGAGACCCTTCAAGAGAGACTGGATGCCTACATGGCGGTGGACAAGTCCATCAATGAGCCCCTGGAAACCGTGGATGGGGCCACAAAGGCTAAACGATGTAAGCAGTGCCTTAGATTAAGCCTTTCCCGATCAGATGCAAAGTGAAAATTGCTTTATGCAAACAGCACAAAAAAAGTATCTCGCAGTCAGTTTAGTTTAAATGCTGTTTGCTGCTAATCAGTATCTCAGGGTTGGAAATGATGCCCTTAAAAATTTAAATGTATTAAGAAAAGTCTTGAATTAAATTTCATTTTCTAAGGGAATAAAAATGGGTCAAAGTGCGTATGTAAGTGGTTAAGGGTTAACAGGGTTTTACATCAATATTTTATGGTAGGGGTCTTGGCATAGATGTTTTTAAAATGGTCAAGTCTGGTTTTAGAAAACTCAGGCTGATATCACTTTTTCATATATTGATATGTTTATGAGATCAGCTCTCTGAAAATTGGGCTTAATGCATGTGCGTAAAGTGTCATCTCAGATTAGCCGATGCAGTCAGCATAGGACTCTCTTTAAGAAGGGATTTCCTTAAAACAAAAAACATTTTTTCAAAGTGCAAAGAATTGTACCTGATTAGCCTTTGCAGACATTTTTTTCCACAAGCTCCATTTTCCCAGAGCAAGGCTCTAGTTTTATTTCAAGTCCAGAGCTCCTGATCAGAGGGTTTATATGTGCAATGGGTTTTATAAGTGTAAGCTCCTGATCAGAGGGTTTATATGTGCAATGGGTTTTATAAGTGTGAGCTCCTGATCAGAGGGTTTATATGTGCAATGGGTATTATAAGTGTGAGCTCCTGATCAGAGGGTTTATATGTGCAATGGGTTTTATAAGTGTGAGCTCCTGATCAGAGGGTTTATATGTGCAATGGGTTTTATAAGTGTGAGCTCCTGATCAGTGGGTTTATATGTGCAATGGGTTTTATAAGTGTGAGCTCCTGATCAGAGGGTTTATATGTGCAATGGGTTTTATAAGTGTGAGCTCCTGATCAGAGGGTTTATATGTGCGATGGGTTTTATAAGTGTGAGCTCCTGATCAGAGGGTTTATATGTGCAATGGGTTTAATAAGTGTGAGCTCCTGATCAGAGGGTTTATATGTGCAATGGGTTTTATAAGTGTGAGCTCCTGATCATAGGTTTCATATGTGCAATGGGTTTTATAAGTGTGAGCTCCTGATCAGAGGTTTATATGTGCAATGGGTTTTATAAGTGTGAGCTCCTGATCAGAGGGTTTATATGTGCAATGGGTTTACAAATGTGAGCTCCTGATCAGAGGGTTTATATGCGCAATGGGTTTTATAAGTGTGAGCTCCTGATCATAGGTTTCATATGTGCAATGGGTTTTATAAGTGTGAGCTCCTGATCAGAGGTTGCTATGTGCAATGGGTTTTATAAGTGTGAGCTCCTGATCAGAGGGTTTATATGTGCAATGGGTTTACAAGTGTGAGCTCCTGATCAGAGGGTTTATATGTGCAATGGGTTTTATAAGTGTGAGGCTCTGATCAGAGGGTTTATATGTGCATTGGGTTTTATAAGTGTGAGCTCCTGATTAGAGGGTTTATATGTGCAATGAGTATTATAAGTGTGAGCTCCTGATCAGAGGTTTATATGTGCAATGGGTTTTATAAGAGTGTAAGTTCCTTTAGTAGACTCATGTTGTACACAACAGTCAAGGACTGTATCAAAATAATAAAATGTATTCTAAAAGTGAGCGTACTTATGGTTGTGTTGTTTATATGAAAATATCAGTGATTTAAAATGGAAAATTCTTTTTTTAAATATTGACAAATAACAGTGAAAATCTTCAATAATCTTCACGGTTTCATGGTAACACCTCTTTCCTGGTTCCCGAATTAAGAAAAAAAAGATACTCATTGTCAACAACTAAAATTGCCATTTTTGTTTTGCAGCAGATAACAAATATGTTAAGACTTAATGGAGTTTGTTAATACAAATCTAATTAAAACATACTTGCTTATAAAAATATACATGGGTTTCATATCTATTTGCCTTATTTATTATGCTCCCCGAAATAAAATTTCGGCGGGTCATATAGTTGCCAGTTTGTCCTCCCTTAATTACTTCTTTACTTCCTTCCGTCACACTTTTGCTACCGATTCTCATAGCGCCTCCAATACTTTACCAATCGCTTTCATATTTGGCATGTAGGTACCTTGCATGGACCTCTATCTTTTGATGAGGATTGAGATCACTGGGGTCAAGGTCACCGAGGCTAATAATAGACTTCCTTCCGTCACACTTTTGCTACCGTTTCTCATAGCGCCTTCAATACTTTACCAATCACTTTCATATTTGGCATGTAGGTACCTTGCATGGACCTCTACCTTTTGATGAGGTTTGGGTTCACTGGGGTCAAGGTCACCGTCACCGAGTCGGCGAGGCTAATAATAGACTTCCTTCCGTCACACTTTTTCTACCGTTTCTCAAAGCGCCTTCAATACTTTACCAATCGCTTTCATATTTGGTATGTGGTACCTTGCATGGACTTCTACCTTTTGATGAGGTTTGAGGTCACTGTGGTCAAGGTCAGAGAGGCTAATAATAGACTTTTTTCCTTCACACTTTTGCTACCGTTTCTCACAGCGCATTCAATACTTAACCAATCGCTTTCATATTTGGCATGTGGTACCTTGCATGGACTTCTACCTTTTGATGAGGTTTGAGGTCACTGGAGTCAAGGTCAAGGTCACCGAGGTTAATAATAGATTTGTTTAGGTGGTTATTAACACATAGATTGACAAAGCGCATCATCGGGGAGCATCCATCAGTTTCACTGTTATTCTTGTTTTCTTATTTAGATTAATGAAAAAATTGTGCATCCTTGAAAATACCCAACACAAGGATAGTTGCTAACATTTGGTTGTGTGTAACCCAGCTGCAAGTCACATATCCCAGAAGATCAAGAAGTCTTACATCGCCTCGACGAGTCGACTGGTTTCCAGTTTCCGCCAGGCGGCCCCTGCGTACACAGTTGTAAAGAGCTTCCACGGCCACAAAGACGGGGTGTGGGAAGTGAACACATCCAAACTGAATCCCCAGATTATTGGGACCGCATCTGCTGGTAAGGGACTTAAAATGTGTTTTCGAATGGGCTAAATTTTAGAAAAACACAAAGGGCAAGATTGTAGAAAAACAAATTTTGGGCAAACTTAAGGAAAAACACATAATGAGTTAGATTAAAAGAAAACACATAATGGGCTAGATTTTAGAAAAATTGCATAATGGGCTAGAATTTTAGGGAAAAACATGCATAATTGGCTAGATTTAAGAAAAACACATAATGGGCAAGATTTTAGAAAAACACATACTGGGCTAGATTTTAGAAAAACACATGAAGGGCAAGATTTTAGAAAAACTTACAATGGGCAAACTTTAAAAATAACAAATAATGAGCTAGATTAAGAAAAAAAAACGCATATGTGCTTGATTTTGGAAAAACACATAAAGGGCTAGATTTTAGACAACCACATAATGGGCTAGATTTTAGAAAATCACAATGGGCTAGATTTGAGAAAATCACATAATGGGCTAGTATAAAGTAAAACACATAATCGACTTGATTTAAGAAAGAAAAACACATAATGGGCTAGATTATAAAAAAACAACATAAAGTAAGGAAAACACACCATAATGGGCTAGATATCAGAACAAAATACCATTCCCCAATCAGAACATGCATTTAACCCAAATATCCCATATAACGAGGCCTTTAAATCATTTGTACTTGAACTTCATTTTACCATTCCTCCAATCCGCTTTTGTATTTCTTCACTGTAGATCACTCTGCCCGGATCTGGAATGTGGAAACCGGACTGTGCCTGCTACAGTATCTGGGTCATGCAGGCTCGGTAAATGCGATCCGGTTCAATCCAGTCATGGACCGCGTCGTGACAACTTCAGGCGAGGGCACGGCACATATCTGGTCACCCCAGGTCTCGATTTCTTCAATGGATGCCTTAGTGAGTGGTAGCTCAGTGATTTTTTTTAGGCAATTTCAGTATAGACTTAGTTTTAAACCCATTTTTTTGCTCCATTGCATTGTAATCCTTAGGTTTATTGACACGGAGTTAATTTCCTGGGACTAGAACCAGTACTTGGTGTTTATTGTGGAGATGGGAGAAACAGTACATGGTGTCTATGGGGGAGATTGAAGAACCAGTGCTTGGTGTCTATGGGTGAGATCGAAGGAACTGTCCCAGTGGGGATCGAACTTGGGACTTCTTGGTTGCCAGTTGGACTACATATCCACTACGCCATGGTGACCTCTAAGTATGGACTTAGACCCAAGAGTTTGAAGATTTACAGGTTACTAATAAAATGTAATGTCATTGGACAAATTGTTCAATAACATGAATAATATTGTTGTAGGAGAAACATGCAAAATTAGACTTAACAATCAAATGTTTATAGAATATCACACTTTAAAGAATAATCTTTAAATCTGCTTAGATTTAAGTCTTATATATGTTCGGTGAATAGAACCCAGGTTTTCAACAAGGTTGAATATCCTTGTTGTTAGATTGTGTTATGGTGGGTGGAGGGGCGGACTTGGGGGTAGGTGGCGTCAACAGTGGTACCTGGTCAATAACTTCGTTGGTATTGACCAATCTCGATTTCACTTTAGATAGGAGAAGCTTGCACAGAGACTTAACGAGGATTTGGTTTTGGGACGTATTGGGTCAAGATGAAGGATAATGTTACTAAAAAATAGAAAAGCCGGAAATAGGTGTTTTTTGTTCAATAATGTTCTTGATGAAACTTGCATGCTTAAATTGAAATCTAAGTCACTTTCATTAAAAAATGAATACAAGAAAAACCTCAATATTTTCTTTTTTTACAGAGGTTTTGCACTGAAATTTGTTATGTATGTTTGAAGGTAGCCTAAATGCACACTTTGGAAAACATTTTGTTGCCAGTCATGTCAATGTCACTTTTACTAAGAATTAAAGACCAGTGGCAATTTTATATATTATGAAATACATGGTTATTTAATTACAATAAAATGTGTCTGAGTACAAAAAGTTGCAAATACCAGCCACCATTGGAAAATACGCTCCTGTTGTTTCCTTTTATACAAAATTCTGGAGTTTTAATAAAACTCTGCGAGTGATTTTTTTACCTGCGAGTCCTGTGTCCTGGACTCACAAAAACCTCTGGGGATGCAAAGTTTCCAATTGTGTGAGTCCCAAAAATGCATTGAAATTTCTCCAAAAATAATATCGTTTAATATTTGGACTCATTCTTTCAATACTGGAATTCGAAGATTTGCAAGTTATCTAGTCCCAGGACTAAGATGAGAAAATTTGTAAAAATATTACTGCTCTGCCATTTATATTTTTAGCGGGCCCAGTCATCCGAGGATGATCTTGATATGTCAGACCAGTGTGAAACTAACGAAGGTTTGTACCTGAGGACCAAGTCACAGAGATTGTTTTGTCTGAGGGCTCTGATGCAAGGATTTGGTGTATTCAAGGGCCCTATGGGATATATTTTGTGTAATTCAGGTTTCCTGTGGAAGGGATTTATTTGTTGTAAATAAGGACCCTCTGGACATGCATTGGGTGTAAATGAGGGCCCTATGGGAGGGATAATATGTTGTAAACTAGGTCCAATTGGAGTACCTAGTGGACAAGATTTGGTACTATTAAGGCAATAGTGGCCAAGATTTGGTATACATTAGGGCTTAGTTGCAGAAATTTGGAACACTTAAGGAGCTGAAATTTTGTGTACATGAGAGACCAGTGGCCGAGATTTGGTATACCAGTACATGAGGGCCTAGAGGTAGGGATCTCCTGCAAATGCGGGCAGAGTAGCTGAAATTGTAAACGCTTTAAGGCCAAGGGGAAGCAGGGATTTGATGTACATTTGTGCTGTGTTGCAGAGATATACATGAAGGCCCAGTGCAAGAGATTTTATACATATGTATACAGTCAGGTATAACATTTTGTCAATATTAATGATGCAATTGTATAATTATCTAGTTGTCGTGAACACTTATAAGTGTTCAACATTATTGAATGCAAAATTAATAACATCATAATTAATTGTGATTCTGAGTGTTAAATAATTCTGTTAATTAAACAGTTTATCCTAAGTTTTATGTTCTATCCAACTATTCTTTCTTTAAAGTGTGTTGAACGTTTGTTTTTTTAGAGAATCCAGATCAACCCACCACTCTCCGGACCCCACTCCGTGAGCTGATTGGACATCACAGTGTGGTGATTGCAGCTGATTGGTTGAACTTTGGTGGTCAGGCGATAACCGCATCCTGGGATAGAACGGCCATCTTGTTTGACGCAGAAACTGGGGCAAACTTGACTGTTCTCAAAGGTAAGTTCAGACTGGACGTACTATGTTTCCTAAGTCTTTAAAGATACTTATTTACAGATGCTTTATACTTAAATGTACTCTCTTTTTTGCCCCCGAAGGAGGGCATATAGTGATCGGACTGTCCGTCCAACTGTCCTTCCGTCACACTGTGCGTTTAGGTTTCGAAAAATGCTCATAACTTCTATGTCCCTTGAGATATAACCTTCATATTTAGTATGCATGTGTATATGGAGAAGGCCTTTCAATACTCATACAAACTTTGACCCCAGTGACCTTGACCTTGAACTAAGGGTCTGTGTTTAGGTTTCAAAATCTGCATTTAGGTTTCGAAAAATACTCATAACTTCTATGCCCATTGAGATATAACCTTCATATTTGGTACGCATGTGTATATGGACAAATCTTTTCCATACGTACACAAATTTTGACCTCTGTGACATTGACCTTTAACTTAGGGTCCGCTTTTATATTTCGAAAACTGTGTTTAGGTTTCAAAAAATGTTCATAACTTCTAAGTCCCTTGAGATATAACCTTCATATTTGGTATGCATGTGTATATGGACTAGGCCTTTTCATACGCACAAAAATGTTGACCCCTGTAACCTTGACCTTGAATTTTGGTCCGTGTTTAGATTTCGAAATCTGAGTTTAGGTTTCGAAAAATGCCCATAACTTCTGTCAAAGCGTTTATAGGGGGCATATGTCATCCTATGGTGATAGCTCTTGTTTTTTTTGTATTTTCAAACAAAACTACAATATTTGAAATATATATATTAACCTTAAAACTATATTATGAAGTAAACAAATGAATTAAAGAAAACAAATAGATTAATAAAAAGATTTGTCATCATAGGTTTTGAATATCAGGACCATGCATGCCCTTTTTCTGTTCATGTGCATTTATGTGGAGTTCTCTTCCATACAGGCCACGACCAGGAACTGACAGACGTAAGGGCTCATCCCAGTCAAGACCTCGTGGTGACCTCATCCAAGGATACGACCTTTAGACTGTGGGACTTCAGGGACCCTAACATGCCTGTCACAGTGTTCCAGGGCCACAATCAGTAGGGGCCGCTATTTCAGAGCCTTTCTCTATGAAAAAAAAGGCTAAATATAGGCTAATATTTGATAGGCTATATTTGAGCCTTTCTCTATGAAAACAAGGCTTAATATAGGCTGATATTTGATAGGCTATATTTGAGCCTCGCTCTATGAAAACAAGGCTAAATATAGGCTGATATTTGATACCCTATCTTTTAGCCTTACTCAATGGAAACAAGGCATTATTATAGGCTGATATTTCGATATTTGATAGGCTTTATTTGAGTCTGGCTCTATAAAAACAAGACTCAATATTGGCTGATATTTTGATATTTGATAGGCTATATTTTAGCCTCGCTTTATGAAAACAAGGCTAAATATAGGCTTATATTTTATAGGCTATATTAGAGCCTCACTCTGTAAAAACATTGCTAAATATAGGCGAATATTGGATAGGCTATATCTAGTGCTTTTCCAAGGAGGGCAAAGGGGCATGGCGCATTACTTTCAAAACGGGCATTTTAGTGCACAGTTTAGGCAAAAAAGGGCAAAAACGTTCCCTGAATACCTGAATTACGGGTAAGCATGTAGTCGCATCAGAAGTTGCGGAAAAAATAACATATAAACAAGCACATTAATATATCAGAGCATGGCTTTTTGAAAACACTGCTAAATATAGGGTGATTTTTGATAGGCTATAATAGAGTTTGGCTCTTTGAAAAAAGGCTTTATTATATAGGCTAATATTTGAAAGGGTATATTAGAGCGATGCTCAATGAATACAAGGCTGAATATAGGCTGATATTTGATAGGCTATATTAGAGCCTCGCTCTATGACAACAAGGCTAAGTATAGGCTGATATTTGATAGACTATATTTGAGACTTGCTCTATGAAACAAGGCTAAGTATAGGCTGATATTTGATAGTCTATATTTGAGCCTCGCTCTTTGAAAACAAGATTAAATATAGACTGATAATTAATAGGTCGTATTATCCTATAATGATACCTGTAAAAATATATACATTTGTATACCTCCTGGTACGGGTGGCATAAAGCAGTTGCACTGTCCGCCCGCCTGTTCGGCATTCCATTTTTTGGAGGATTTTTATGTAACCCTGACAGATATTGAGCTGATTTTTGGTATGTGTGTAGAATTACAGATGAAGTGTGAGTTTCGTTCCGGTTCATGCATTTCTGGCGAAGTTATGGGCCTTGGACTGATGAATTTTCGCTATAATAACTGTATTTCGGAGAACTGTACATTTTTAGAATAAATATTGATCAACAGCATTTGATTTGCTATTCTTGAACAGTAACAGCAACATTTGATTTGTTATTCTAGACCGGTATCAACAACATTTCGTATGTTATTCTAGACCAGTATCAACACCATTTCGTATGTTGTTCTAGACCAGTATCAATACCATTTGGTATGTTACTCTAGACCAGTTACAACGGCAGCCTTTGCTGGTAATGAGAAGGTGGTTTCGGGCAGCGATGATCGTACAGTGAAAGTCTGGGATCTGAAGAACATGCGGTCACCCATAGCAACCATCCGTACTGACTCATCTGTGAACAGGTTAGCGTCGATTGAGCCTCTTTCCACGATAGTTGGTCTTAATTTATGTGCATAAAGTGTCGTTCTAGAGTAGCCTTTACAGTCTGCACAGGCTTATAAGGGACGGCGCTTTTGGCTATTCTGGTATGATTTGTTTTAAGGTAGTATCTTCTTAGCAAAATCCAGTTAAGCCGGAAAGTGTCGTCACAGATTACCCTGTGTGGTATACACAGGCTTGGTATAACACTTTATGCACATGGATATATGTCAGTTTTCTCAGAATGAGCCTTGATTGACCACTTGGTACTTTTCAGTATATGGATTTAATTGCGCAATAACTGGAAAACAAAAAAAAAATTCAGAATCAAATTTTCGTGGATTTTTTGAGAGTCTTGCAAAACCACAAAATCAAATGTCCGAAAAATGGCCATACGTAAATACCACTTTGAAAACAAATCTTCAGTATTGTCTGGCATTTTAGTGAATAGTAAATAGCAGAATATGCATGCTTAGTCCAACAAGTTTACT
Organism: Dreissena polymorpha; assembly: GCF_020536995.1. Taxonomy (NCBI): domain Eukaryota; kingdom Metazoa; phylum Mollusca; class Bivalvia; order Myida; family Dreissenidae; genus Dreissena; species Dreissena polymorpha. The sequence goes on along the minus strand of NC_068359.1, from coordinate 96,411,296 downwards.
TTATATAATGAAAACAACCCTTAATAATGTGAAAAAAGTTGACAACACAAATTATCACTGAGATTTTGTAGAAAATATAAAAAATGCTTTTAAGTTAATGTAAAAAAGCGCTTGGTGAGAATGGAATATATACTTAACTGTGCGCTGTGTATGAACCTAGAGGACTTCCTTGATTTTCTCCAGAGGCATTAAACGGCATCCTGTGTGCAGACAATTCATGATTTATGATCACCAAAACTGATTCCAGTATATGGCTCATATGATTGCGGTGTTTTGTATTTTAATCAGTAAGATATCCATAAGAAACTATGTCAGCAAAATTAAAAAAAATAAATAAGTGAAAAAATCAACAAACCATTACATATCTGTGTAAATGGGTTTACTACCTTTATTACTGTAAAGAATGATGCTTTCTCTCTAATATTTATTTTAACATTAATGAATTTACAGTAATTACAGTCAAAATGATGGCAGTGCATTTAAGTTACATACAGTAAAAGTCATTGAAAAATGCACACTATTGACCTGCAAATTATTTTTAAGAAACTTGTTGATTTTGGCGGGCTATAAATAGTTTATGTCTTTTACTCTTAAGAACAGAATGGATAATGTTAAACACAAAATCAGTAATAAAATAATTTTATAAAAAAAAACAACAGATTTGAAGTAAAAGCTGTACAGAGTTTTGTCGGAACATTTCAGATTGTGTGTTTCGCAGTCACAGAACATGATAGCCATCCCACACGATAACAGACACGTACGACTTTTTGACATCAATGGAAACAGAATTGGAAGACTACCGCGTAGCAGCAGAACTGTAAGACGTGACTGGGAAAGACAATTGATTCTTACATGTAACTGGTGGTAAAATGATAATCGTCATCATAATCATCACCAACAGCATCACCAACATCAACACCACACATATCGTCGTCGTTGTCATCATCATCATCAGTACTATAATGTGATGTGAAACAAAATGTATGTGATCATTTAGATATTAATCTTAAAGTCACGCCCAGCTAAGATATTTAAAGGCGTATAACAAGGATATCAGGTATAATTACTCAATAATTTATTTTACCAATTTGATGCACGTTTATTGTTACTATTTTGGTTTGTTGAATATCCATTTAGAGTGATTAATGATAACATGTACTTTATTTGAAGTTTTTGGGTAGTGAGGCTTTAGAAATAGGATAGCAGCAAATAACTACCTTTGAATTCTCATAAAAGACATGGCTCTTTTGCAGGGCCACTCAAAAATGGTGTGCAGTGTAGCCTGTGCCGAGGACAATCCGGTGTGTAACCTTTTCTCGTGCGGCTTCGACAGACAGGTCCTAGGTTGGAGCATCAATGTCCAGATCAAGGAATGAAAAGAGTCAGTCATGGATCGTTCTTAAGAAACATGAGCCTCGTTCATGGACAACTGGGCTTAATGCATGGGATAGCACTCTCCGCCTAAACTGGATTTTTGCTAAAGAGATGCTTTCTTCAAACGAAAAAATACAAACAAGTGGAAAGTGTTGTCTCTGATAAGCCTGTGCAGATTTCTCAGGCTAATCTGTAGAGCTGTAACGATTCGGTTCGATGCATCGAAAAACCGATTCAATGCCGCCGATTCGATTTCGATACCAATACGGCCAATTTCGATTCGATTCACTGCAATCCCGATTGATTCTCATTTTAAACCTTACTTTCCAAATCTGTCGTGTAAACGTTCTTGTCATTTGTAAACCGTCTCGTGATTGGTCAATAGCCAATATGTCATCCAATGAATGAATGAATAACATGCTGAGCATTACATCAACAGGTAAAATGGCTTCTTCAACCACGCCGAAAGACGCACGTCAAACTTAAAATAAAACGTATGGGAACATTTCGTGTTTCGCGAAGATTCTGATGCAAAGGCAACTTGCAAAACTAGTTTTGTTGACGTAAGTTACTCACATGGTTTGTTTACTTAACTGTGTGCATTCTGTTAAGAAGTCAACTGAAAGTTGTTTATTTACTTACATGTTGTTTTTTTTCCTTCTGTTAAACACGTGATAAATTTAGCATTCTATGTTATTTAAGAACAACTCAACAGGAAGTTTTGTTCAATAAATTTGTTACTTATAAAACAATGTTGCGTTTTTATATTTTATTTAAAAAATTAAACACTTTAAATGTACAACATAATAAGTTAATAACAAATACCAAACATATTAATTCAAGCTCTGGACAAACCAAACATGAAATAGTTTGCAAAATAAGCAGCAAATAGTTTTATTTGAATTAAATCGAAAATAATCGAATCGGACCATTTCGTATCGAAATCGAATCGAATGACGGGTGAATTGTTACAGCTCTTGGGCGAAACATGCATTAAGCCAAATGTTCCCTTAAGAAGGCTCATATTATCTGAAGAAATTAAATTGTTCTTGTTCTAAATACATTTTTATTCCATGCTTACATGGAAGAGTGTGTTTTCAATACCAAACTATGAAAGGATTTGTTTTCTGTCATTGCTTGTCACCAAATTCAAGGTAGATCTAGAAAATATTAGTTTTTTTCTCAATTTATTTTGTTAATGTTATAGGTATTTAGTTGTATAAAATGTATAAATATAAATAGGTGTTACTCAGTATTGTTGGTTGATGTTATATTGAATTGTCAATATTATGTTATAAGTTTATTTGAAAATTATTTTGCGCATGTCAGAAAAAAATGACTATATTAAATGCAAAGAATAACATTTCATGCACAAATATATTCAAGTACTGCATGATTAATACATAGAAAATACTGATTGAATATATATAGCAAGGCTTAGAACAACTAAACCACCTGTCTTAGTTCAAACTTATTTATTTAAGCTGGATTGCATTGAAAGCCTAAGGCTTATTGAAACGCTGTCGAGTATGTTTCCTGGGTATAACCAGTACACGTTGTCTTTGAAAGAGATCTAAAGAACGCCCCCACAATGGGGATCAAACACGTGAGCCTTGGCGAGTGGTTCAGGTTTCAGTGCCATAATGCCTAGCAAATAAATTTGTAGTCAATCACTATCCCATTATTGTTTGGCATTGTCCTATTTTAATCATTATGTTGATTTAAAAAAAGCCAATTCAAACAACTGCGAATACGAACTTAAGGTGTCCACATTTTTCTGCTAGGTCAACATTGTCATCTTTTGTCTGTACTAAATCTGACTGGGGTTTTGTTTAAATACTCTTTATTTGTGCAATATGAAATTGTTGCTTGTATTAGTTTCCAGTGGTGTCTCAATATAAATTGTTTGTTTTATCCATTCCATGTTTATGCCAGAAAAGTGCTGACTCATGCCAAAGATAAAGAAATAATTATTGCATCCATATTTATTGTAAATCATTGATGCTTATAAAAACAGTTATGAATTTCATTTGTGAGTATTTTCCCGTCTGGAAAATGTATGTAAGTGTATTTAATATACTTTAAAAAGATCATGAATTTAGACATGTTTAATATATGTATTTAGCTTAATGTTTTATTTGCTTTCTGTTGATCAATTTTACCTGTTTGTTGTTTATAAAACCAGAGACGTATGTTATTTACATCTCTGATAATACCTGTAATGCGTTCAATCTATGAATATATATGTGAAGTAAATCTTTGAGCATAAGTGTTTCATTTTTCATGCAATTTGCATCTAATCTTACCATAATCGAATCTCATGGATACATATGATTATTATCCAATTTTCTCCAGAAAGAAAACATTTAAAACAAATTGCTTTGCGACGATGGCATTCTATTTTGCAGAGCTGATGTCTTCTGATCGATAAATGTGCGTTAAACTGGTTTAAAATCGTGGCAGTGAATGCGAATTTGAGCCTTGTTCTGGGAATATAGGGTCAAATGCATGTGCGTAAGATGTCATCTCTGATTAGTTTGTGCAGTCCACACAGGCTAATCAGGGACGACACTTTCCGCCTAAACTTGATTTTTGTTAAGAAGAGACTTTCTTCAAACGAACAAGAGCTGTGTTTGTGAAACACAATGCCCCCTACTGCACCGCTTTGAAGAAATATATTTGACCTTGATGGATGACCTTGACCTTTCACCAATCAAAATGCGCAGCTCCATGGTATACACATGCATGCCAAGTATCCAGTTGCTATCTTTAATGATGCAAAAGTTATGACCAAGGTTGAAGTTTTTGGACAAACACACACACAATGACAGACAGACAGGCCAAAAACAATATACCCCCGATCATTCGATCCGGGGGCATACATAATTTCATAGAAGCAGAACGTGTTGTCCCTAATTAGCCTGTGCGGACTGCACATGCTTACCGTGGACTACACTTTGCGCACATGCATTTAGCCCAGTTTTCCCAGAAAGAGGTTCATTAAGTGACAACTGCTGGCGATAGCTGGTGTCCCAACATCTAAGGAAACATATTCCTTAAATGTTGGATTTTTTTTGTTTCCCAAAGATACTCAAAATTGCAATCAAATTATATGCTAGCAATTGGTAAACATAAGTTGAAGTTTTCAACACTATGTTTATCACTTGATTAAATTCAACTTTGCACAACAGCAAACAACACGTATTTTCTTGTGATTTGTATGTATTGACAAAATGATGATAGCAATAATGCTTTAATAGAATTAAAACAAAATTACTAAGCTTTTAATAATTATTGTTGCAACTATACGGATTCGAAATGGATATAATAATAGGTAATGCTTAACAAATAAATTAAAGTTAGCACCAGTAGTTTGCGTGTGCTATCTATTGAAAGGTTTTGACAAAATTTTAGTGGGCGTTGACAGAGTACATTGGAACCATTAATCAAACAAAATACTAGTTCCTTCTTTTTGTCACTGTATTTTAGTTTGGTTACTGATAGGCCAACATATGTTCGATTTCTTTGGTTTGCAAAGCATGGGTAACGCTGGTGATGACAGCTACATAATAGAGGACAACGGTGGTGGTTTGGGAACAGGAAGTGGCGACAGACGGATGTTTACTTAATACAAACTTAATCGGTGGCCAACAGCAGTTGGGCCAGACTTACCAGACATAAGGATGGTTATCAGGCATCAGGTTGAGGTTTACAAGGCAGACAGGCAGTCATTAGCTTTATTCATTATCATCATAATACAAAACACATTTGCGTCAGTATTATCAGAATAAACATCATCACCATCACATGCAGCAGCTTCAACAACAGCAACATTGTCACTGTTGCCGTATTCGTTATTGTTGCAATATCATTTGCACAAACTTATTCATCATTTGCCATCAGTAGTCTTCTGTTCTTATTAGTATTATCAATCTCAGAAAATCATCGTTAGAGAAACAACAAACATTTAAAACATTTGATATCATTTGATTTGCATCAGACAGTAAAAACCAAACTTAAAAAAATATTATTACAATTTGCACAATGAACATGTAAATATTATTGTCTTGCACATGTATCACTTACACAAGAACATGTAAATATTGATGTCTTGCCACATGTAACACTTTACTAGGTCAAGGTTGGATCTTAATCTTAAGTCGCATTGATATGCGACTGAGGACGTCAAATTGTCCTTGGTGGGGAGTGAGATAAATTGTGCGACAAAGGCCGTCAGAGGTATATAACTCAATATGATTATATATGCGACTGAGGCCGTCAATCTTTCTGTTGTCGGTCATGGGATAAATCATAAGATGCCTTATAAAGGAATCGTACAATTCATTATCAACAATCTCATCAACAAGATCACCATCAACAACACTGTCACGTGCAGAAAATTGATAGGTGGAAGGTGCCCAGTCATATATTCGAAATCGTTCCACATCAACATGCTGCATAGTTTCGAGTTCTTGTTGGATGGGTATGTATTCCTCTGCTGGAATTAAATGTTTCATTTTCTTGTCCTTGAAATGAGCACAAACGAATTCCACTCGACACTTCAGTGAGTGAGTCCGTGCAGATAGCTTGTTCACCAGCTGGCGAAGTTCTGATGGATCCAATGCATCAAAACAGACAGTCACATGATTCAATGACAGAGGAAACTGTAGGTCGATATATGCATGCAAATGCATTCTAAGCGTTTCCAGCTGGGAGAGGGTTGCTAGTGACCGTGACAATGACGATACATGCCTCATGTTTATTCCAAAAAACCTATGAGCTTGAAAAATACTCAGATTCTTGACACTCAGACCGAGCAGAATCTCCCATAGACCAGAGCTTTCGTCAGAGGCATTGAATGTACACGTATTGTTTAAATCCGTTGTTATACTTGCCCTTGTACAAAGTGACTTGCTGTATTTGAATGAAGTTATGTCACAAGTTAAACGACACCACACCCTATGATCGAGTGTAAAAAGTGTGGTGAGCAGACTGCGTAGCCAGGTGGAGGAACACGTTACATCATTCAGTATAATTTCTTTTATGGAGGTCAGTACTGGAGTATAGTCTGCACACAGTACTGGATTAGCACCGTTTAGAAGACACCATGTATGCATGTTTTTATTGTCAAACCTGTTGAAATCAAATTCATATAACCAAATAACGCTAAGTTCTTGATTGTTATGAACGATTAGTTGATTCGGTAACACTTGCACTTTTTTGCTGATTGATATCGAATTTAAGTTTTCAAACTTTGACAAATCTAGTTCTTTATAAGCTGAGCGGATTGAAATACATTTTATATTCTTATAATAAGTAATAGAGTGTGGTTGTAAAGTTACTTCTTCTCCGAGTTCAATTGATTCTATGTGTTCACAATGTGACAAGTCAAGCGCTTCACATTTACAACCCTTATCCATTGTTAGATATTTCAAATTCTTCAAGCTCCCAAGTGCATTTGGTAGCACGGTTATATCACCCTCGAGCTTCAACCGTTCCAGTTTGTGACACGCTGATAAGTCGAATTTCAAACCAGATTGATAGGAAACATGTAAAGATCGAGTCCGTGGAGTGTTCAGTGCAAAGATGTTTATCAAATCTTCATCATCATCATACAAAATGTGACTGAGATGTAGGTCTATTGGAGTGTTCTTGTTTGCTACAGCCTCCCTATAACCTGAGAGGATGACGCTTTGGAAAACATCGTGATCAAACCCATCTTCGACCAGATTCATCAGTGCAGATAGTTTATTAGCTGCCAAGATGTTGAAGCCACAAAGGAATATGAGAACTTGAGAAATATCCAGATAAGAATCCCTATTACTTTTGAGATATTCGCAAATAACGTTATCAATCACGTCTGTATTGTTGGAGATGTGAAGAGCAGCAAAGAACTCTTGAACAGTCTTGTGGACAAACGAGCTTGTATTATCATAACATTTTTTACTTTTTCTTTTGGATATTAATCCTGAATGTAGTGCGAACTGCTTTGTACTTTCAGACAAATGAGCCGAAAGATTAATGTCGCTGAACACTAGTGATGTTTCTTTTTCATTTGAAAACAAAAATGAAAACGCAGCTTTGGCTATAACATCTATATGTTCCATGTTTGGTTTAACATACTTCGTGCGAGAAAAGCAGTTTACTGGTGATGGGTAGTATTGATCGAAAAAACCAATTTGTGGGTTAGCTTTTTTACATAAGTTTTCAAGCAAGGTGGTAAACAATTCACACCTTGACGATCCGGTAAGACTCTCAGCCATATCATCTACCCATGTACATAGGACAAGCGTGTGTAGCATAGGCGAAGATGATATCAAATCAAGATCACGACTCCATAGAAATTCCTGAAACTGCTCCACAGTTTCGTTAAGATCCTTTGCTTCATCGAGAAGATGTCGTAGTATCCTTTTAGTGAATCCATAGGAATCGATTATTCCGTAGACTTCCAACAATATGTCTATTTGAGAATTCTTGATACGTTCGTCCGCGAGTTTCCATGGTCTAGAAGTTGTGAGCACAATGCAATGATCTTTAGGAATACCGTCCATAGATGGCAGAGCTTCTTTACCAGACCACTCATCCAGACCGTCTTGAACAACAAGATACATCACATTTCTCATTATTTTTAAGACTAGATAATACGCGCTCTCCCATTCGTCTTCCGCGTAGATTTTGTAGATGAGCTGCGTTCGTATCATATGTGTTAAATGTGTCTGTTCTCTCGAATCGCGCAACGAGATGAAGAAAAGAAACTTGAATTTATGAAGGGTATCAACATCAACAAACGCCGTTTGTTCCTTTGTAGATTCATTCAAGGACTCATGCATGTTACACCAATCGTCAAGTAACTTGGCAGCAAAACTTGTCTTGCCGCTTCCCGGCTCGCCTTGTAAATATGTACGTCTACATAAATGATCACCTCTATAAAAGCAATCTTTGTATGTTAATATTTTTTCCTGTTGTGTGCGTCTACCATCATTCTCTATCTTCATCCTGCGTATTTTTGGAGTGGCATAGACGTCTTGTATGTGCTTATTGAGACTAGGATCCAAAGTAGACAGAGGCACGTAGCAAACAGTATCACGGTAATGGTTCACCAATCGCTTGAGAAGATCTGAAATAGCAATACTTCTTCATTAAAACAAATTACCTGCGTGTTTCTCTGCAAAAACCAGATGCACATTTATAGAAAAACATGGCGTCAAAGGAGCATGCCGGTGAATACTAAGATATTGTGTTTTCAAAGATTATATTTCATTACATTACAACATTACAACGGTTGAATAAATTTGTCTCCTTTTATAAATGTGCACAAAAAAGTAGTAGAAAAGTAGTTTTTAAATTTGTAAAAAATACTTTTTTTACATTTCACATGAAATACCGCTCTGAGCATGATCCCTACCGATTAAGTGTAGTGTATATAAGACACTTCTAAAATGTAGTACGCATTGATTTCTGTTATCAAGTTCAAAGCCAATAGAAAGCGTTTATCGAAAATGTATTCTGCAGTTTGTATTTCTTATTGAAAACGATCTTACCGCATACAAATGTAACCAGATAAATATATTCGTGAATATATGCATTATTCGAATACGTGTAATTTTTCGCGGATATGCAGATACACATAGCCGTAAAAAGCACTTTCACTGGTTTTATGCATTCTGTCCTGAGAGTATATCGTGATGGTAATCATTAAAGAAGATCAACTTAATGAAAAGGCTATTCCATGGTATTTTTAAATACATGTACTGACAGACAGAATGAAGGACAGACTGGCCATCTGACAGACGGATCCACTGTGAATCCAAGAAAACCCACCTCTTCTTATATGAGGATGGCTTATAAACTTGGTAGTTCATAATTAGTGTAGTGTGCACATATGTTATAACGAAATATTGTATATATATACATATATATAATATATATTGTTCAATAAAACTTGTTCACAAACCTGTTACACCACGCTCGTATTCGTCTAGCTCCCTCTCAATCGCTGCTTGATTTATGCGGTTGATGCTTTCCTGGGTCTTGTTTTCAATGCTTTGTTCGCCAGCCTGTGTCTTGTTTTCAATGCATTGTTGTCCAGCCTGTGTCTTGTTTTCAATGCTTTGCTCTCCAGCCTGTGTCTTGTTTTCAATGCTTTGTTCTCCAGCATGTGTCTTGTGTGCAATGCTCTGTTCCCCAGCCTGTGCTTTGTTTTCAATGCTTTGTTCTCCAGCCTGTGTCTTGTTTTCAATTATTTGTTCTCCAGCCTGCGTCTTGTTTTCAATGCTCTGTTCCCCCGCCTGTGTCTTTTTTTCAATGCGTTGTTCTCCAGCCTGTGCTTTGTTTGTAATGCTTTGTTCTCCAGCCTGTGTCTTGTTTTCAATGCTTTGCTCTCCAGCCTGTGTCTTGTTTTCAATGCTTTGTTCTCCAGCCTGTGTCTTGTTTTCAATGCGTTGTTCTCCAGCCTGTGTCTTGTTTTCAATGCTTTGTTCTCCACACTGTGTCTTGTTTTCAATGCGTTGTTCTCCAGCCTCTGTCTTGTTTTCAAGGCGTAGTTCACCGGAATGTGTCTTTTTTTCAATTCGTTGTTCACTAGTTTGTGTTTTGTTTTCAAGGCATTCTTTCCCAGCCTGTATTTTAGCTTCTAAGGTATTCAGTCCTTTTTTCAGGGTTCTTTCAGCCTCTTCGGAAAAACGTTCTCCGGCCTCTTTTGCATGTGTGAGGGTCTGATTTGCTTCTTTCAACATCTTGCCCAAATCAACAAGTGAAAGACGATCATTCTGCAACTACAAACATTATTTACATTTGTAGATTATTATCGATACAGATTGTCCTTATTATATTATCTGTGTCTGCATATTATACAACAGATCAAGTAGAGCCAATTTTGCAAGGCAGTAAAAAATATATAAAATTATCAAATTGACATTTGTTTAATTCATATATGCGTCTGTTTTTAATAAAGCCTTAATGGATTGTACTTATTATTTACTGTCATTTAAGAATGCGATTTCAGTATCTCCTTTTAATAATGTGACTTAAGTATCTCCGGTCAAAAAGAGTGGGTATTTCAAAGGTGCAAATGTGCGTGATAAAGTTGATATGTGACGACAGTAGTGATATGCCCTGTATGTCCAGTTTATTGGTGCTAGTTCAATCCACGATTTTGATGTTATTTCCTAAAACAGTTTTTAGATTTTCATTTAAAATGATTTCAAGCGCAATTTTCTAGTCACATAACCAAGCATAGGTGCAGTAAATAATAGCTATAGACCAATTTACATAAACTGTACGATATAATTATATTTTCAAATAAGACATTCCTCTTGTCTGTTATCAAATTATTATGTTTTCTGTCCACTTAAAGCGTTTGCTAATTGCATACTGTTCCTAAAATGTTTCAGTATCAGGATGAATACAAATATCTATTCTTACATGACACAGGTTTACAATTCGCTTAAAAATATCATTGTACAAATATTTCTCTGGACTATTGCTTACATCATCCTTCCCTAAAATACATTGTATACGCCTTTATATAGAGACAAACAACACAAACACAATAATATTTACATCACTGAGTTTTATGCGCGCTTCTGTCGCTGAGGTATCATGCAATAAGCGGACTGGATCCGCTAGTAGGGTGGTCAGTGTCAGAAAGAAGTACTGCAGATCAGCATCTGTAACCTTGCAGTCGGCAGTATGGCGTACATCTCGGCCTATTTGTCGGACCTAGAGAGAGAACGGATTGCTGTGACATTAAATACCAAGAGAAGCAGCATTGAGGTAAACCTACACACACATGCACTCTCAGCGTCAAAGTTATTACACGTGATTTAAAAAATGCTTAAATATGCACAGACTATTTTAAATAAGACTTGCATATTTGATACAATGAGAAATAATTGCATGACATACATCGCGTCACAAAACATAGTATTATGATGATTCAGTTAACAAACTAAACTTTGAAACAAGGGCTGTTTGTAAAACATGCATGCCCCCCATAAGGGCTGTCAGTTGTAGTGGCAGCCATTGTGTGAATACGTTTTTTGTCACTGTGACCTTGACCTTTGACCTAATGTAAGTTATCATCCAGAAACCATTGTACTATTTCGAGTCACTGTGACCTTGACCTAGTGACCTGAAAATCAATAGGGGTCATCTGCCAGTCATGATCAAGGGGGGAGTGAGAGGGTGGTATAATGTGGGGTGTGGTAATTTATTAGATGTTTAAAAAAAAAATTGGGGGGGGTGGGGGGAGGGGGTAAGGGGGAATTAAGAGGGGGGTATAATGTGGGGTGTGGCAATTTATTACTGTTTAAAAAAAAATTGGGGGGGTGGGGGGTAGGGGGGTGAGAGGGGGGTATAATGTGGGGTGTGGTAATTTATTAGATGATGTTTAAAAAAAAAAATGAGGAGGTGAGGTTGGGGGGGAGGGATTCTGGTAAGGGCGTGGGGTATTGTTTGGGTGGAATCCATTGTGGTATTCAGGTAAGTGTTGTTTTGTCAAAGTAATAATAAAATGTGATCATAAAAAATAACAAATGATCTGACACTGACATGAACAAATATCCTCTACATGTGTACATGTATTTATTAAACATGAAATTTAAACTTATTGCATTTGTTTCCCCTGTATATAAGAAAGATATAATAGTGTATTACCTCCCCTGTCCTGCTTGTATTTATATTAATCAACAAAATTAAACATTAACACAATATTTAATATACAAAATATACAAAAAATCTCATATTCTGATAATATTTTAACTGATCCACTTTATTTTACTCAAAGAATGATGTTTCATTGGACTGATAATTATGGATTTAGTATTACAGACCAGTTGCTTCAGTTATATTGTTCAGAGTGTGCCCTGTTTGCCACGTATGCGTTCTTGAGTTATCATCCAAAATCCATTTTACTATTTTGGGTCACTGTGACCGTGACCTTTGACCTAGTGACCTCAAAATCAATAGGGGTCATCTGCGAGTCATGATCAATGTACCTATGAAGTTTCATGATCCTAGGCCCAAGCGTTCTTGAGTTATCATCCTGAAACCACCTGGTGGACGGACCCACAGACCGACATACCGACAGACCAACCGACATGAGCAAAGCAATATACCCCCTCTTCTTCGAAGAGGGGCATAAACAATAATCACATATTCAGCCCATTAGACTGGTATATTTTAAGAATACCTTTTCTAGCGGGCATTGCTTATCAGGTGGTGGCGGTGATAGACATGCGGCGGAGAGGCATGTCTGGAAATGCGTGCAGTTCAACACAATGCTAACCACACCATTGAAGTCAGATTCTTGCACAGATGATACGCTGCTATATCCGTCCCGTGGGAGGTAGCATTTACCGATTTCCCACGGATCCATCGCCCATAATTCAGCTTTAGTGTTTGCCCAACTAGGACCTTTAAATCTGTGTAACAATGTGATATTTTGTTTTACTTTATCACATGTATGGCATGACTTTGGTTGTTGTGAATTGTGGAAAGAACATTTATTTTGTTTCCTCTTTTTACACACATCCTGAGTTGGACACGGTATAAGGTTTTGAATAAAGCAATGTCCACAACTTCTACCAACTATTGTTTGGACGTTTAATAATTCCGTCACAACAAAGTCAGTCAATCCATCCTTTGTCAAATTGAGGGCAATGCATGCTTTGAACCAGTTATTGGTCTGCTTATCGGTGAAGATGTTGGTGTCGGCAGCCATCCCCAGGAGACTAAATGAACCATTCAGTAGAGAGTTAGTTTGTGGACAACCGAGGAGTAGATGGTATTATGGCACGTCGTAAATGTTCTTGTCTGTGAGCATCCTCTGATCATGTTATCTTGGTTGCTTTATTTGTCCTATAATTAAATAAGTATATTTATAAAAACTTAGATCGTATGTTCAAAGAATCAAACCAACTGAAATGTAAGGCATATCATTCTTAATTTTCTTAACTAGATAAATAACTAAAGTTTAGTTAATAAACAATAATTTCCAATACTAGAGGTGGTGGGGAAATCAGAGGAAATTGATGTAACAATCCTGAATAAAAAAACACGAGGAACAGAAGGCTTGAAGGCCCCTGGTGGAGTCCGGGATGAAGCCTTGGTCAGGTGCAAGTCAGGAGTTCCCTCAAGCTCCTTGATAGAAGCACTTTAGACGGCCCAGGAATGCACTTTAATTTTTTCATATTGAAAAATTATATTTTTTCAATTTTCTGTCTATCAATTATCCTCTTTTAATATGCCCATTGCTGAAAACAACAACCACGAAACTTAATACATACTATCATCCAATCAAATAGCTTTTTGCCATTATTGTTCAGCTTGGCTGAATACGGGCATATCAGTCCATAAATTAAGACCCTAGTCTGATTTCAGTAATAAGTAACACAAGCTGATTGTTATTTACTGTTTTCCTAAAGGATCGGATTTTATGTCCTTAATTTATGCCCAGAAAGTCTTTAAATAGAATTGATTTTAAAATTGCCTCGAAACCAGACGACAAGGACCGACAAAGGAGTTTATTTTCAGTTATCTGTTAAACAGCTGTTTAACTTGCCCCAATAGTACTCGCAGCTATCTATATGACTAAGCGTTTGTGTTTTAGAGAAGCAAATTTCAAAGATTCTCAAGACTTAAAATAAACAAGAGGGCCAAGATGTTCGCTCAACTGAGAGGAGTCGGTTCATTCAATCTTTACCAAATGTCAAACTTGACCTAGATATTGTCCAGACAAACATCCTGGTCAAGTTTAATCATTATTTCATCTGCAACTCATGATCAATGTACCTATGCAGTTTCATGATCCTAGGCATAAGCATTCTTGAGTTATCATCTGGAAACCATATTTCTAAGTTGAGTCACCGTGACCTCGACAGCCATTGTGTGCATACGTTTTTTGGAACTTTGACCTTGACCTTTGACCTAGTGACCTGATAATCAATAGGGGTCATCTGCGAGTCATGATCAAAATATCTATGAAGTTTCATGAACCTAGGCATAAGCGTTCTTGAGTTATCATCCGGAAATCATTTTACTATTTCAGGTCACCGTAACCTTGACCTTTGCCCTAGTGGCCTGAAAATTATTAGGGGTCATCTTCGAGTCATGATCAATGTATCTATGAAGTTTTATGATCCTAGGCATAAGCGTTCTTGAGTTATCATCCGGAAACCATTTTACTGCTTTGGGTCACCTTGACCTTGACCTTTGACCTAGTGACCTGAAAATCAATAGCTGCAAGTCATAATCAATGAATCTATGAAGTTTCATGATCCTAGGCATAAGTGTTCTTGAGTTACATGTATCATCCGGAAACCATTTTAATATTTCGGGTCATCATGACATTGACCTTTGACCTAGTGACCTGAAAATCAATAGGGGTCATCTGCGAGTCATGATCAATGTACCTATGAAGTTTCATGATCCTTGGCATAAGCGCTCTTAAGTTATCATCCAGAAACAATCTGGTGGACAGACGGACCGACATGAGCAAAACAATATACCCCCTCTTCTTTGAAAGGGGGGGGGCATAATGAGAAAACTGCCCCCCTCCCAGCAGCCATGTTATTCAACTGACCTGAACCATTTTTGAACTCGACTCTCGTATCAAGAAACAAATGTTCTGAGCAAATTTCATGAAAATTGAGCCAAAAATGTGACCTACTGTGTTCGCATGTTTTCACTATATACATATAGAGAAAAATGCCCCGCCCACTGGCGGCCATGTTTTTTCACCGATCCCGACTATTTTAAAACTCATCCGAGATATCAATGAAACCAATGTTTTGACCACCTTTCATGATGATTGGGCAAAAATTGCGACTTCTAGAGTGTTTACACTGTTTCTCTATAGCCAAATAGGGAAAACTTCCACTATATACATATGGAGAAAAATACCCCGCCCACTGGCGGCCATGTTTTTTCACCGATCCCAAACATTTTCAAACTCGCCTGAGACATCAATTGAACCAATGTTTTGACCAACTTTCATGATGATTGGGCAAAAATTGTGACTTCTAGACTGTTTACAAGGTTTCTCTTTAGCCAAATAAGGAAAACTGCCCTGCTCACTCGCGGCCATGTTTTTCAACGGATTGGAACCACTTTTGAACTCAACCAAGATATCATTAAGACAAACATTTTGACAAAGTTACATGAAGACTGGGCATGAAATGTGACTTCTACAGTGTTTACAAGGTTTTTCTTTTTTTGACCTAGTGACCTAGTTTTTGACCCGGCACAACCCAGTTTTGAACTCGGCAAAGATTTTATTGGGACAAAGCTTCTGACCAAGTTTCATGAAGATGGGACAATAAATGTGGCCTCTAGAGTGTTTACGAGCAAATGTTAACGGACGGACGGACATACGACGGACAAAGACCGGTCACAAAAGCTCACCTGAGCAATCAGGTGAGCTAAAAATCACTTAGCACCCCAACCCCAATTATCTCATCAATTCTGAACGAATTGGGAAATCAAACTCTGTTGCTTAAACAAATCTTGTTTACAAATATTCATAATAAGAGAGATAATGCCTTACACTTTTGAACACATATCATTTAAATGAATTATATACATGTACGTAAAAACTCAAAATATTCACCTTGGAAATAACAATTATCTTCTTGCCGGCAGGTTATTATTTGTTGTTTTAGCGCATGCGGGGGCACTTAACAGTTTCTCAGGCCCCCGTCTCAGGCTCATGGGTTCTCGGTTTGAGATGGCTTGTGTACACCAATAGTGTTAACACCTAAAAACAAACCAAACACTGTTTCATTTCAATTTCAAGTTTCATTTGTATTGCACTAAAAATGTGACTTGAATGTGTTAACAGTGTTTCACTATGATTATAATAGCCATGTAAGGAAAAATTCCCCGCCCTATGGCTTCCATGTTTTTTAATGAACCATAACCATTTTCAAACTCAGCTGAGCTATCATTAGAACACATGTTCTTACCAAGTTTCATAACGATAGGAAATTAAATGTGATTTCTAGAGTGTCAAAAAGTTTTTACTAAAGCCATATGAAAAATGCCCTGCCCCAAGGCAGTCATGTTTTCCAACGGAATGGATCTATGTTTTACAAAAACCGAAACAATTTGCAAACTCATCCAAGATATTGTAGGGACACATGGTCTGGCCAAGTTTCATAAAGATTGGACTATCTAGAGTTCTGGAGACGGAGACACTTGCCCCATAAACAGGGCTTGTAACTTGTGACCCAAATTTTGATACGGGTCATTTACTGTCCAAGGCAAATGCACATGCATAGTATCAAGCTAATCAGTCAATGTGTTGACAAGTTATTGATCGGAAAAGATTGTCACACTAATTGTGACAGTGATCTTGATCTTTGACCTAGTGACCCCAATGATAGTGACCCATCATTAGAGCTACCGTTTCATGAAGATTGGCCACAAAATGTCGAGAGTATTAATAAGGTTTTACTATAGCAATATTAGGAAATCTGTCACACCTCCTGACAGTCATGTGTTTCAACCACCTGGAACCATTATCGAACTTGTCCAAGATATCATTGGGACACATGTTCTGAGCATGTTTCATAAAGATTACACAATAAATGTGGCCTCTAGAGTGTTAAAGAAGTTGTGTTTATGACGCAAAAGAGACAAAAGGCGATCACAAAAGCTCAGTTGAGCTAATAATAAAACGCCCCGCCCATTTGCGGACATGTTTTTCACCCACCCAGAACTATTTTGGTACTCATCCAATACATTTTGACGATGCACAGTGACAACAGACAAATGGTCATCTTATCATGTTTTGTTTATATTGTGACAGTAATGCTTTTATAATTATGTTTTGTTAAATAATTATTATCGTTGTTTTTGTTATGATTTCTGATTTTGCAGAAGCATGGGCTAAGCATTGTACGTGTATAGGAAGTGTCAAGCATCTGGGTCTTAGGACAGCGTATGAGAGTAAGGGCGGGGTGAACAAGCTGCTGTGTAAAACTTTTGCGTCCCCACTACTCCCACCAGCCTACATCCAAGCTGCATTAAACAATCCGGGAAAGAGACAAGCAAGCAACAAGACTCATATTTAAAGTATAATCAACTTCATTTGGACAATTTAATAAAGAAAAAGATCAGTTTAGGAAACAAAGAGAACAAAAGGACAACAGTTTAACTTTAATATAAAATAAATTCATAAATTATATTCCAGCCTTAAGTTTTTTCATATTACCGTTAACCTTAAAATAATCCTTGATTTAGGAGCAAAAATAAAATAACAGTTTAAGGCAAAGGGCAGATATGAACTTGTAAATAAACAAGAGATTTGTTTGTCAGAAACACCATGCCCCCTTTTGCGCCGCTTTGAAGCCATATATTGGACCTTTGACCTTGAAGGATGACCTTGACCTTTCACAACTCAAAATGTGCAGCTCCATGAGATACAAATGTATGCCAAATATCAAGTTGCTATCTTCAATACTGCAAAAGTTCTGGGCAATATTAAAGGATTCGGACGGACCGACGAACCGACTGACGTACTGACCGAGGGACATTTCAAATGCTATATTCCACCCTACCAGAGGCATAAAAAGTGTCTATATAAGGGCCTGAAATCTGTCACATTTATATACTGAATTTCATCTGAATGGTAGCAGTTGAAATCGACTTATATATTTTCTCTATTAGCTTATTACATCACTCCCCACTTGATATTCAAACATGAAATGTTTATTTAGAAAATGTGAAGTTACGGACAATGGCAGATAAGTACTTTTCAATAAGAAAATCTGCATCGGCCTGAAATGTTACAAAGATTCAATAGTAAATATCTCCGAGACTATTCACCTGAAAATAAAGAAGTTGTACATTTGTATCTAACCTTTAAAATGATATGTAAAATAAATGAGAATTATCAAAACCAAACAATAATGTTTAAGCCAAAGGCAGATATGTCCTTTTCAATAAGAAAATCTGCATTGTTCTGACATGTTACATAGAATCGCTTATGAATATCTCTCAGACTATGCACGTTAAAATCATTATGTTGTCTTTGCCTTGTAAATTTGTATTGTATATTACCTTTAAGCTGATACATACATCAGAAGTATTTATAAACAAGCAATAAAGTTTTATGCAAAGTCTGAAATGTACATTTCAATAAATAAATCCAGGGCCCTAGTTTGGCCGTTTTTGGGGGCCTAAATTCGGCCTCATTCCCCCTAAAAATAGTATACTTTTCCCCCTATTTCAGCTAAAAAATTCCCCCCATCCAAAATTTGTTTTATTTTTGTTTACTTTTATCCCTATGTCGCCAGCTGGTTTCGTGCTATTAACCTTTGGTTAAATGTAAATTACATTGAAACATAGCAAGTTTAAGTGTTGAATGGTTGGTGAAAAGATCACCACCTTGAAAAAAGGTTTTTGTTAAGCCGAGATTTCTGATTGGAAATTCCAAATTCAAGATTTGCATACTATAAATAGCCTTATAACAGTCATTGCAGGGTAGTTCTGGCTACCATAACTTTAAATGTCGCTTATAATGATTTTTGACTGGCCCGACTATAAAGTATGGACCAACCCCATTAGGTAAGTCAATCAGAAATTCCCAAAAAGTTGACAGTTAACAAAGACCGGTAGAAAACAGCTTTTAAATGCAGTTATTGGCCCAAATCAACCACTTGAATGGAAATATTGATACTTTTCACATTTAACTGATATATTCTTTCACAAAATACTTTCTTAACCATTGACATTTATCTGTTCTAGTCTAACACATCAAGAAAAACAGCGATGCGACGGATATTTTTTAAATGAGAATCTCCCGTGATTTCACGGTCATATGACATTATTTATATTTTTAGAAACATACCATGTGCTCAAGTGTTTTCAAATTCAGGATGACATTTCCCGGTATTTTAAATTATTATTGCTTGTTTTGTAAACAAATTGTAGTGTAAATAAAAACTCAAAGTAAAAATGATTTCAAATTACCTGAATCACTTTGAAATCAGTCTTTTAATAAACCAGACGTTTGTTGTTAATAAAAAATAATAATAGATTTCAGGAAACAAAAGTAATGTTTACAATTTCAGCAATAAATGTCAAGGTCAATTTGTAAATATCCAAATGAAAACTCGTCACGTGACAAAGCAACAATGGCGTCAACATTGTATATTTCAGGCTGATGAGAGTTATTTTCATCTATTTTAAGATGCATTGAAACATTTGAACCTTAAAATATGCCTCCATGTAGTAATTTATATTCATTCACCAATATATGTAGAAATGTATGTAAGAAAATGAACTGTCTTTGATTTATAGCGTGACATAAATATGTTACGAATTCATATTCTGAATTGATTGCATTTATGTTACCATATATAATATAACATTTAATTTTGATAGGGCAAGTTGTTATATATATGGGGCGAGTCGTTATATAGGTGGGGCGAATCGTTATAAAACATGAGGCGAGTCGTTATGGGGTGAGTCATTAAGGGGGTGAGTCGTAACATTATCTTTCAATACTATATAAACTGTTCGCTAAAGTTTCTTGAGCACATTGCAGGGGAAATTAATTTCTTGTGAAACAATGTCAACAGACCATGTATGTAGTATCAGGGGTGGCGAAATCAAATGTCCGAGTTGCCCGAGTCGTACATTTGCTTGTCTGGGCAACTGATTTTTTTCAATTAAGTTGTCCGTCGACAACAAGTTTTTTAATAGTCAGGTCCAGGTACCGGTATACAAAAAAATACATTGTATTAAAGCCGTAATTATGTTTTACAAAACCGGATGTTGACATGCGATTACATTGTCAGTGCTATTTGCGGAGCAATCAAGCTAAAATACAGGCACTCTCATGCGCAGTGATCTCCCTTATTCTATAAGAGACCAGGAGCATGCAGCATTTTAAACATTCAGCCCGACTGTTAGACAGTGTACAGACTGGTTTCTTTATTTTTACAATCAGACGGAAATAAAAAGTATCAAAGTAAGATAATCAAAATACGGTCTACCTTGTTATTTAAGACGACTTTAACGGTAAAAATGGAACATTTAGTTTTTTAAATCTTCAACAATGGAGCAGAAACCCGAAGCTTTGAGCAGTCCACCTCCCAAAAAAACTAAGAAAGATTATGACATAAAATATGATCTATTAAACGCACCAGAACTTTTCAAGAAACTTGGCTCACAGATTTTCAATGGTTACCAGTTGATGATAATCAAATTGCTACCATTAGCCGCGCAGAGCCTCAGTCTGATGAGGTCGACATATTGAACTAGTTTAATTTGTTAAGATTATGATGTACTTATGTTCAACACATGTTTTAATAACACTAGCTTTGCAAGATTAAAAGTTTTAGAAAGTCTTTATATTGTTTATAATATTACTGCTATAAATAATGAATGTACTATTGAAATACAACTATAAACAAAACTAGCAAATCATACAAATTTTGGTATATTCCACATTGTTTTACATTAATCAATAAATGCGTTTATAATTTATATAAACAATAACGGACAAGTGTAGTTCAGCAACGGACAAGTTAAATTTCCTAAATGGTTGTCCGTGGACAAGTATAGTTTTTTTGAGATTTCGCCACCCCTGAGTATGAAACAAAACTTATAAATAAACCAGTATGTGTTACTTAGGAACACTATATGAACCATTCATAAAGAGAGGAAGTATTTGATGAATTACAATACTGAACTGTGAACTTTTTTTGTCCCATTTTTGATCAGCAAAACGATGGTGACTGTGTCCTACTTTAAATTTTTATTTCCCATAATGACTGCATCAAGTGAGATATTTATTACGTTATTTCATACAATCTCTAAAACCACGGCTCAAAAAGAACCAACGACTCAACAAGAACCTACCATATCTAAAATTATCTTCCACAGTCCCCAAGAAGAAAGTTGTTTATAAGGTGAAACAATGAGATTGTTTACTCCTTTAGAAAGATTTCATTTGAAGTGATTCAATTTTATGTATCACTGAAGTATAAACTATTTGTGTTGTGCTAATTTTTCAAAGTTAATATATAAAGCTAATTTAACGAATTATTATTTTACATTACCCCACCCACTACTTTTCATTTCAGAAAGTAAAATGTGATCGACTATAAACTCGACTAAGATCAAACAAAAACATCTTAATAAACAAATGATGTATTAAGAAAGATTTCTACCGTAAACAAACATGCCAAAGTGCGTGTGTTTTGTGTAAAAATGCTAAATAAAACACTTGATAACAAACCCTTGAAAGCGAAAGTTGGAAATTGAAGATGATAGGTTACATTCCACAATTTCGTTAGAGTATGAAGGTTTCATCCTACTACAGTTTTGTGCACTGATATTTGTGTTCAAAGGGCGTACTTAGCGATTTCGTCTCAGTAATAATACATAGAATGTGTCGTAGAGGTGTGAATGATAGGTGAAAACTATATAGCAACTTCAGCATCTGTAAGTGTAAAAGCTAAACACACAATGTATGTATTTGAAGATTATTTTTTTCATAATAAGTATACAGTACATGCGTATTTTAATGCATTTCAAGCGATGTTGTATTGTTTTTTTTGTACATTTTATGTTTACTTATTCATGATCCATGTGTTTTTTATGCATTTGTAGCGATTTATAGTGCGATTTATCTTACATTTTATATATAATACATTAACAATATTGATAAAAAACTGACCCACGGACGTAAAATTGTAATCTATGCAAACAAATCACTTAAAATACATGCAAAAGTGCACAATATTAAAATTCAACGCACAAAGATAACGGTTTAAAACAGCATACTATTCACACATATATCTATTACATAATTGTTATTTTATTTAGGATTTGTCAGAAGACTTCATGGTCGTCATCGAGGATAGGGTCGTGCGTATTCTGGTCCAAGTCCTGCAATGTGGCTATATGTCCGCAGATATTGTGGTTGTTATCTCGTCGTCCTAATACTTTTCGATATTTCAATAATATTGACCATTAGAACACTACTTCGCAATAAATCACAATTAACATATGTGAACACATGTATTGTTATTTGATAGTAACATAAGATTGTAGAGTAAGATTTGTTAGACCGTTGCAAGCTTGTGAATACAATATACACTTAATGTATTCATTGTTTTCGTTTTTTTGTGTTAACTTTAAAAGTACAGAATGAAGGTATTCATAACGAGTGCAAAAACTATTGTTTGTACAATATTGTATTCTGGACATTAAGGGTGCAAGTTATCATATCAAACAATGAAAACGGTCCGAAGTAAAATATGTCTCAAATATTAACTCGCTGTTTAAAATTCATGCGCTTAAATGCCTATTGATACCATTTGCCCATTATTTACTTTGCCAACTTATTGGTTCAACTAATTATCATGGTGATGTCATGTAGTGTTTATGACTATGTAAGAATAATAACATTTAAACAGTGAAAGACCCACTTATCATCTGAAAAAATGATATTGGTGGTGGAGATGTCTTATAATCCTCATGACTTGTGAGATTCCCCGAGAACACCTAAAATAATGATGTTATGTGGCTGTTGTGTCTGAAATTTATCATGGCTAGCTGATACTAATTGCCAGTGCAACTGCAAGACCTACTGATTGACTTAACTAATGATTTTGGTGGTGGTGGTTGTTTCTTATATTTGGCATGACAAGCTGATAATTATTTCCCACGAGAAGGGTGTATTTTCTAATACTTTGAATGACCAGCTGATCCTATTTGCCCATGAACAGTGCGAGACCAAGTATTCGTCTGAAATAAAAGTGTGTATGGTTACTGTGTTTTATATGTTGCATGACCAGCGGATACTAAATGCCCGTGAAAAGATTGAAGAGCAAGACAAATTATTTATCTTATATATAGACCGTTCCATAATTTAGTAATTACCCAAATATCTCCCCTGAATACTCTCCGCGTCCGCCATTACACTACTGCCAAACAACCGGCAAAATATATAAGAGAGCACCGATTATTCAACGGGTGAATTTCTTTCTTTTTGTAAAACTTGTTTGTTTGTCATGCAAATTGTATGAAATAAAGTTTTTCTGCTAGATGAGATGTTAAGTTAGTGTTATAACAGAAAAATGTTTGAAAAACGTGCATTTTTTAGGTATTTGTCTAGGAAAATAAACACGTTAACACATTAAAAAAAAACCATTTAATTAAACTTAATGCAATATTTATCATTTGATTATATGCATCAATCTTAAAATCGCGTAATCCTTTGCATTCCAGTGTTGAATTGCCCGTTTGTTCTGCATAATCCGATTATTTCGTTTTGATCAGATATTATCCAGACTTAACTAACAACATGGCGTCATCCCGGGGTGTCATAAACCACACTGGGTGGCAGATGACAGTCTGGTCATTAAACACAATTGATGATGCCAAAATGTCTTCTCTTTCTGGTAGTATTAAGCAGTCATTTGGTTTAATATTTTACCTCCGACATACTTAACAGTTGCGTTCAGTAGATATGTTACATATTGTACAAATTAAAAGTTATGTCCAATATAGAATATCAGAAATTGTACACCGTAAAGATACTAGCCCGTTTAATCCCTGGTTTAATTTATGAAAAAAAGTATTTGATAATTATAAAATTTACCTAAAAACATAACATTTAACGTATTTAGCGGGTATCGGTTAATTAAAACTACGTCATGTCGTATGAAGATTTAATGTTACGGCAATGCACGAACGACATCATAAAACAAGAAATTACATTTGACACGAACGGGGGTAAATATTGTTTAAAAAAATATTAATATAGATATATGTGTGTTAAAATGTTAGATATTTGCCACTCATACTCACTAGTAACGAGTTTTCAATATACATGAATACACAGTTCAAATTGCATCATGTAAAGTTGTGTTTTTCAGTTGTATGTTTATATTCCTCAATAGCGTCATTCTCTGTACAAAACCCATCAAATTAAAATTACATGTTAATACTGTCATGCACTTCGCTTTTAATAGGGCTTTGTAGTACGTTTATTTTCAATGCACCCCTTATACTTTCTATAACTCACGTGTTTATCACACTAACGTACTCATGCCATTCATAATTATATTTTTATAATTAGATGTATTACTATTGTAATTTCAGTACAAACTATTTTTACTAGTTAAAATACGAAAAAATGCCGTTTTGACATTTGTTCATCAAAAAATCAGTTTTTAACAGTTAACAACTGCTGTTTTAATAAAATAGCCTTTGTGAAATTGTGTCAAACTTGTAAATTGACGATCAAATATGCCACCATTTACGAAAGAACAAAACTGAAACATGTGAAGGCTTTAATTGCGGTTTAACCACATGATTTATTACAGAATACACCACGATTTAAAGCAGAATAACCTATGTTCTTTATGTAGACTAAATCCATGCATTGTTATTACAATCCATAGAAGCAATTTTATTTGGACAAACATGAATCTTTAAGAAACGGTGAAATAATGAGGAAAAGTTGAGAGTATTGCTCATATTGATGTATTGCAAGAATTGACAAATAACGATAACAATCGTGTATTCAGTTATGTACAAGTACTCTACTGTCATATATGAGGTTGGCGATAACAATCGTGTATTCAGTTATGTACAAGTACTCTACTGTCATATATGAGGTTGGCGATAACAATCGTGTATTCAGTTATGTACAAGTACTCTACTGTCATATATGAGGTTGGCGATAACAATCGTGTACTCAGTTATGTACAAGTACTCTACTGTCATATATGAGGTTGGCGATAACAATCGTGTATTCAGTTATGTACAAGTACTCAACTGTCATATATGATGTTGGCGATAACAATCGTGTATTCAGTTATGTACAAGTACTCAACTGTCATATATGAGGTTGGCGATAACAATCGTGTATTCAGTTATGTACAAGTACTCAACTGTCATATATGATGTTGGCGATAACAATCGTGTATTCAGTTATGTACAAGTACTCAACTGTCATATATGATGTTGGCGATAACAATCGTGTATTCAGTTATGTACAAGTACTCAACTGTCATATATGAGGTTGGCGATAACAATCGTGTACTCAGTTATGTACAAGTACTCAACTGTCATATATGAGGTTGGCGATAACAATCGTGTATTCAGTTATGTACAAGTACTCAACTGTCATATATGATGTTGGCGATAACAATCGTGTATTCAGTTATGTACAAGTACTCAACTGTCATATATGATGTTGGCGATAACAATCGTGTATTCAGTTATGTACAAGTACTCAACTGTCATATATGATGTTGGCGATAACAATCGTGTATTCAGTTATGTACAAGTACTCAACTGTCATATATGATGTTGGCGATAACAATCGTGTATTCAGTTATGTACAAGTACTCTACTGTCATATATGAGGTTGGCGATAACAATCGTGTACTCAGTTATGTACAAGTACTCTACTGTCATATATGAGGTTGGCGATAACAATCGTGTACTCAGTTATGTACAAGTACTCAACTGTCATATATGAGGTTGGCGATAACAAAGCGAATTGTTGTATTCTTGTAAACTGTAGTTTATGACTGAAATATACATGTCAGTAAATTACAAAAGCTACAAACACTACATCTCTACGTACACAGTCACTTAAATGGTATTGTTCATTTGAGTGTATCCTTCAGAAATCAATCAGAGTCAGATGAACATTCTTTATTATGAATAGACTAGCCAGCCTAAAATCTTCCTTGTTAAGGAGAAAGCTCTTAACTATTAACTAGTGATGAAGTGCGCAGACATTCATCTTTATTGAACCACTTGAACTATATCTACAAAACTTCCTCCTCTAGTCTGAATGTTTAATTATTTAAAGGGTTTCACAAGGAGATC
Organism: Dreissena polymorpha; assembly: GCF_020536995.1. Lineage (NCBI taxonomy): Eukaryota > Metazoa > Mollusca > Bivalvia > Myida > Dreissenidae > Dreissena > Dreissena polymorpha. Next base: position 96,385,058 of record NC_068359.1, on the reverse strand, counting down.
ATAACAAAATGTCCATCTGAACGTTGTTTTACATTACAAAGTTCTATATTTAATATTCCATGTAAAAGATATGTTGTTTATCAGACTGAAGTCTGCGATATTAAATTTATAAATTCCTACGGAAAAAAATGAAAACAAATTGGGAAAATTAATTCCAGAAAACAATCAATTACATGTAATCAAGAAAAAGAATAAATTTCAGTGATTCAACAATGCTCTTTATTATGTTACTGTCAGTCCATATCATACAAAACTAGATTTGTCAAACACTGATCCCCGATCAATTTTTAGGACACAAACAAATCCACTAATTAAAGAAAAGTATACAATCATGTTCAAATACATGAACAAATACTTCACAAATCTTCCTGTATTTGCGCGATGATGATCTGAGTTATTAACTTTATGATGCTATATTCTTAAATCTTTTTCTAAAAAGAAGGAATGCAGTTGACACTCGTTCGTAGTTTCATTCCATCGTTCCTCAAAAAGTTGTAACTCAGTGGCGCTGGTCTCTTTCCTACCATTGTATAATTAAAATGTAATTAAATTGAATGCGTTTTAATTTCCTTTTTTTATTGTTTAATTTGAGTTGCAATGCTACGAGGTTAAATTTTATTTTCACTTAAATGTATAATAAATATTGCTGGGTCAAGTGTGAGGTTGAGCGCTCTAAAACAGGTTTAAACCCCCAATGCTTTGCATTGACCGCTCCAAGGCGGAGACCAAAGCTTTATTCTTATATGTGTTTTGGTTGTTTTGTATTGTGCTTTTTTGTGCTGTTTTGTTCTCTTTTGGCAATTGGTCACTCAGAGGCGTATCCAGAAAATTTTCAGAGGGGGGGCTCAACAGGGGAGGGTGCGGGTGTCCCCTTCCGTCGTCGAATTTTTTTTTAAATGGCACCTTGAAATGATGCGATTTCCTGCTATCTAATCTGCATTTTGCATGATAAAAGTGCATGCAAAACAAATAAGAACTTGAGTTTACACATCAAGTGTGACAGACACACGGACAGACAGACACACAGAGGTAAATCAAATGCCTCTCAAACCACTAAAGTTGTGGGAGACATTATCTTTATCCATAACTTTTTTAACAGAGTTAGATGGGCGGACCTCCTATTTAACCTTGTTGGATATCCTACTAGGTCAACTTAGGTACAACATTAAAAAATGTTTATGTCCATGTCCCTATGAATGGAAAGCAGGCACACAGCGGACAACCTGTCCTGACCCATTGATGATCTTAGTTTTGTCTTAACAAGTCCTTGGGCACTGATACTCCTTTCACACTCGCATGATGTGACAGGGAACACGCATGATATGGACAAAACATTGTAAATGATGGGGTAAAGCTGGGAATCACAATGTGCAACAGAGCCCTGAAGGGTAGTAGGTGGGTTGGGTACACCTTTCAACCTAGCCTGCCATATAAAGTGCAATTTGGCAGGCAGGGACTGATGGGAAGGGAGATCATCATTGAACCATTCACAGTCACTAGCACTGACAGGAGAGGAGCACATTTGTTCAGGTATAAACTTCAATCCCATGACTGCCTTTGGCTGCAAATCACTGAATTGGGTGTCCATTTCGTTCACAAAAGTGTCAACAAAGGGAGTCGTTAGGTTTCTTGTGTAGTTTAATTCGGGTGTGGCTGCCTCGATGTTGTCTTGCTTTTAGAAAATGATTTAGTATCATATAGCAAAGTAATTCTTCATTTTTGAGTTCTTTTTAATTTCAAAAACTATGGATGAACATCAAAGAAGTTAGCCCGATTTGTAAAAATAAAAAATAAAATAAAAAAAAAAATTGCCATTCAGTGTGCAGTTGAATTTCACTGGCAATAACTTGTTACTCAAAAGGATTATCACTCTAAAGAGCTAATTCCAATTAAATTCATCAAAGAAATTACCGAAAAAATAATTATGATTGCCCATTGCGTTCGTCTTAACTCTTTAATTGCTACAAATTGAAATATTGTTTTTCACAAGTCTCATGCGGCAGCCATTTGTAAACATTTACCTATATCTAAATGTATGGATGAATTTCATTAGTTGAATGTATCTCCTTCAGCCAATCAAATAACGCAGTTTATCAAATGCAGTCAATGAAGCGTGCACTTTAGCTGACGAAGGTTAGATCGTCTGTACACATGTCTGGGGGCTAATCACACAAATCGACAGCTGTTTATGGCTTAATTAGGGACATATGACAGGAAATACACAAGTGGATTGAAACTGTAAGGGGCTCAATTTTATTTAAAATCATGTCTAGCCAACCAGCTGGGGGGGGGGGACTTTAGCCCCCAGGCCTCCCCCCACCTACATACGTGACACTTGCCTCAAATAAAGGACAAACTAATTGTATTTAACGAGAATTCAATACTGCTCCAGCAGCTGGAGTTTCACTTCTTTATATTCAATATTTCACTATAATATTGGTGTCTCAAATGAATAAGAAGTGTATGTACTAACTTGACTTCCTATATGCTATTGTATGATTTATAGGACAACTATATTAGTATTGTATATAGAGCCTTGACTTTCCATTTGTTATTGCATGATATGTGTCATAGCATACTACCTAAATATTAAATTGCATGATTATAATCACAATTGTATAAACATTGTATGCAAAACTTGACTTGCCATATGTTTTAGTATTTGTTACATAACAGTTTTAATATTGTTTACGCTATCTTGACTTCCATATATGTTTGCATCACTGAATCACTAACTGTATTAGTATTTAGAACGAACCTTATTATCTCGCATAACTCGTGAAATCCGAATCATTAATTAAATGTATGTTTAACAAAAAGTATACCTTAATGACCTTTCGACAATAATAGCAATTCATATAAATTGTAAATAAACGTTCATGAGTTATGTGTTTTTACTGTGTGCGGATCCATTAATCGAAAACCCCTCAAATACAGACCGGGTTTTTACTATTTACGTGCGTAGATTGTTTATTAAATTTGATTGCAAATAGTTATGCTTGAAAGGATAATGCCCTTCTGCGGTTCATTTTAGTTGTTCGCGTGCGAGCGATAACCGCCGCATCTGCAAAATACTAGGCTATTAATAGATGCGGGAAAATAACACTTTTGCTGATGAACACGTATAGTGGGTTGTTTCGTAACCTCGTTCATGTTGCATTCTTCTACAGCGGGGTTAAATTTAATATTTCTGGGAAACGTTATTTTGATCTCAACATAAACCGGCGATCTTTGGTATTTACGGGTGCTTACAACGCAATAGTAGAAGGTTAAGCTTGTTTATATTCACAGTTCTCAATTTATAATTTATACGGTGAACATGAGTTCACCAATTACTACATTTCTACTATAGAACACCACATAAATGCTTTATAATCGCTAAAATCGAATTTAAAAACAACTAAATATAATAAGACATATCTTTTAAAAAGGAAGTCGGCGTAAATGATGACTTTGAAATAAAGTTTGCAATTTACGTACGTTTCTAAATAGTTAAATTGAAAACAAAAGTTTAACTATTGTGTGTTTTTTTCACTTGTAAGTCGCATATTCACCGAATGAAATATGTGTTATCATTGTCAAACCGTACATTAATTGATAAAAAAATATACTACGGGAGTGCACAATCTTTGTGTTATAGAATGCCTTATTTTGAGTATATTCCTTCACCATCAAAATATATCGTTATTTGATATTTGATTGACACGCAGTTTTCTTTCGATACATTTAAATCACACGTTCATAGCCGCGTCATGCGAAAATGGGTCTTACGCGTTTTGGCTAGCTTATCTTAAGCCTAGAATGTGCATTTGCGCAGTCTGGTCAGATGCGATGCTGTTCGATGTAAAGTCAGTCAATGTGCAGGCCTTGAAAAATCCACTTGACCGCTCGAATATGCGAGTGAAGTTGACGGTCGGGCGAGTAAAGTTTGTTAGATACTTGACCGACCAGGCAAGTGCTGTTGTTCTGGTTTAAAAATATAAATTCAGTTCCAGAACTCCTGCCACATCGATACAAATTGCGAACTATTTTTCGAACGAACTAAAATAGGTTAAGTACACAAAGAAACTGCACTTTCGTTATGTTGATGTATATGACGCAACGGGCACTGTAAAAAATATTATTGAAATCGGCTGCTTTCGTTTCGTAGATGTCAGGAAGTTAGTAAAACTAATCGGTATTTCTAGGAAAATCCTAGATAAATGTATTATTCATTTGAATGCTTAGACCGAGTTATTACGGCATATCGGGACTCAACTTGCGTAAAACACTTGCTCAATTAACCGTTTAACTCCACCTCCGTTCTCTGCAAAAGATTCGAAAGGCGGTGCTATGCACGTGCGTTTACGTAATTGGACGATTGTAATTGAGTAACAAACAAACGTTTGGTTCGGTATATTGATTGCTAGACAAAGAAAGCTAATTTTGTCGGCGATAAATGTGTTTCTTTATGGCTTCAGACAGTAGCCGGCTTTCCTGTGATAACGTCAAACTGTCAATGCATGCAGAGTGCAAATTTTCACATGACTTGTACTGATGCCATTGACTCTTTGTTTGCAATTTCAAAAAATTAATAATCTTACATTAAACTTTGGATTTAATTATCGAAATAAAGCAAAACTGAAGTAAAAATGTGAATATACTAATTTGCGTCATTTAGAATACGACGGTATGCGTCGTAAACCAGAAGTTTTCATGACAACAAAATCTTTTACAACCATTACTGCCACGACGCGGAATCGATCAACCTTGATTTTTATTTTAAAAAAAACATAAATGATCTCATAAGTCGAGACTATAGTTTTTAATCAATTTTTGGGTAAAACAAGAGCCGTGTTCGTGAAACACAATGCACTCTACTGCGCTTTGAAGCCGCACGGCAGCTATTTTAGAAACAATGTTATATTTTGAATGTAAAGGTCACATATTCCTTGACCTTTGACTTAGTGACTTCAAACCATGTTTGATATTAGATCTCAATGAGAAGCATGTACATGTGTAGTTTAAAGAACATAGGCACAAGAGTTTTCATTTTATGAGCAAGGTTAAAGTTTTGGGACAGACACACATATACAATGACAGACAGTCAGACAAAAAACAATATACCCCGATCATTCGATTTGGGGGCATACACATCTCGACTTATGACTGTATTTTTACGGTATAGTATTGACTTATAGATATTTGTTTATTACAATAATACAAAGTCAGATGATAGTTTAAGTTAGAAAAGGGTTCTGGTTTATCATTACTATAAACATAGATATTTGTTTTTAATGCAGGGCGAGAAGATTCAAGTGAAGCGCGAGTGGATTGTTAGGCCTACTCGCCCTATAGGGCGAGTGGCTCTGGAATTTTTTTTCAACTAAGAAGCAACTGAGAACTTATTCAATAAAAGACGAACAATAACAAGCATACCCTAATTAAATAATTATATTGTTGTTTCAGGTAAAAGCTGACCATTTTTGCAACATTAAAATCTGAAATTCAAAGAAAAGGCACATTTGTTCAATGCCTTTGCAGTAGTTCCGTTGCGCTTTCAGTACTATAACAGAAAGCGCACACTTTCGGTTACTCTGGTAACCCCTGACATGATAAACTAATGGTTTAATATTAGGACGTCCACTTGAAGTTTTGGGTTATCGTCCACATTTATCTTTGAATGTCTAAGATAAGATTGTTGACGTTAAATATTTATCTCGGCCTAAGATAGTTACAAAATTAGGAAGGAATTTATATATAGGAAGTAACATACTTAAATTAATATAAACCTAGTTCTTCTTGAATGATTGAATGATTAGTCATTTGACCTTTTATGAGAACATGCGTACAGCTCGAAGTTCTTCCTGGTTAAGGAAAAAAACATGTCTAAACGATTATATCCCACGTTTGTGTATACACCCGATTTCAATCAACCAAATACATCGTTACAAACATGAAACCTGTCAACATCGACATCGAATTGCATGTATTTTGTGGAGAAATGCTCAAAACAAAAAAAAAACTTACCACCATTTGGGCGGACCAGAAGTTGAGTAATGACGATTGGAGTAAAGAGAGAGAAAGGGTTACATGCACTAATTGTTTTCACCTTAGTGACTGTCGAACTGGTCTTATGGTAGCAGACCACAGAAGAAACACACTCTCTCGGAGCCGCGGACGCCTTCTTGATCTCCACCAAGCTCAATTCAGAAAACAACGAACCTGTAATCATAAAAAACATATTCACTGCACACAAGTAGTCTGAAACTTACATTTAAGATAAAAAAGCATATGGAACCTGTTCAGGTGATACTATTAACAAAAATGAAAGAACGGCAAGGCCGCAAACAGGGGCTTCAAAATCAACTTTTTACCATGTACGAAAATGGCGGGGAACGAATGAAACGTAATGATAGCCTTCTTTTGGAATGATATTTGTACACGAAAAACATAGCACAACCCATTAAACCATAAATGCATACCATGTTTCCTAGTGGTTTTCGCGCAATACTTCACACTACTAGCAATTCCAGCTTAAAAGTAACCCAAAATCAAAAATGACTACCGCAGTTGTCTTTTCTGGGTAACAAAGAACAAAAGATATGGGAAGAGGTCATGACCCCACATTTTCTCATTTGAAAATGGTCATATGCTTAGGATTTAATGCAATTTGGGGGTACCTATGACCCTCAAATTTGACATTGAAACCTACCCTTTTCCAAAATTTCTATTTCTTTACCGGGGCACATTCGAATATTCAGCTTCCTGGTGTGCTACTAATGCTAGCAATTGAAATTGTATAGTGTATAACAGAGTTGTTAAAATAAGGGCACATTATTAGGACTGCGTTATCGTTTCATCAGGATAATTTGCATGTTCCATTATCAAGTTGAATACTATCGGGCTAAGTTTGCATTTGAAACAAGTTATTATTTAAATAAATGTACAACGTGGGGTTCATGTAACGTTCAATATTTTTGTAAATGAAAGATATGTTTTAGTGTTGATATGGTTTGATCAATTAGTTTTTATGTTAATTGAGAAAACATACGTTCTTCATCAATTTAACTATGTACTGAACATATGCCATATGCATATTCGAGGATAGGGTTAGGGTTATATTTGTTTGTATTGGTCCCTGATATAATCGAGGGTATAAAGCTAGATTATTTAAAGAGACCTTTTCACAGATTTTGGCATATTTTTAAGTTGATCATTAAATGCTTTGAATTGATAAATGTAAACATCGGAACTAATGTTTTACAAAATAAAACAAAAATGAAATTGCTGACAGGAACAAAAAAATATTCCACAACCAGGCTCGAATACTGAACCTTCGAATAAAAGTCTAGCGCTAGTCAACCTCTCGACGATCCGTGCTCACGAGGTACACGATGTATTTTAAAACCGTATATAGGCAATCCTCGTAATGTCACAAACTAAAACGTTAACAACAGAACTTCCCAAAGTATACAATCGTTTCGCGTTTGTAACGCTTTATAATTTTCAGGTTCTAAATCGTCAAAAGATGTTTGTAATAAATATTTTAGAGGATGGTAAATGATAAGCATTACCATTTTTTGCAAAAAAAATATTAACAACGAAAATGTGTAAATCTGAAACAATAATTTTCAATTTCATCAATTTATCAAAACGTGAAAAGGTCCTTTTAATATTCACATAGAAAATAGTGCTTACATACGCACACGCAATTATTAAGTAAATGGAAAAACAACAACAACAACAAAACAACAAGAAAGAACAAAGACATGTGTATAATTATAATAAAACATGAACACGGACAGCTGACAAATTAACATATATTTCCCTTTTACTGATCTTGTTTAGTAAAAGCGAAATCATAAGCTTGAACGAGGGATGCCACACATAATTAACGCTGAAATGGTGGCTCATGTACGATATAAAAGTTACCGCGTTTACCCTTAGGTACACTGCAATGTGCCCTGGGTACGGAAATACGCTAAGAGGCAACCGACTATACCCCGGGATACTCTGTATTATACATTTTATGTAACCCGGGTACTTTGTTGTATACTTCAGAGTACCACGGGTCCTTTGAAATAATAAATGAGCCAAATATCACCAATCAAGCGTAATTAACTATTGAGACGTAATAACTTCACATCATCATCATCATCATCATCATCATCATCATCATCATCATCATCATCATCATCATCATCATCATCATCATCATCATCATCATCATCATCATCATTATTATCATCATATATGCATATTCATTTTAACTAATATTCACATATATATTCATATGCATATTCATCATCATCATCATCATCATCATCATCATCATCATCATCATCATCATCATCATCATCATCATCATCATCATCATCATCATCATCATCATCATCATCATCATCATCATCATCATCATCATTATCATCATCATCATCATCACCACCACCACCACCACCATCATCATCATCATCATCATCATCATCTTCATCTTCATCATCATCATCATCATCATCATCATCATCATCATCATCATCATAATCATCATCATCATCATCATCACCATCATCATCATCATTATCATCATTATCATCATCATCATCATCATCATCATCATCATCATCATCATCATCATCATCATCATCATCATCATCATCATCATCATCATCATCATCGTCATCATCATCATCTACTATATAACTATTACTACTTCTTTTGAGCTAGATAATTTACAATCTTTATTTTACCTGTTTGCGTTTTAACTGTAGGCGACGACAGTAGAAAAACACAGTGTCCAATATCACGATAACGATACGTAAGTCACAAGTTTTTTTATATATTGTATTTAATAATTCTTCTCTATAAAGTATTTCGCGTTATTTTTCAATAAATTTGGTTGATGCGCAGACTGAGACAGGGCGTTAACACTTCCGCTATGACACACAGCGTCTGACACACCACGTGATGTTTGGAGCGATTGTAGATTGGTTCATGTCTTTTTCATATACGCAAGGGTTTGTCTGCTTAAAGAGACTACGACACTAAGCATTTTTAACCGCACAATATTGTAGAAAATTTTGGAAAAATAAACCAATGAACATTTGAATGAAAAGGTCAAATACATACAAACTCAAGATTCACTTATTCTAAATGGTGAGCCTTGTAATTAAAATCTGCATTGGCTCTAGCCCCGATGGATTCTATCTACCATCAAACAAACGCCTAAACGAAAACTTCACCATTAAACCAAATTTATGTCGTAAGTTCTCAACCTACAACATGAATTACTCAACTATCCGAGTGCATTCTAGATTAAAAGCAAGAAATACGATAGATTGTACTGAATTCATTCGTGCCATATTTTAGTGCATTTTGCATCAAACAGTATTCATGTAAAATTACCTGTGAAACACGAACAACTTTAAAAGTAAATAAAAAGGAGTAAACTCGAGTTGGAATTTCATACCATATTTTATTAAACGAGTTCTTGAATTTTGTAAATAAGCTTACCAATACATTGCCTGGACGAGCTTTATTATGAATGGTATGGAATGACAACGTTGTCATATAACTTTGTGTATCACAATCTTTTAAATTTGCACAGACAATTAATATTTACGTAAACGTTATGATCAACACCGGAAAGATGTTTGCATGCAGTGATGTCAGTCCTTTTACGTTGCATTATTTCAGCAAAATACCTACGCGATTGGTGTGTCAAACAAACAGTAACTCGGTAAAATACTCAACAAGCTATAATACACATGTTTAAGATAAAAGTATTTAATACTGACAACTTAAATTAGAAACAATGTTCAGCTTGTGAAGAAAAGCAAGTACATGTAAGACATATTGCGTAACATTCATTTCGATATTCTTGAAAAACCAAAGTGTTTTATAAACGTTACTTTATTACATTAATGACCTTTCAGCAACACAGCAGTATTTCATACAGGCATTCTCATTATGGTTATACACACATTTTTAGTAATAAGTGTTTTGCAAACAATCTCATTATTTCCATTAGTGAAAATTGTCGTATGGGGCATTAAGGAATCATACGTTAATTCGCATTTAAGATTATCTTCACTGTATTTTTTAAAGGCGGATTTGAGTGTTCATTCAGTATGAAGACATGTCGTTAAACATGTGTCTTTTTGGATTAAGTGCAGTTCAGTTTAAGCATTTTTCTTTGATGGTAACAGGTCCGCTTGACAATTCTCAGGTGACATTTCTGAAGGTAAATACACCCTTAAAAGACTTTCACACACAACAATAAATACAAGTAGGCTCTTTTCTTGGAATCAAGCGTTAACACCTATTTATTGAGCAGTATATGTCAAAGTTTTAGCATGAAACTATGGTAACTAATTTAGAACAATTCAGTAGATACACCAGTTTTGTTCTCAACCTTCGATATGAAAGTTGTCAAATGTAGTGCTATATAATAAAACTGAAATAAAAATATTGATTTAAAGCAACAATATGAATTGTGCAACTTTAAGAGTTGTTGTTTTTGTATATGTTTCGAACTTACCATGCTAAACTATCACAATCACTTAATTATGTAGTGAGCGCAATGTAAGGACCAAAGTGTTACTTTCGTACTAAAACTTCCTTATGTAGTTTATACATCGCAGATTTGATCTAACTATCTACATGTACATGGTCGGCGACTGAATTGATACATCCGTTCTGCGTTTTGACGACAATGTTAATCATTCCTCTCTTATCATCATCATCATCATCATCATCATCATCATCATCATCATCATCATCATCATCATCATCATCATCATCATCATCATCATCATCATCATCATCATCATCATCATCATCATCATCATCATCATCATCATCATTATCATCATCATCATCATCATCATCGCCATCATCTTCATCATCATTATCATCATCATTATCATGGATATGAACTTGTACTGTAAAGATAATTAAATAACAACAAATAATGAAGAAGAAAATACTTCAAATCATATAACTGCATATTGCCAACATTAACCAAATTAAAAGCGATCATGTCAACTACAAATAAATATGAACTACTTCAAATTGCAAAATATATTTACGATGCAAATAGACTAAGGGAAGAATTCATAAGCATTTAACTTTTGCACAAAAATAATTATTATTGCTTCAAACGTCGATGGGAATTTAATTACAAATTGACTTTACTCATTGTCTGTATATATGACATTATTCAACTTTTCTCATCGATAACATACAGCATTTGATTTGTTGGTTGTGTTTGTTAAAAACTAGTTTTACTATGTTAAACTTTTTTTATCGATAACATGCACCATTTTATTTATTGGTTGTGCATGTGAAATATTGGTATTACTATGTTAATAGTAAAAATAGTTGTCTCGTTTGCCAAAAAGCATGCGCTATTGTAATAGTGTAATACCTATATATATTAAATAGTTTTATCATATTGCCAAAAAGCGACTTCATTATACTATTTACATGTATTTAAATAAATATGTAATGACCATCAAACACTAACATTACCATCACGATCGTTGATCTGTAATACAAATATCTTTCTTCCTTCGTATTCAACTATCAATCACAGCAATCTTTACCTGAAAATTTACCATTTGCTTTATCAAATTGTAGGCTAGAAGCTTATGTGAAGCTTAATTGCCGAAATATATGTTGTTGTTGTTGTATTTAAGTACTTTCGTATCATAGTTGGATCGCATTAGAGACCTGCTTCATTTAAAATGATCGTTGTTTAATTAATGAGCCAGCTTTGAACATGTAAATGTTTTTTCTCGTTTGGATTTTTCCACGTTTTTTCCACGATTCAGCACTATTCGTGATTTATTTAAGAAAAATGTTAGTAAATTATTAACTATTTTAACTTGTATATATACAAGATATATAAGGTTGAATTGTGCGACTAATAAAATAACACCCGGCCATATGAGTCTATATGTCACATGAGCAAAAGATAATCGGTGAATAAATAACCAAGGTACTGTGCCTATCCTTCTAATTCTAATCTGGTCAGATGATTATTAAAATGCACACAAACCAAAATTGTGTGTGTTTTAAGCGTACATAAGCATCTTTAAGAATGGGTTCGTTTATTTGTGTAAAACAGTATTCTAAAACAAGTTTATCTCCTACTGAGAAACGACGCCGACAGCGGATCCAATTATACCGAAAACAGTTGTGCGTCACAAATTTACGCAAATTTATGGATTGATGATGAACGTATTATTTTTTCAATAGAAAGCATACCAATTATAATATTAGTCGATCAATTTAAACTAAATTGGTTAAGTAGCATTAATCAATCTGACAGACTTAGCACATATTGTACGTTTAAAACCAAATTTGAATTTGGACCTTTTTTGCACATAATCAAACAAAATAAATATAGAATGACACAAAGTAAAATTAGGCTATCATCGCATAGTCTAGAAATTGAACAAGGCCGTTATTATAATAAAGAGAGAGCAGAACGAAAATGCAGAATATGTTGAACAAGTTTAATAAAAAACGAATATCGTTTCATGTACCAGTGATATAAGCTCCTTACAATCAATACAAATCTGGTGAATAAGTTGGTCACCCACCGCTTTTCCAACAGGCAACAGCGGCACTGTTTAATACGTTAAATAACTCTTCTCCAACCGTCACATCAGAAAAAACATCGTTGCTTGAAAATAAAATATTAAAATCTTCAAAAAGGGGTCCGGAGTAATATAACTATCATTTCGTCGATCATTTATCTGTTTTATTTCATTTCAAAACTGTTGAGGTTGCGACTTTGAATATGTGCGAAAATCGTTGTCGCATGTTAAATGTATGTTTATCAATTATTTTTGTTTAATTACAATGCGTCTACGATGCTAAAAAATACAGCCCGATAATCAGGCGAGCGGTCAGCGTAAAATAATCGATTGGCACGCCTGTAGCTACGAGGCGCAACTTTAAATTCGTTTAGAAACCATTGGGACCTATATTACCGTCCAGGTATTTTTTTAGAATTAACTAGAGCTTTGTCACAGACGTGACGTATACCCCCACGTGCCGCATTGACACATACTATTTTGCATGCTGTCTTCACAAAACAAGAGAAGCTAAATTATGACGATTTTTAAGAATTATTATGCCATGATCATTTATGGCAATTTTTGACCTTTGAACTCAAAGTGTGACCTTGATATCAACATAATTCATTCGTGCGACACACCTTCCAATGATGGTGATTAAATGATTTTAAAATCTCGCAAAGAACGAAATAGTTATGGTCCAGAGAAGCTAATTTATGGCCTTATTTGACATTTGAATTCAAAGTGTGACCTTGGAGATGTCAACTTAATTCTTTCGCGCGACACACCGTCCAATGATTGTAAACAAATGTTCCAAATGATTTTAAAATCTCACAATAAACGACATGGTTATGGCCCAGACAAGCTCATTTATGGCCATGTTTGACCTTTGATCTCAAAGTGTGACCTTTGTCTTGGAGATAACAACGTACTTCTTTCGCGCGACACACCGTCCAATGAGGGTGATCTATTGTGCCAAATGATTTTAAAATCTCACAATGAACGACATAGTTATTGCCCGGACAAGCTCATGTATGGCCGTTTTTGACCTTTGAACTTAAAGTGTGACCTTGATCTTGCAGATATCGATGCAATTCTGTCGCGCGACACACCGTCCAATGATGGTGAACAAATGTGCCAAATGATTTTAAAATCTAACAATAAATGTCAAAGTTATGGCCTGGACAAGCTCATTTATGACCATGTTTGACCTTTGAACTCGAAGTGTGACCTTGATCTTTGAGATATCGACGTAATTCTTTCGCGTGACACACCGTCCTGTGATGGTGAACAAATGTGCCAAAAGATTTTAAAATCTTATGATGCACAACATAATTATGGATTGGACGAGCTTTCGGGAAAGACCGACAGACCGACCGACCGACAGACCGACCGACAGACCGACAAAGTGACTCCTGTATAGCCCCCATTACCATTGGTAATGGGCGTATAATCAAATATGTTCAATATTTCCGTCCAGGTATTTTTTTAGAATTAAAAATATGTTCTTGTTTTCCCATAGGCATTAAATGAACAGTCATACAATAATGTGGCGTAATTCTCAATACTAATGTCAATATTCAATTTACTGCTAGTTATGTTATCAAGAATGTGTTCATATTCGTGATTATGGTTGTGCATACTGGTAAGATATATGCTAGACTTATCATCGTCGTAACACCAATTCAATTTTTTTATTGTAACTTTCTGTTCCCCCAAAAGACGCTTTATCAACATTTAGGTTAAAAGATATTTCGATTAGTGCATGCGGAGAGAATGACACATATTCATGCACAGAAAAGTTATAAATAAAGGGGAACAACTCGTGGTGGGCCGGTGCGTACTCGATTGTTCTACTACCGTAAGCCGTCATAAATGAAGTATCCACGCATCTAATCCAAAACGCTCATACATGTTATATGTGTTTGTTATGTTATGCCTTAACAAAGATCCATATAACAGCAGTACTTAAATATCTATTTCGTTCGCAGTCAACATTTAAGCATGTCCCTCCGTTTATAAGGTCTTATTGCCGCTCCTCACTTTACAGTGGTTATTTCCGTTGATCACAGTCATGACACCAAGTGTTTCTAGTACATATATTAAGATGTTTAAGAAAAGTCTCTTTACGAAATAAAACATATAGAAAGCACAACGTTCATAGAAAACGAGATAATAGAAGAAAAAAGAACGAAATAAAAACACTCGAAATAAAACTTTTACAAGATAGAGCATGTGTATCTCGAAAAACAGATGGCATCCACGACCGCCATATCAACGTTGCGCATATTAATAGCGATAGGAAACATAACACTTACGATTCTAAAGGAAAACATTTATGTATGCATTTGCATCGATGAAAAAAATTATGAATAAGATGGTATGACTTGGTTGTAGTTAAATTCATGGATAATGGCTAGAAGTTGTATTTAAATATTTGAGACCGAAGTATTACATCAAGCAAGCAAGCGTTCAAATCTGAGTTTATTATTATAACCATCTAGTATCCGTATTGTGGGGTCACCGTATATGTTCCAGAATGCAGCGTTTACTCGCGATTTGTATACATGTATATTCAGTGTAATTGATTGTTATGCAATTTCTATATTTATTGAAATTTATTTAATGAACACTAATTTACATAGAGGATATTGTATGCATATGACCATATTACAGTGTTTATTTTCATTAACTGGTCAAGTAATTCGATAATAATTGTAACACATACTACGGTGGAAATATCGGTAAGATGTTGCCGAAGACCTCATTGATGGAGATCAAAGCAACCATGACCTTTGTCTGTGTACCATGTGTTAGAGGAAAGTAAACTTAATTTAGTCAAAAAATGTGATATGAATGAGAAAAATATGGATACAGACAGATACAATTGGGATAATCTTTCATTTAAGTTATAAATGAGGTTATAATCATCCACTTCACCTCATCACATGAAAACAATGTGGTTAAATAACCTGGCATCAGTAACTAGATGTACCGAAAGTGCCCTTGCTCTGTAAAAGTACCGAAAGCGCAATGTAATTACCTGATGCGCACTGGATAATGTAAAGTAATGATTCGATCAGTAAACCAGTTACATTTTCAATGAAAAAATAACCTAAAACTTTCTGAATAATGCATTTTTCATGGACATTATAGTACGAATTTCATCTTTATGTATTGATAAACGCTATCGAAATCTTTAGCAATGCGCCACACCAATAACTGGAATCGATTGCTTGTCAATAAACACAGTAATAAAGCAATACTCGTGCACCTTTATTGTTACAAACATGGGTTAAATTTTGATATTTGGTACCATTCGAATGTTTTACTTAGGGAATAGATTGAGATTTTCTTATTTAATGTTTTGTTTAGCAACTTATATTACTGATTGCTCATCAAAACAGGTACATATAAATTGTATCAGGATTATCACCTTTCAAAACATAATCATGATCAGTTAACACCGTATTTGCTCGGACTGTCATATTAGAAGTTTAATAGTCTAAGTTAGTTACGTCATAGGCGATGTAGCCACCACTGTTTGAGGAAAGCCTTAATAAAGAACGCGATTTATTAAACAGACCAACACTCGTTAAGTTATCAAAATTTTTAAATGTAGTGTTTATTTAAAAAAATACAATTGCGCACTACAGTAAGTATAAAAAGTAATCGGCATTATTTGAGATCGCATTACTTATTAAATCTCTATTCATCATATACGATGATATCATCATTATTGTTTAAGTGCATCGTATTTTCATCATTTCTTGAATTGTATAAAATTAATAGTTGTATAACTATTATGCTCATTCTACAAACTGTGAATCAATAACACTGCTTTTAAGTTATTAATCCTGAACTTACAAGTATTGTTGTAAGCGATACGAGGCACTCCCTTCCAAAAAAAGAACCTTTTTGATTTGCTTATTTCATACTCATATTTTATACACAGGTTAATTAAATGCAAAATCAAACAGGCATTTGCGAAATATTATATACCTGTTTAATAAAGTAAACATTACTCTTGGAACAATTAACTAGCGAAATATTCCGTATATATTAAATCAGATCAAGTATCAATTGTGACGTTCGCAGTGATTGTGGGTATTGTTGTAAAAATGACGTTGTTGAGAAAAACATGATTTTAATATGTCAACTAAATTTGGCCCGATAACACGCTTTTTAAGCTGCGATTCCAATGAAAAAAACAATTTGTAATACTTTTAATGAGTAAGTATAAGACAACACGTGCACACGTAGTAGTTGTCTTTAGAAATTTGATAATATTTATTAACTATGACTGCGATATCGACAAAGGCCCTCAAAACGCTGTGTCGGTTTGCAAAATTGCGCAGCACACAACTGAGAAGTCTTTAAACGAATCAAATGGCTTAATGTTAATAATACAATCAATACACGATTGATTAATGGAAGGAGACATCATAAGAAAGGTAATTGTGGATTTTACAGAAGTATTCTCGTTTTTGTTTTGTCTTAATTTATCAGAAAACTTTAAATAATTAATAACCCGGAAGTGAAATTCTGACATTTTAAGGTCATATGACTTTGCACAAATCATCAGCAAAGTAAAACTGGTTCATTAAATAAGTGAAAAAATATGTCACACAAAAAATAAATGAACCACAATTACTTATGTAAGTATTCAAGATAATATTTTTCTTAAAGATGTAATTCATGATGTTGAATCGATTCGATTCATTGATAGTCAAAATTATGTCTAACATTATAAAAGTTACAATTGAAGAATCATTATCCAATCAAAACCATACATGAGTATGAGAATGAACATGTTGAAAAAGGTGATGTAGGCGATGATTCGGAATATTCTGGTCATTATTAATTTTTCTCAGATGTCCTTTTACATACTTATTCCATTGAATGTTCTTCTCAAGTTACCAGTAACAAAAAAACTACATTTTTGAAAAGGCATGTTGCTATTGGCATCTGTGCTTGAATCATTGCAGTGAAATGTTAACGTCACTGTTATTATTGAAATTAATTTTATTTACATAAAGCTATACACATTTATATCTGGTTGTAAAATCAGACATAGCAACAGATGACAACCTTACAATATCTGTAAACATCGACGAAGACCAAGTCAAAAGTTCTTCATTATAATATTGGACAAGAATTATGTAAAACAAGCTTTTTTAAAATATGTAATCGTAAAAACAAAATGCGGACAGAAGAACAGATCATAGAAGATTGAAGAAAGGCTAAAGAAAGACAACAATGGTGTTTACATTATATTGCTTTTCATAATTTAAATAAATGCTTCAATTATATTCTTGTTAATGTCAACTTTGAATGTTGAATAAAAAAACTGGGTAGCTATGTATATAATAAAAAAATATTGTGTACATTTTAGATGCCACATTTTTCTCAGTCATGAAATGTGGTTACTTTCTTCTGTACATGTTCCTTTGTTCCGTATATTGATAAAGAAATGTTAAATTAACCTCATTACACCCACCATTGACTGGGTTTGCAGGAATACACGACGTCTGCCAGTTTACATCAAATGCTCACTGATGGTAATTATCGAAAATGGCTTATTTGGCATCTAATTTCACTGTCCAAATTCCAAGACCAACGGCATATAAATAAATGGAAAAAAATAAATAGATACAATATATATGTTTTCATTAATTTTCGTTCCTTTGAAGATTACGTGATCGAAAGAAGATGATGGGATTACAAGATAGTGCTATTACATCAAGTAAGAAAAGTAAAGTTGTTGCAAGATCAGAGAGAAGCAACGAGAGTACTGGAGTCAAACACAGACAGAGAGTCGTGAGCGACGCAGCAGACAGACGCATCGAAGAGTGAAAGAGAAAGATCTGAAATATCGTCATGATATACGAAGAGGAGTAGACAATATACAGGGTGCAAGATATTCAAGACGAAATGCGGTTCTACCAAACGATCCAGAAGTATTTGTTACGGCAGTCTCAGGACTTGTTGACAAATCGACTCCACGGAAGAAACAACTAATAAAACCGAAACAACTGCTGAACACACCAATGTCAAGGAAAAATTATCCTTGTTGGAAAGTTAAAGCAAAAGTTTGACAGAAACACTGAAAAGCAACCGACAAAACTAAAACAACATCGGTAAAAGAATGTCATTCCTGAAAAAGTACAGGCTCAACAGAACATTGTCGACGTTTCTAGGTGTAAGTAACTCGTATGTAAGTACAAAGTCTGGTATTGAAAGTGAACATCCAAAACAATGTGAGAGGAAAGGTGCGACTAGTGCGTAGGGCATAACATCAATCAATGAATTCTTTGTGAGAGCCGATATATCTACAAATCTGCCTTCCGTCAAGAGGGTTAAGAAAGACCAAAAAGAAAGGCGTGTTCTTGATTGGCCCCTTGCTGTCGTTTACCAGGAGTTTCAGCAACTGAATCCGACTGTAAAAGCTTCCTACTCCACATTTGTCCGGAACATACCACAAACTGTGGAATCCACATAAAAACAGCAATGGTATGGTTGTTTATGTGACACTTGTACAAATACCGATTTGAAAATAAAAGTTTTGCAGCAAGTTGCAGCGAGATTCGGATCAGGCGTTGTGGTACGGGATCGATATGAGGCTGTCACTATCCCACTCTGCAAGAAGGAAGATGGGGCTGCATTTCATAAGCTACAATGTATCCAGAGGCAATGTGGAGAATGTGGGATCGATAGCATTGTGCGTTATTTCCAGCCGTTGGTTGAAGAAGCCTCTAATGAGACTATCGTATATTCAAAGTGAGAACGGGTCAAAAAGATCTACAAAGGGAAAGAAGTAGCCCAGATAATGCCTGTAGAGAGAGTGAGAGAGAGAGAGAGAGAGAGAGAGAGAAAGAGATATAGAGAGAGAGAGAGAGAGAGAGAGAGAGAGAGAGAGAGAGAGAGAGAGAGAGAGAGAGAGAGAGAGAGAGAGAGAGAGAGAGAGAGAGAGCGAGAGAGAGAAAGAGAGAGAGAGAGAGAGAGAGAGAGAGAGAGAGAGAGAGAGAGAGAGAGAGAGAGAGAGAGAGAGAGAGAGAGAGAGAGAGAGAGAGAGAGAGAGAGAGAGAGAGAGAGAGAGAGAGAGACTGGGCGAGAGAGCGCTCGCATAGCTGCCTCGCGCGTCTACGCTCTCCACTCTCTCTCGCGAGCTCTTAGCTCTCGGCTCTCCCTCTTCTGCCGCGCTCTCTCGTATCTCTAGAGCTAGTCTAAGAGAGAGAGGAGAGAGAGAGAGAGAGAGATGTGTGTGTGTGTGTCACTGAGGTAATCGTGAAACTTTCACAGGAGCTTGAAAAGTTGACCGAGCATTTGTTCAAATGGCAACTAACTCAATTTTCCTGGCTTCAGAACAATGTACCAAAGGGATGGGTTGCGCTGAATATGGACTTTGCTGAGAATAAATTCTGTGTAGCCCAGCAGGAAGTACAGAGTACCCACTTGTCTCACAACCAAGTAACTATACATCCAACAGTGGCATACTACAGATGTACAGAAGAAGACTGTGAAGACATAGTTACAGAAGGTTTGATATTCATATATGATGATAAAACACATGACGCAGCAGCCGTTCATGAATTTGTCATGCTGACAATTAAGGTTCCATCTTACACAGAAGCGGGGATTGACAATAAACAAGGAGATCCATTTCACGGAGGTATGCGCTGCACAAAATAAATCTAAAGTACCATTCACTGACATCTCCTTCTGCAAGAACGATTTAGGATTTCCCATAGAAAGACACTTTTATGGCTCCCGGCATGAAAAGGGGCCATCTGATGGGGCGGAAGCTGTGATGGAAAGTGTGGTAAGGAGAGCCGTTATGGATGGGAATACAATAGTGAAAAACTCGAGTGAATTCTACGAATATGACAGAATGAATATGACTATAGAGGATAAAACCCATAAATAACACTTAAGAGATCAGTATTGCATGTTAGTACCATTAGCAGGAACAGACAAGAAAGAAGAGATAATTGTAAAACCCTAAAAGGAACTCGCAAAGTCCAAGCTGTTCATTTTGTTATCAAGATGATCATCAGAACGCGAAATCTTAGCTGTTTGTACAATGGCTGTATCGGGGACGCACCTGCCTGTATAAATAGGGATAACATGTACTTTGATGAATGGAAGCAACATGACCTTCGTAAAGATGAGCAACAATAGCAAGGGGAAGAGCAACTGCACGAAATACTAGAGGGAGAGGAAGAGTCGGAGTGTGTAGATGAAACCTAGGTCCGAGAATTAGAGGGGGTACATAGACAAGAGGAAGAGGGCTTCCGGTTCATCACAAGGGAACTAAATCGAAAGATGACCAATTCAGCAGTGATTCAGAGTCTGACTTGTCATTGCAAGAGATTGAGTCCAGTTCAGATACATGTAATTCCATATTATCTGAATCAGATATAGCAGCAGGCTCAGATTCTGATCAGTCCTTAACTGTTGAACACAAGACCGTTTAAAACATAACATATGTTTCATCAGTGAATATCTGAAACAAAGTATATACTACACATGTTAACATGTGAAATATAGCAAATATTTTACAACTTAATGTGGATCATAGCAAATATTGCTCGAGTTAAAACGTGGAACATTGCATATCTTGTGCAAGTTTATATGTGGAACGTGGAAGATATTGCACAAGTTAATACGTGTAACATAGCAGATATTGCACACGTTAAAATGTACAGCTCTAGACAGCGAAAACAATTATTCAGGTTATATATCAGCTCTGAACTAAAACCCTTAATGCGCTAAAACCCGTCAGATCAAATCCTTCTAGTCTTTTATCTGATCATACAAAAGCTAATTCTATTTGGTTCTTAACGTAATTTGCATGACTTAATTTGGCATTCTTACTTCTTTATTGCTTTTGAGCCAGCGTTTAGGACTCGTGCTTATTACAATAAGTGATTTTTTTTAATGAAAATCGTAAATGCAACATATGACATTTTCTGTGTACAGAGTGAAAAATCATAGAACAGATAAAAACGTTGATTTGTAGTTGTACAAATTAGGAATTGTACAGATTAAAAAGGTATTCCCTGTAATTTGTTTGTAGTAAGTTGTAATCCTGTCAGCCTTTATTGGTTCAGTCCATTGACATTGACGTTATTGACATGCGAATTGACACACCCAATTAATGCACTTACGAAGGTAAAATTGTTTGATGTACCATACGGATGTATTACTATTACATATTTCAGATAAATTGTTCATAACAATCTCCTTGTAATATTGTTATTATTTTCGAGTATTTTCGTCTCAGACTTTTTACAACTTTAAGTCTATGGGTGATCACTAGGCTGTTATAGTTATATGTTGGAAACCATAGAGTAAGATTATGTATTGTGTAAGGTGATGTTATGGATTGCTTCACGATGTTGAATATCACATGTGAAAAGTTTAGTATCAGACATCTGTACTTAAAACGAACTTCCTTACAATCATATTGCTAAATGAACGATTGAATATTCATTCAAAGTCAAGATTGACTCCGACAATACCGCCAAAGGAAAAAAATGTTTAAATAAACGTTTACATGCGCCAAAGCGATTATTATTCAATAAATTTTTATCTGCGCATCAATGCGAATTTTTTTCCAGTTAATTGGTCATGGATCCGAATAAACGGTGTTGTGCGAAGTTACACATGGATCATTTGTATGTTGATGGTTATTGCTGTAGGGAAACGGGCGAAAACGACTTTGTTGTGGGTATTGTTAATCATAGTTGATCAGTTATAAATTGTGTGGGAAACATAGGTATGACGTTTAACAAACTGCTGGAATGTTTCCTTTGAACTATTTGAACATAAATTAGTTTTAGAAACATATGATGAATTCTTCTTTAATATAAAGCGTTTGATAGACGGGAAAGGTGTACAAGAGCTTAGTAAAATGATGTCTAACTTACAGGTCGAGTGAAGTTGATGCCACATTTGATAAATGTTTGTCTATTAAGCCACCGCTGTTACACGCCTTATAACATATGTCGTAAAAGTATATTTTAATGTCAAGTATTTGCCTGCTGACCTAAGCGTTTTTATACAAAAAAAAGACAAAAATGTGCCACATGGAGAGAACTATGTTACCAGGCCGAGGTTCTTTATAAATTTCAAATTGCGAAATAGCCAAAAGCATCTATAGGTTTTCGTAACATTTTTGTCTTGTCGTACATATCGGGATCGTTGTAACGAGGATGTGATCTAGGAATTGGAAACGATTGCGTTCAATAGTATAACATAGAGTTTAACCACCTGTGTTGGAACTCAATTAATATCGATAACAGCATTTAAAACTATTTTTATTTCAGAAAAAAGAAAATGGTACTTGTTAAGCTAAACACTTACAATACATATAACGATTTTAATGCATGTTTGTAATGACCAGATATTTTGAATTTACTTTTTTGGTTACGAAAAAAAGAAAAAATACATCATTTAACTGACTTGCTTTGACTATTTGTGATAATGAGATTTGGTAAAGCATTTCGATTAAACATCCTAAACAGTTTTAACTTTCGTTTTACAATGGTGAAGTAAATGTTGGATTGTTTAAAAATAAAGAAATCAATACATTGTGTAAAAGGCGATGTTTGTGGAAGTTAATGTTTACTTCTGAACACGTTTTCACAGCTAGGCTTTACTCATAATTTATATCCAAATGGTTGAGACACCCTCACACAATCATTCCATTGATAACAAGCAACGAAAGCTGATATCGTCGAAATTTCATTTGTCCACGTAATTATGGTTCTTGCATTTTTTAAAGCATTCGGTTTTCATTTGATGGGGAAAAGATGGTTTAAGCATTTATAAAACTAATCGACGATACTCACGTGTAAACGTTTTGCGTGATTTAAATAGCGTATTTTTATAATGTTTATTTTATGTTCATTATATAATACCACAACTACACTACAATACAATTTACAGTATACTATTACTGCTATTACTACTACTTCTACTACTGCAGTTAAATATTTGAACTATGCTATGAGCGGAAATATTTGAACTAAGCTACGAGCAAACATATTTGAACTAAGCTATGAGCGCTAAAGCTCAGTATGCGAATGAGGCATGCGTTCATGTGAAGTAAAGTAAATAATTTCAGGTCACCAATCTATCTGGGTTGACAGCAATACATTAAACATGTTTACCAACGCGATGTTCAGTCTAAAGTAGCAATGTTTTTATAGTAGCTGGCGGTACAACGTGAACTGATGTGCAATTGTGAGCCGCATGGTTCTCATTCTAAGCTACAGCTATGGGGCGTATTTTGAAAAGTGTTTTATGTAAAAAGCCTTTGTTGCGTTAGATTCGTGGACGCGTGCGGAGTTCAGTGTTTTATGATTTTAAGTGTTTATTTCGTGTGTGATTTTTGAAAAACTGGAATGTTTAAATCGCCTTGGATTTGTTGTCAAACGATTCAAGGAAATAGGATAAAGTTGAAGTTTTCACTTCTAATCACTGGTAATTATACGTTATTTTCATGGAGTAATCGTACTTTAGATGCAGGGATATCAAAGCCACATGCACTTGTATTATAATAACCTTGGTATATTTGTCAGTTGTGTGATATATTACTTTGGGTTACCACTTTAATTTAAAGTATATTCTACGTACACATACGATTCATCCATGATGCCAATGTTATCTTTAACATTTTGTTTGCGTATCAAATGTACTTTGCTACATATCCTATTAAAAGCTGTGCACTAACAACAGATGTCAAACAAGTGATATTTGTTTTTGAAAGATAAATAATGGCTTTAAATGTGGATTAATACACATTGTGAAGAAAGTGATTCTTTTTTCTCCAAAGCAATTCAGAATTTACAATTCGATCGATCATACATGGACATCAATAATACGTGTTGCACCAATACAAAAAGTGTCTGATTGCTTCATTCGTACAAATATTTTCTTTTCTTATTGAAGCGGCTAACACTGTTGAAAATAAATCTAAGGTATAACAAACACACTGCAATGTCTATTAACATGTCCTTATCAGATAAAATGTTGAAGCGTTGTCTTCCCATTATCAAAAAATGTTATTGGATTGTCCTCTAATCGACGTTCAGTGTACGATATGAATCAGATATCAGGTTTTAATACCAATTATTTAAGCATCAAAATGCTAATATTATTTTTGATCGTGATTAAATTCAATAAATTATTTGGCAGGATGAGTTCGTTACCGTTTATGGTTAAAGCATAGTTGAATGTATACAAATTACCATTCAAATCGTAGGCTGGATAGAAGGCAAACTGAAACTTAATGTTTGGTTTATTTGTTTTGTATACCTAACTTTGTTGTAGTGTTTTATGACATTCAATGTGAAATGTAATTGCACCTTCCGATTAGGAAACATGTTAAGCTATCTAACGCCTATTTTGAACTGAAACATCGTTTCTGTGCAGTCCGCACAGGCTAATAAGGGACGATTTCTTTCAAACAAACAAAAAAATGCGGAAAGTGTCGTCCCTGATTAACCTGTGCGGACTACGCAGATACATACATAAATTGTTGGAAATATATTATGTAACTTAGTTTCTTATGTTCACATTGTATGTACAACGTAAAGAAAGTTATTGGTGGATGCTTCTCTGGCAATTATACTGACTTAACTTAAAAATTATTTGTAAGATACAACCAGAAACAATTATACAGACAAATAAATAAAGTTTCGGATATATACGTATAAAGCTATTAGACATTATCAAGAAACCAAACTTCATCCATCTTTAGGAAAGAGGAAAACGCATCCCCGGAGAATGTGACAGACCTTTTGTATTTTACCTAACGGTTTACATTAAGGGTTATGTGTTCATAATGGATGATCGTAGAGAGAAGTTTAAGTCATAATAACCATCGCTATATATGCCTTGTGCATTTGTATTCTTTGTTCTTTGTACTTTTATACTGAACTAAAAGTGGTCTAGACTATTTCGAGTGTAATTCTGTATTGTTTTGGCGCCAGGTTGTGGTCTGTATTAGATAATCTTGTTTTGTTTTATAATCTCTCTTTGCCAATTGCATGTTTTGTAATAAGTCCCAGTGGGTAGCATGTTGAAGAGTATTATACAGGTGTCTTAAATTGCGATGATCAATATTTTCAGTAAATTAAGTCGATGAATCAACGAAAAATAAACGTCGTGATGGAGATTTTGAACGAACTTACACTTATTGTGATAATTAGTTATATAGGAATTCCAAAACCTAAATTGATATTACGTACTTAAAAACCGGATAGGAAAGTCTTAATTTCTTAATGTGGTATATGGTATGTTACCATGCCACATCTAAATGTGGTATGGTAACATAGTTTTAATTAGTTACAAAGCCAATCTTTCGTTCGCTCGTAAATGTTCGGATACCGTCGCGGGAAATTCACATGGAATATATTGTCACACACATACAATACAAATGAAAATTTTTGTATCTCGTAAAGTATGTTACCAGACTACATCTAGCGTGTAAATTTTGGCTATTGGCACAAGGAACACTGATATTTTATGTGTTATTTATGTGTTTAATTTTCGAAATATGATATAAAATATTCGTTGATTTTTAGTGCGGGGCTTTAATTTTAATAATGTGAAGGCCATTGAATAAGAAAAATGAATGCAAAGTTGACGTAGCATGTTTGTTAGAATATAATTTATTATAAATATTAGTAACATAACATTAAAGAAAGTTACAATTCAATGAAACATTGTGCAGACGTTTGAGGGAACGATGCAAATTCTTAACATTATAAGGCAGAATGTTCAGGAGCATATACGTCTACATTCATACTTAGATTGTTCTCAGACATCTCAACACTTTATATCCCGAGCTTCAATTCTCCAGAGATGAGACGTTGGGAATTCGGAGGAAATATTAAGTGTATCCATCACGCATACCTATTGCAAAGTGACCACAACAAACGCTTGGTTCCGATGCCTATATATATTCAACTACGCTATGTCGATATATGTTGTTTGCCGAGAGACTGCTTGTGCGTTTGTTTTTGTTCGATTCAAAATATAAAAACAACCATAGAAACATTCGTTAGTTTTTTACACTGCTAGACATCAGTCTTATCTATAAAAGTGAGTTGGAATATTAATATGAGCCGTGCTCTGTGAAAATGGGTTTCAATGAATATGCGTTAAGTGTCGTCCCATATTACCCTGTGCAGTCCGCACAGTCTTATCTGGGACGACACTTTCCGCCTTAACTACATTTTTACCAAGAAAAGACTTTCTGTAAACGAAAAATATTATAAAAGCATAACGTGTCGTTCCTGATTAGCCTGTGCGGACTGCACAAGCTAATACGGGATGACACTTTACGCATATGCATTAAACCCTTTTTTAACAGAGCACGGCTAATATATTCTATGCGAGTCACGTAGCCGAACTGTAATGAAGAAGTATTCTATTCAAATTCCAGCCTTATATGTCTTGTTACTACACTGATGCAATCGGATATAATATAATTAGGTCCGAATTAATTGATTTATATGAATACAGTGTAAAGCGAATGCGCAGAAAGAAGATGTTGGTTTGTGCCGTCTATCGTAAATGTTTTAACAAAGTTTAAAACGACTATGCCATTTGAAAGGGGTCCGAAAGGACAACATCTAAGCTTTAGTTAAACCATGGAGCAAAAACATATTAGTCTATGATTTAATCTAACTGAAGATTGGTTTAATCAAAATAGACCAAATTAATTACCCTTGGCAAATTGTATATCACATAATCCAAGAAGTGTTTATAATTTAATAAATGTTTCCATTTATATTATGAAAGTCCGTGCTATGAGACACAAGAACGTTGATGATATTGTCAAGCTAACGACAACATTGCTCTTTGGAAGTAATATTTATGTTTGATATAATAGTTATATTAAACGGCACACGATACCATTACAATAAAGTATTACACTATTTAAATGAATTGTAATAATAAAAAATGTACAATCGTTTAAAAAAATTGTTTCAATGTTTCCTTTATAAATGTTCATGTTTTGAATTTGCTTTCGCATCATAACACTGTTTTGTTTTTGTTGACAGTCACACATGTTATGTTGATATCGAAAACATATATATAGTATTAATCCATGTACTTTTCATTTTAAAGTGTGCGTAATTATTTCTCAAGTGAGAGTGACATATTATAAAAATCTTTAAGTAATAACAAACAGACACGGTGACAAGATCTAAACGCCACAGTAAGGTCGCCGTGATAAGCTTTTCGCATGTACCTGATATGACGATATATAAATCAGTTTGGTTATTTGGATCCAGCGAACCCCCGATAGACAGTTTATTTGACCTTGATAGCGCTTAAATAACAATCAAATACTTTTATCAGTGTTTAAAGCACATAAACCCTCAAAATCAACGAATATTTCGTACAATATGTCAAAACATGTGAACGCATAAAAACTCAATCTTTCTTATAGCAACAGCAAAACTTTCAACGCTAGATGTGCTCTTGTAACATAGATTTAACAAGATACATAATGCTCTTGTTTGTTTCCTTTGCGGGACAATGTTATGAACACACGTTTATGCACCAAGAAATTTTCGTGTGTCGTTTAAATAGATATCGTTGCTGGAAATTAAAATTGGATATATTGTGCCCCCAAAAAACGAGCATCTTGTATCTCGTTAAATTTAAGTTACCATAGAGTATCTAGAATTGAATATTTTGGCTATTGTAATTAGGAAAACTGTTTTTTAATAAGTTGATTTTATTATGCTCCCCCCCCTCAAAAACAATTGGGGGAACATATAGTTGCCGCTTCGTCCGTCCGTGTGTCCGTCCGTGTGTCCGTTCGTCCGTGCAAAATTTTAGTCCGGGCTATTTCTCAGCAACTAATGACCGGAATTCAATGAAATTTTATGGGAAGCTTCACTACCAAGAGGAGATGTGCAGATTATCAGCCAGTTCTGGTCGGATGATTTTTAACAGAGTTATGGACCTTTGAAATTTTCCATTAACTGTACATGTAGTGCAATTCTTGTCCGGGCCATTTCTCAGCAACTAATGACCGGAATTCAATGAAACTTTATGGGAAGCTTCACTACCAAGAGATGTGCATATTGTCAGCCGGTTCTGGTCGGATGATTTATCACAGAGTTATGGCCTTTTGAAATTTTCTATAAACTGTACATATAGTGTAATTCTTGTCCCCCCAACTACTAGACGTTTCCTTTCATCTTTCATCTGAATATAAATTGCAATATTGTGACAAAAAAAACTTTGGGGAGCATCACCCGTCTCCGACGGTTTCTTGTTTTACGAAATATTTTGCGAAATATTCGTTATTTTTGAGTATTTGTGTTACTTTTAGTGACCTTCTTGTGTAAAAGGTTTCGATATGGACAGAGTTTGTTTTTTTTAAATACGGTTTCGAGAGCTACCCGAACAGGATGATGTAGCCAAAAGAAAACGGTATTGATGTACATACAAATCGTATACATGTGTTGTAGTTTTGCGTAATGTGTGCTGTTCCGTAATACGATATTTTGTTGAACACTGATAAAGAAGCCATAGTAAAACTCA
Source organism: Dreissena polymorpha (assembly GCF_020536995.1). Taxonomy (NCBI): domain Eukaryota; kingdom Metazoa; phylum Mollusca; class Bivalvia; order Myida; family Dreissenidae; genus Dreissena; species Dreissena polymorpha. The sequence goes on along the minus strand of NC_068359.1, from coordinate 96,355,914 downwards.
CCATTTCAGTTGCGCAAAGGGCAATCTGAGGCTGTCCGGTTAGTCCAGTGATTGGTACACAAGCTCACCTAGGCGAAACGGGTTCAATCCTTTTCCCGGAAGTATGTGAGTTTGTTTGTGGTCTCCATACCGGACAGGTGGGATTTCCTTCTGGCACTATAACCCTCCCCCCCCCCCCCTCCAAAAAACAACCCCCCAAAACACCAAATCAATATTGACGATCTTGCAGTAATTATAAGAAGTAGCCCGAGATGGCAGCTAAAATTCATTCAAACTTCGTCCCCAACTTTCGTGAGACTGGTAAGTTAATAAGTTTGGATAGCTGTCGTACTCTCCGGATAGCCTCATAATACAACGGAAGGACCTCATTATTTTTCACACAAACACGTAAGTTAAATGTAAAATTGCGGTCTTTAAATCACACACATTTCATTTAAATCATTGATGGGGTTTGAACATTTATACAACAACATATTTTTTCCTGAATTCGCTACTGGAAATGAATATTCGTTTAAAAACGCGCTACTAACAGATGCTTATCAGACTATACGTTAAAGACGTGGATATCCAGTATGAAAAGAGGATAGGGACCGTGCTCTGTACAAAGGGGGTTTACTGCATGTATCAGACTATACGTTAAAGACGTGGATATCCAGTATGAAAAGAGGATAGGGACCGTGCTCTGTACAAAGGGAGTTTAGTGCATGTATCAGACTATACGTTAAAGACGTGGATATCCAGTATGAAAAGAGGATAGGGACCGTGCTCTGTACAAAGGGAGTTTACTGCATGTATCAGACTATACGTTAAAGACGTGGGTATCCAGTATGAAAAGAGGATAGGGGCCGTGCTCTGTACAAAGGGGGTTTACTGCATGTATCAGACTATACGTTAAAGACGTGGATATCCAGTATGAAAAGAGGATAGGGACCGCGGATATCCAGTATGAAAAGAGGATAGGGACCGCGGATATCCAGTATGAAAAGAGGATAGGGACCGCGGATATCCAGTATGAAAAGAGGATAGGGGCCGTGCTCTGTACAAAGGGGGTTTACTGCATGTATCAGACTATACGTTAAAGACGTGGATATCCAGTATGAAAAGAGGATAGGGACCGTGCTCTGTACAAAGGGGGTTTACTGCATGTGCGTTAAGTGTCGTCCCGTATTTGCTGTCCGCACAGGCTAATTAGGGACGACACTTTTCGCATATATGATATTTTCTTTTCAAGAAAGTTTCTTCTTAGCACAAATTCAGTTTACGCGGAAAGTGTCGTCCCTGATTAGCCTGTGCAGATTGCACAGGCTAATCTGGGACGATACTTTACGCACATGCATTAAACCCTCTTTTCACAGAGCGCGGCTAATATTGGTGTTATCTTCGGATCGAGCTTTCTTTTACCTTCCTTTGCATGAACTAGAGGTTTTAAGTTTTTATACTTTAAATTTAAATTGTTTCTGTTATTTATTTTCGTGATAAAATTCAATCAATTATTTGGCAGACAGAACGCTTAAACGTTAAGAGTGAGCGCATAGTTTAAAAGTCATACATGACTATTTGATATAGTAGCCTAAACTTGAAAGGCGAAACTAAACATTATAATTGGGTTTTTTAACTTATGCTGATTTCTTGCTTTGTTCCTTAACTATGAAATGTATTTGTATGATATTCATATAAGTGAAATTTACATGTTCAAAAACATATTTGTTTGTTGGAAAATGTACGGTGAAAAAAAAAAGATAATGACCCATTAGGAGTCAGCAAAGATCATAGCCGTATTTAGTAGTGTAGCATTTGCTACAATATTTCTGTTTGAAATTGTGCACAGAGGCCAACATGTATGTGCGAACTGTCTTCCCAGGTGAACCTGTGTAATCCGCACGGGCTAATCAGAGACGAAACTTTCAGCCTAAACGGCATTTTAACGAAGACGCTACTTACTTTAATCGAACAATACAGGATATGCGGAAAGTGTCGTCCCTGATACGCCTGTGCAGTCTGGAAAATTTATGCATGAAAATTTGGCACCTTTTTCGATGAGTACGACTTATGTCTTTAACTTGGCGCAGTTTACTATAACGGCGGTTTGTGGTGTTGTTTCGTTAGGTTTAACATTTACGCAAGTAATTCAGAAGCGCATCAACCATTTTCACGTTAAAATGTGACAATACTTATGACAGAAAGATATTATTTTGTGAATGAGCGTATGTTAAAGGTTAAAGTTAAAGGTGCGGTTTATAGTCTGCTTCGATAACGTATGCATTTTCAGCCGACTTCGACATTAACCCCCCGATCACTGGGATTTAACTCGTCCGTTTACATATGCCAGCCTAACTGGTACCGATTTATACACTCGAGTGGAGAGGAGCAAACGTGTGATTTTATTTTTTTTGCTCAGAAAAAAAAATCCAGTGCCTAACTGGATTCGAGCCAGGGACCTTCCTATCTTTAGACCAGCATCTTACCACTAGACCACTGTCCCGCTGTCGGTTTGACGGTATCAGTTAATATAATTTAGAAGTTGTGTTTGGGTAAAGAACCATACATCTTCAGCAAAAAAAACCATTAAATATTATTAAGTTATATTGCTATTGTATTGTATTAAACGCACATTATCAAAAGATCTAATGTAAGAACGAAGAGAAAATGCAACATTCTTGCACTTTAAGATTACATCAGGACAGAGATACTTCATGTAACAACAGGTGTGCCACTTTATGTAAAGACTGTTTACATTGTTTTAGATTTCGAGTCTTTTTTCCAAAATCGTTGAAACGATAATTATTTTTTATATTTATGTTTCGAATTTTAAAATAACACAAACCTCGTAAGCGCAACAGTGACTGGCTACACGTATTACATTTTTATAACACTTGTTGGTAGTTATGGTCATTTGTTGCTCTTCTCAACGGTGTGTTTCTACAGGTGTCGTATTGCGTTTCCCATATGCAAATAATTCGATGAATAAGACATCAACGAAATAAAACATAGAGTGAAGCATCTGAACGTGTGTCGGTCATATACGATCAAATATCTTCATTGAAGGACAGGGCGTAATGGGTATGGTGTCCTCATAGAGACCCGGAGATCATGGGTTCGATCCCCTTTGTGGAAGCGTTCTTTAGATCTTCCCCATAGACATCAAGTACTGGTTCTAGTCTTGAGAAACGGACTCGAGAGTGTTTCAAATAAGCTTTAGGCTTTGTATGCAATCGAGCTAAAATAAGCAGATTGAAAATACCTGAATAAATTTTCTGGCGACGCAATCTGACTCAACGACTAGTTAATTCATACATTCGTACGACATTCTCAAAAAAAAGGGACATCTATACATATCGTATGGAAATAAAGGATATATTAATTAAGCAACTTGGATACTATTTGAATATTTATAAGCGTTAATAACCTATGTATTGCTATGGAACACATCTTTTTTATTGTATTGCAATAGGATTATGCGAAAACATAAGAACTTTTAGTGCAGACAAAGCTATTTGATAACCTATTATCCTATTTAGGAAGCTATTTTGGCTTGTTACAACCCAATACATATGCAGGCAAAGCTATTTGATAACTTATTATCCTATTTCGACAGATATTTTGGCTTTTTACAATCCAATACATAACTCTTCAGAGACGATAAGTTGAAATTTAGGAGAAAGTATACATTGTATGAATTGTCAATCTAATAATAAAGTTACCGAAACAACATATTAGCCGCGCTCTGTGAAAGGGGGGTTTAATGCATGTGCATAAAGTGTCGTCCCAGATTAGACCGTGCAGTCCGCACAGGCTATTCAGGGACGACACGTTCCCCCATAACTAGATTTTCGCTTAGAAGATACTTTCTTGAAACGAAAAATATAATAAAAGCGGAAAGTGGCGTCCCTAATTAGCCTGTGCTGACTGCACGGGCCTATCTGGGACGACTCTTTACGCATATGCATTATACCCCTTGTTCACAGGGTACGGCCCAATATTGTTAACGATCCACTTATGTAATCCATAGGCATTGAGCGGTGTGATCTTATCATGAGCCTCGCCCTGCGAAAACGTGGTTTAACGCATGTGCGAAATGTGTGCGTCTGAGATTAGCATGTGCAGTCCATATATGTATTTAGCACCGTCTTCCTTGTCGGTATAAGGACTTTGCAGTGGATTTTCACGCGGTTGTGGCTTCAAGTCAACCATTTCAGCAATATCTTTTGTTTCACATCAGTCTCTAAATACATGTGATATAACAATAAAAATGTCAGGCTACTTTTGTATCTGCGCCAGCAAAATACGAGATCGGGACTGTGTCGGTGTAAGGAGTTTTCAGAGGCTTCACACGCGGTTGTGGCTCCAAGTTAACCATATAGGCAACATATTTTTTCTCACATTAACTTAAAATGCGAGTCTTCAATTCAATCTTAACGTTTTTGAAAATTGAAGGATTTGATGTTTTCATCGCTCTATTTGTATGCATTGTCATGGATCAGAATAACAAACTCTTTTTATCAATGGATAAATTAAGAATAGTTTAAGTTTAAAAGTCGTTAAAACGGAGATTTACTGCTGTAAGTTTTAGTGCAATATTGAAATTAACAAGATAACTTCACGAGGTCAGTTTATTGAAATTATACGCATAACGTACATTGTTGAAGATATAATATTGGATGGGAACATAAACTTATATATATTGTAGTTATGTATGTTTTATTTAAACTCCAAACTTGGAATTTAAAATGATAGCACAGTCTTTTATTAACAAAGTAAGTCCAATACAAAATCATCAATTTAATTATTCAAAGATAGATCGTAAAAGTAAAACCCATTCAAGTAAACATTATTGCTATTTCTCAATTGATTAAAATATTTTCATTCTTATTGAAGTGGATTTACATTTTTGTAAGTAAATATTGTTGTAACGAACACGTCTTAAAGGAGCTTTTATCAGGTAACTTGTAATGGCCTGTCTTCCAAAAAGTAGGTAATTGCATTTTTCTGATCGATTTATTTGGAATTAAATATTAGGACTTCAAATACCGATTATTTGAGCATCAACCTCAGCTTCCGTATATTATTTATAACCGTGATTAAATAAAATATATATTTGCAGAGTCAATATGTTATATTGTTAATGTGTTTTTAATATCAACAAATGACTATGCGGGCCTTTGGATCAACAAAAGCCAAGTAAATTAAGATATTATATTTATATTTAGTTCTATTTTATTGCACTGTATAATGCAGCATGATTCGTGTAAATACAACATTGTTTACACCTCCCTATCAAGCTATTATTCCGGTGGAATGAACGGAACAACATTTTACAAGGGTCTTTAAACAATGTGCAAATTGAAACGCCTGAAATAGTTAATGAACAATAAAACATGGTTGCCGAACGCTAAGAGATTCATAAGTAGATTTCGAGTGTTTATAACACAATCAGCCAACATTTGATCACTGCGTTAGGGTTTTAAAATGCTAAGACATTAAACATATGCCAAAACAAACTAACTTTCATCGCTGTTTAATAATTTAGAGAGAAACGCTCCCTGATCAATAACTGATCGTATGAAGTAACCACACCATTGTAAATAAGCGTCAACTTATAGAGAAAGCGTACTTTTTAAGTACGCGTCAACTTATAAAGTAAGCTTCAACATGTCAAGTAAGCGTCAACTTATTAAGTTTGCTTCAACTTATGTAGTGCGTGTCAACTTATAAAGTAAGCTTCAACATGTGAAGTAAGCGTCAACTTATTAAGTATGCTTCAACTTATGTAGTGAGTGTCAACTTTAAAAAAAAGCTTCAACATATAAGGTATAAGTCAACTTATAAAGTACGCTCCAAATTATGAAGTGGATATCAACCTTTAAAAGTAAGCTTCAACATGTAAAGTAAGCGTCCACTTATAAAGTAAGCTTTAACTTGTGCAGTAAGCAACGATTTAAATGGTTAGCGGCAACTTATAAAGCATATTGATTGAGTTATCAATTTGTAATAAATAAAGTAAGCTTCAATATGTGAAGTGAGTGTAAACTTTCATCGTTATGTTGAAACATGTAAAGTAAGGGTCCACTTATTAAGTTAGCGTCAACTTATAAAGTAAGCGTCAACTTATAATGTAAGCGTCAACTTATTAAGTAGGCGTCAACTTATAAAGTAAGCGTCAACTTATAAAGTCAGCGTCAACTTATAAAGTAAGCGTCAACTTATAAAGTAAGCTTTAACTTCAGTATGAAGCGACGATTTATAAAATTAGCGGAAACTTATGAGGCGTATGGGTAGTCTTATTAACATGCAAGAAAAAATCTCAATCGTGGACGTACAACATGCTACTCTGACTTTACGGTCACGATTTGATCTGTCTTTTTACAAATTGTCAATACCCGCTCGTTAGACCAGACATCAATAGAAAGTTCAGCCTTTTTTATTTTTCGGTAGTGTATTGTGTTGTTATTTGTGTTTTATGTATGACCTTCAAATGAAATTATATCGTTCACTAAAATGCAATGATTTGATAATAAACATTGAGGTGTAGAATGGTCGCGTAGAATTGCGTCGAACCTACGTTTCTATGCACGATATTTACTCTGCAATAGCCCAAGAAAAGATAACATTTTGTGCATGTAAAGAGATCGTTTTCATTCATTACATGGTTAAAACTCTTAACCAAACGTTGAAAAATTATACATTGGAAAAAAAGTTATTTGTAATTTAAAGATATCAAATGTCGTTCTGCTTCAAGTTTTAAGATTGTTCATCAAAAATAAAATCCTTTTTATTATTAGGGCATTTTGGATATGGTAACGTTTTATAAAAAATATTTCATCAAATGTCTGAAGTAGCACACACGCATAGCAACCACCCAGACGAGATTATAACGCAATATCTGAGGGGGAGAGACTATTCTCATCTTTAACACCTGTTTCATCGCTTTTTGAGAATACGTTTCACAATCGTAAGGATTACGTGCTACGTTGTGCGTCGAGATAGGTAAATTGATAATTAGTTTCGTTACCCTTTGTATTTTCGGCCTTAACCCATTTATGCCTAGTGGACTCTTCTATCCTTCTAATTTGGATAAATTTATTTAAAAAAATAAGGGATGACTTGTATATTTATTCAGTGTTCCAGCTGGCCTGAATTGAAGGGCGCACCTCCCTGCCCCTCCGAACCTCCGTCATGCCTTTCCTAGCCCCCCCCCCCTTGCCCTTATTTTTTTACATTTGATTATTAATAAATCTCTTATTACATAGTAATTAATTTACTCCTTACTGTAGACAGTATATTTGAATGGCTTTTATAATAATGGTAATAATAGATTCTAACAATTATTATATCAAATAAATTAACATGCAACCGGAAGCAGTCCAGAAACGCCAGCGCGCTCAAAAGTGCCCTTTTGACAAAATACTGCGCGTGGAAAGCGCCCTTTTGACAAAAAGGACCCCCCCCCCCTGCCCTTTTCAAATCCTAGCTGGAGCAATGATTTATTTCCATATGAAATTATTTCTTACAGAAATTCCTTTAAGCAAACAGCGCAGACCCTGATGAGACGCCGCATCTACGCTATTTGCCAAGGCATTCTTTCTAGACGCTAGACACGAATGGGTTAATTTCGTATTACAGATTTAAGAAAACATAAATCGGGCGATCATTTTTATCATCTGTTATTGTATGCAACATAATGGATGGACTGGCGATTAAGACCGATATACGTTAAAGATACCTATTCACGTTTTGGTAAATTGACAAAATTTAAAAAAGTATTTCAAATTCGCAAATGTTCGTTGTCGTTACGATATATGCGAGTAAAACAGCAATACTTAATATTTACCATGCTCTAAAATATCCATTATAGGCATCTTTTGACGATTTAAAAATCTGAAAATTATAAAGCATAACAACTCGAAACAATTGAATAATTTGGATAAAGAGCTCTGTTGTTGTCGTTATATTTTGTGAAACTACGAGCATTGCTTATATGAAGTCTAAAATTCAGTTTGCATTGTATGAGCACGGATGGACGAGTGGTCGAAGCGTTAGTCTTTGACTCCAGGGGTCAGTGGTTGGAGCCCAGTTGAGGATTACCTTTTTTTCTTTCTTTAATTTAACTCCTGGTTTTTTACTGGAGCTTGTAAGGTCCAATGTTTACATTTATAAATATAAAGCATTTAATGACAAACTTTAATACATGCCAAAATATGTGAAAAGGTACCTTTAAAACGAAATTTATTTGCATACTATTTTCACGCTTTTTTCCGTGAGTGTAAGACAAACGGGCGGTATTTCTTTTGAAAAGGCCAATATATAAAACTATTATGTTTGAGAGAATAATATAGAGATAACACTTTGTGTGGGAGTTTTCATGTCGAATATTAAGGCGATATGTAGCGTCTTAGTTGTATTATGTTCGTATTTCGCACATAAGTGTAAAAAGGTACCATGTGCCATCCAATTTAAATTCGACTCAACAGTTTTAAGAGACTTTATATTCTCGTAAAGTAGCTTCCGATCAGCAGAGTAGAATACACTTTCATCAGTTTAAATGTTATTAAGGGATTCAGTAGATTTCGAAAACCAGGAGTCAAAATGACAAATGGTCTCAAAATAATGAAGGAACAAAATAAAAATGAAAACGGTCAAAATACTGAAGGTACTTGACACGTTTCTAAATGCATGCTTAATGGTTTTTAAAAGCTTCTTTATTGTAATAATGAATAAAACATTTTAATAAAAGCTTTATTATTTCCATAAATGATCATTTCTGGACGTTTTTTCAAGCTGGATTGTAGAAAATAAATGTGTCAAAATGATGCAAGGCTATTTTTTGCAGGGGTCAACAATTAGAAAATTTCAACTTGCTTGCATCAAAATGCAGGATTCTGCTTCGATTGTAATAACTGTTATTGCATTGAAGCGTCATACGTAAATAGATAAGAGCCTCGATAAGAGCGAACAAAGGACGACACTTTCAACTTTGATGGTATTTTCGTATTAAGGAAGTCTCTTCTTAGCGACAATCCAGTTAAGGCGGAGAGTGTCGTTTCTTATGAGCATGTGCAGACTGAACAGGCTAATCTGAGACGATTCTTTACGCTCATGCATTAAGTCCTGTTTTCCCAAAACGAGGAATATATGCTCTGTTAGTAGCGCTTTTCACGAAACTCACATTTTACCATGTATTTATAACATTAAAATATTTTTAAATAGCCAATCATCACAATCTTATGTTATTTCTTTTTAAATATATTTTGATATTTCAGTGTTTTAATGCACCCAACGTTATTGCTGTGTATTCTGTAATCTTCTATAATTTATATTAAAATTTACATTAAAAACGTATCAGCGTATAATCTTTAAATGCATTTATGTTCGACAACCCGTGCATAATACAAATTCATGCATAAGAGATTGACTGTGAAATTTGTCAATAAGACGTAACGGTGTGCTACCATATTGTACGATCTATAAGTCGTCTCGGTCAAACGTTCTCGATCAGTTTACAGTATAAGACCCACTGATTCTTACCGGTACTCATTTTGTTCAACTCGGAACGAACACAATCAGAGGGGATAATAACGTGATAGTCAAGATGGTTCATGTCGAGACAAGTATTTTTCGCCGTTTTATACCCTTTTTTTCTTTCGTTAAATTGTAAAATAACGCAAACTTTCTAGCCATATCAGTAAAAAGGTGATGATCGTTAATTAAGTATTGAAATTCGCTTTATATCTCGACTTTATTCCCCGCAAATTTTCTTAGTTGAGCTGTAATTAGGTCTTTCCGCTAAGAAATTTTACATCGAGGAAAGTCGATATATAAAGCGAATATGTATACAAAATAAACGCTATCTTGCTGATATGACTGGAAAGTAAGCGGCATTAAAAACATATTACAAGTAATTAATGGTATAAACGGCGAAAAATACTTGCCTCTGCATTGACGTCGCCATCTTGACTATCACGTGATTACTCTGAATATTGGTAAATCCATTGCCATATCTCTTTACTTAATTGAAAACATTTGTGACGCACCATATTGAGCTCGCCTTCTATTCGTCTTTGATCCTTACCTTATCTGGTAATCGCCGGCCTTGAATCTAAGTGATTTAACAAATTTGTGGGCGTAGACTAACAACATTTTAGATCATTTGCACTGCCGCTTGTTTGTAGCTAGGATTCAGGTCCAGAGAGTTCGGTATGTCACGCAACGTTTTTGAATAAGGTCCAATTTCCTCAGTTTGCTTTGCGTCGAAACATCATGCGATGTTAACACAATATGTCCATTTGCAATCGATCACATCTTCTTTATGATAAGTGTACTGTTTTACAAAACTGTCGTCGCATTAAATAGTTTATGATATTAACATTACGTCTATCATACACAATAGAGAAGTTTAAATAGTGCAAATGTTGCCATTGACATGTAATGTCGTCTGAAGAAAAAAATATATGAGCTGTGTAGAAAATAATACTTAAAGACTTACGCAGTGGCAGGCTAAATTCCACACACGCTAAATCATAAATATGTGTCAGGATTTAGTGCACCGAGGACAATTTAATAAAAAATAGACAATCTGTACCCAAGGCTGCAATATAAAGTTAAATATGCGATGTCTGTCATTTTAATATAGCACGTGTTGTCCACATATACAGATGGTTGTACATTGTTTCCGTTGAAGCCATTTCTAAAATGTAAAACAGCCGCTTTGAAGAGACTCAGATATTTTGCAACCAAAGTAAATATTATTAGGTCTATACAGTAACAAATTATAGCAATTTGACATTAAGATTATAAGTTCGTATTTATCACATGCCATACCTTGTTTCCCATATAATATAACCATTACGATTATTTTTTTCTTTTATACCTAATGATAAAATATGACATTTCTGCAGTGAAATAACAGCAGTGAAAATAAACAAATTGTACTTTTCACCGGTGAAAATAATTTTTTTTCGGAACTCCTTTTTTCTATTTTAAGATTATCATAAATAATTTTATGTATATTTTCTATGATCACGAGTGAATCAAAATCGACATTCCACCGAATCCAAAAACAATTTAATTATATTTTATGCCTTTCACTGTTTATTTACATTATAAAAGAGTTTAACTGGAGAATTTCGGTGGTATAATAACGTCATTAATGACGTCATTTTGTGTTTTGAAATGGATTGAGGCACGCCACGGGAGAAACTGCGAGAAAGGGTTACTTATCAGCGAAAGGGAAACAGCTGATAATTATTTTCTTGAAAAAGGGGCATCAAAGAAACAGAAAATTTGTTCATGTCAGTGTAAGATCGTATGTTTTTTCACACGTGATCATATAATATTAATATTTTCTATGATCACTCGTGAAATAACAAACGATCTTACACTGACACAAGCAAATATTCTCTATATCCTACACATGTGTAATATACTTTTTAGCATTTTCATTGGCTTAGTTTTCGTTCGATTGACCAATCGCATTTTGTTATTTTGCTGAAATGACGTTGCAACGTCAAATTACGTCAAGACATGTAAACAACATTCGGGATTTATTTTTTTATGTTTGCGTAAATATTTATTTAATTTGCTCATTTAAAGGCATGTGATAAAAAGAAATCACACTCGTTGTCATTTCATACCATATTTTATTAAACTCGTCCAGGAAATTCGTTAGTAACAAAAGTCCTGAACTCGTTTAATAAAATATGGTATGATATGACAACTCGTGCAAGATCCTTTATTTATCAAATTATCATAACTTATCCTGAGCAAATGCTATTCTAACCCTAGTGAAAATGAACAGTACATCTACATGACATTGAAAACTTCACAATAATAGCAGGTCTTCAAGATATTGTTAGTCTAACAACTGTAGAGGGAAAGATTCGTAGCATATTCATAAACAGCTGTCTAAAATGCTTTGATTTGTCCTGCAATTAGCAGTCAATCATTCGTTGCCAGACACATTTTTTCGCCAAAACAGCAACACGCAGAACATATTTGCATACGGGACGTGTTATTATGACGATCCGATTTTTAGAAATGACACGCAATTTAGAAACGTTTCGTAGGTACACAAATGGCTATTTGGTCGTATTTAAATTTCTAACATTACGTGACTTTCCATACGCAGAACAATGAAAATTTCAACGCCACGTTTGCCATCTTAATTGGACATTGTGATTTTCCTCCTACTCAAATTGTGCGATGCCTTGTGGGATTAAGTTTCTGTTGCGGTTGATAAGAATGTAAACTTTATCAAAATGGTAATTATAGTAATCCTCTGTTCACGATTTATACAATTAAAATTAAGAAATGTCTCAGCATTTATGATAAATTGTGGATAACTATAGCTCAATTTGCCATTCAAGTTTCGAACATTTTTTATACCGCTCACTTTTCAGAATTTCCAAATCAAAAACGTTCAGCGTTTAATTAAAGCAACAATGTTGTTTTAACTGTATGAAAATGTACACTGTAAAATCTTGTTAAGAATAAATATGGAGTAAATAAAGTGTGTACACCATTATTTTTATTGTTAAGTGTAATCTTTAGTAATACCACCAATGCCAATTGGTTGAAGAGGATTTAACCCTTTTCCCATCAGGGCCAAGTGAAAATGGCTTTTGCAACCAGCATAAAACCAGATCAGCCTGCGAGTAACTCGCAGTCTGTTCAGGTTGTATGCTGTTTGCTGCTCATCAGTATCTAAGGGTTTTAAGTGAAGCCTTTAAAAATTGAATCTTGTAAGAAATGTTTTTATTTAAATTTAACTTTCTTAGTGACTTCCCATGCGTCAAAATACGTATCTAAGGGGTAAAGTGTTAATCCTTTTACCTGTAAAATTTATCTGTGTATCGTTTTAAATGTAGTATGAGGTGAAAACTAAACTATCTCTTTCAGCCAAGATATCTTTACTTTTGAAAACTACACTTATTTATTGATCTTTAACGGATTCTTAAAAAAGTCAATCTCTGTAAAACGTTTTTAGCGAACACGGTAATGTGGTATGAACAACAATAAGAAGAGAACACACTATTAATAGTATGCGTTGAAATCGGACTCAAAATACATGACCTAAATACATTGAAACAGGGTAGAACATCTCCATAGAAAATACTGTCATAGATCTGAAATAGCTTCTGGTCCTCATCTGAGATTATTGTCTTGTCCCCGCCTGATCAAACACGCTGATCGTCAAAGCAAATATTACCATCGATGCTGTTAGAAAACCATTACCTGTACTGAATTGTCTGTTTCTTTCCATGAACCTTTGTGTTGTTTTGGCTATGTGTGTTTTAGTTTGTTTATATCAACGATGGGTGAAATAAAATAGTTTCTTGTGTTAAATACACCTTCACAATGTGACATCTGTGTAGCGCATACGCTTTCTACACACTGTCTTGTGAATGGAAACATGATAAAAGATCAAAATAATCCACAAATTACTAGTATCTTATTCAAAATTATTGATTGTTTTTACTAATTGTCTAGCCAAGTACAAAAGCTTTTACGCATGCGTTTGTAATTTGTATAATTAAGTAGACTTTTTGTGAACCTTTTATATATCGTAATGAACGCATCCCAATTATCGGATTTTTGGAATGCATGTATCAAAGGCCGCCTTATAAGGAGAACTGTGTGCGCTGTAAGACAAGCAAAAATGGAAACGCGTATAAACTTTGAGGAGTCATTTTAAAACAATGACGCGATTAACGAGACCTTTTACAAGGTTGTTAATCTGGTTTTATATATTATTAAGATCTTATATTAATCGAAATGTTATTACATGTAGTGCAATTCTCATATACATGTAATACAAGTTATAATATTGGAAATTGTTGGAATATTGTAGATTTGCGAACGCACTGTTAACAATGATTATACATTGACGATGTTCGTGGTAAATTGCGAGCGTTACATTGGTTGCAAAATACAGATTTGTACAGATCTTGACAATACTTGATAATCCTCTGTTATAATAACACAACGTTTATCCATAGTGATAACATAAGTAAATAGTGCAAAGCTTACTTTCATTGTTTTAAACTTTTATATACTCTCATCGAGTGTTGAATCTTAGTATTGCTTTACTAGAGTATATTAAAGGACTTCTTGATATAACGGACAACATACAGAAAAGAACACATTATGTTACGAGCATATCTACGCGAACCGCAGTTGTACAAATACAGATATTTACATGTTTTGTCTCCTGCATCATTATTCATTAATGTGAGAACAGTTATGACATTTTCAATTGACGTCCGGTGTATAGTTCTTCATATTTAATTAGTTCGCATATACTTAATAGCTTCATATTGCAATTCCTTTTAAGAAGTGATTTACTTTAATAGTAACCGACACACCCTGTGTTATTTTCTGATCCTTCCTTGAACACGCATATGCAGCAATAACTTTACTAGTATTGTAATAATTATTGGAGGGAAACTACTGTGTAATTTATTACGATTCTGAGCGAAAAGATGTGTTATTGTTACGTAGTTAGTTTTTTTTCAGCAAACATGATTTGTTGTCTAGAACAGATATTGTTTTACCAACTATAAAATATGATTCCAGTACGTATTCTCACCTATTCACTCCTCGTGATGTATGATTGCATTATAAATCAACAGTGTATGCATGGTATAAGTATGAAACATATAAGGTACTGACGCGTCCGAAAACCAACGACGTCATCATGCTCTGAACTGAAGCCTAACCTAATAGTTAGACCCATAATTTTTCACCAGGCCCATACATTGTTTTTTTATTCAAGACAAACACATATGCGCCAAATTCCCCAATGAAAGCAATTCAATCATATCTGTCCATTATAATGTTACACAACATCAATTGCTATGTCAGAAACATCGTCAAAGATCGAATACCAAATATATTTAATGTGTAAACATTTAATAAACTAGTAGTTTGAAAGTTTTGTGCAATAAAAATGTATATGTATTAATATGCACTCCATTATTCAGTGGAAAATGTGTCTAGTATTACACATCGCATCTGTTGTACATGTGTATTTGTGTCACTTTTGTTGAGTAACAACACACATATGGAAATAAGTCATATGAATTAACGAATTGAGACAAACTAAAACAAAAACACAAATCATGGAAATACATTTATTTCCAAAATGTAAAGCTATTTGCTGTAAAGTATGTATGTTGTTATGTTTCTATTGTTATTTTGTATTGTGTCTTTAATTATTGACTGACAAGCGGTTCTTACAATAAATAATTACATAATATAGCAACACAGATTAGCGCTAAGAATTTTCTTAAACAGGTTTATAAAACCGATATGAACAAAACGGTTCAAATTAAAATGCTTCACTTAGATTGGAAAACGCGCATGTTTCAGAATATTCCAGACCCCTTACAAATCACGTTCCTCATTCAATCGTTACTGTTTGGCATAATACATTCGCAGTGTCTATATAAGTTTATCATCATTGCTTCGCATTTTGATACATTGAAACGCCCGAGCATATTACAACTGCCAGTGTTCACCAAGACTGAGTTTGAACGAAGAAGGACTTAAAATGGCAAAATACATGTTATAAAGTATTCCATGACTAACGATTTATATTACTAACCTGTTCATGTTTCCATTGGTTATACGTTTGTACAGAAACAAAATCGTTTGTTCATTTTTATTCAACTGAAAGTAAAATCGATTCAGGTTTCTCTAAAAAATATATTACATAAAGGCCACCAGGAAGCGTCAACCACAAGATTATACCCATCTAAGTGTCCTGTCGTAAGAAATTAAATGTTAGTTAATGTTACAGCTTCATACGCTGTAGGAAACGGTTTACCAACTACACCCACAATAATGTATAAGTTAACTTTTTAATTATACGAACATTCGCATTTACTTACAATGTAACATGTGCAACTGATTTCAGACTCGCTCTTGAAAAACAGGCTGGGTCTATGAGCGAAAGGTGTCGTCCCAGATAGGCCTGTACTGACTGCTCAGGCTTTTTTGGGACGACACTTAACGCACATGCATTGAGTCCACACAGGCTCATCAGGGACGACACTTTCAGCTTTAATGGAATTGTTTTGTTCAAAGAAAGTTTCTCAAAATGCACACCCAGTCCAGGCGGAAAGTGTCGTCCTTGAAAAGCCTGTGCCGTGTGGACTGCTCTGGCAAATCAGGAACGAAAATTTACACACATGCATTTAGCCCCGTTTTCCCAGACCATGACCGATTTCTGTTTCCCGTTCGCCTCCTTGATAAAGACGTACAACCTGTCCCATTACTTCGAGAGACCCGGCATCACCGTGTTCGTACCCGTGTCCTCCTCCATCGATGTCTTCCTTACCGAGGCCGCCTGGTTTGGTTACAACACAAGTGATCGTGCAACCGTGGAGAGCATACTTATATATCACATAGGTGAGTTTTTCCATAGCATACGACAGACGACACTTTCCGCTTTATGACAATTTTCGTTTAAAGAGACTCTTCTAAGCAAAGATCTAGTTCAGGCGGAAAGTGTCGTCCCTCATTAGCCTGTGCGGACTCCACAGGCTTATTTGGGACGAAAATTCACGCACAAGCATAAAACCACCTTTTCACAGAACGCGAAACATATCTAATGCCGTTTTGTTAAGCCACAATATGAGTGGACACGACACTTACCGTTCACTAAGTTGTACTAACTTAAACTGCACGAAGCTTTAATACATGTCTCGTTTTTGTATTAAATAAAAGAATCAACGTAAATGAATTGTATATATTCGTCGTTACTGACGTAATAAGTATTTAGAGTGCATATTTAAATCGATTTGTTCCTTCATGATATATGCCATACATGTATTGTATTTATTTTCCGTTTACCTAAAGAAAGAAAAAACATATTTTATGCTGTATAAGAATTTAAGTTTACAGTGACCTTACCATCAAACTGATTTTTTCCCCATAAAACATGGCAACGTTTGCTCCATTTAGAATGTATCAGTTTACAACGACCGCGCGGGTATAGCGACTTTTAAGCCAACTTTTAAATGTAATCATATTGCATATTGCAAAGTGAATGTAAGAATTTAAAAAAGTATAGCCACATTCAAAACAACTGCACCACGAATATACTTGAAATATATACCATACTTCAACGGTCCGTATAGCTAAAATCAGAACGTGCGCACACATTACAAATAGCGACAATTAGTTTGGGATTGCGCTGTGAATCAGAACGTGCGCACACATTACAAATAACGACACTTACATGTAGTTTGGGATTGCGCTGTGAATCAGAACGTGCGCACACATTACAAATAACGACACTTACATGTAGTTTGGGATTGCGCTATGAATGATTCGTGCGCACACATTACAAATAGCGACAGTTAGTTTGGAATTGCGCTATGAATCAGAACGTGCGCACACATTACAAATAACGACACTTACATGTAGTTTGGGATTGCGCTATGAATGATTCGTGCGAACACATTAGAAATGGCTACAATTAGTTTGGGATTGCGCTATGAATGATTCGTGCGCACAAATTACAAATAGCGACAATTAGTTTGGGATTGCGCTTATGAATCAGAACGTGCCCACTTATTCCTAATAGCGACAATTAGTTTGGGATTGCGCTTATGAATATGAACGTGCGCACACATAACAAATAGCGACAATTAGTTTGGGATTGCGCTTATGAATCAGAACGTGCGTACACATTACAAATGGCGACAATTAGTTTGGGATTCAATATGAATCAGAACGTGCGCACACATTACAAATGGCGACAATTAGTTTGGGATTCAATATGAATCAGAACGTGCGCACACATTACAAATGGCGACAATTAGTTTGGGATTGCGCTTATGAATCAGAACGTGCGTACACATTACAAATAGCGACAATTAGTTTGGGATTCAATATGAATCAGAACGTGCGCACACATTACAAATGGCGACAAGTAGTTTGGGATTGCGGTTATTGATCAGAATGTGCGCACACATTACAAATGGCGACAAGTAGTTTGGGATTACGTTATGAATCAGAAAGTGCGCACACATTACAAATGGCGACAAGTAGTTTGGGATTGCGCTTATGAATCAGAACGTGCGCACACATTCCAAATGGCAACAATTAGTTTGGGATTGCGCTTATGAATCAGAAAGTGCGCACACATTACAAATAGCGACAATAAGTTTGGGTTTGCCGTGCGCACACATTACAAATAGCGACAATTAGTTTGGGATTGCGCTTATGAATCAGAACGTGCGCACACATTACAAATAGCGACAATTAGTTTGGGATTGCGCTTTTGAATCAGAACGTGCGCACAAATTACAAATGGCAACAATTAGTTTGGGACTGCGCTTATGAATCAGAAAGTGCGCACACATTACACATAGCGACAATTAGTTTGGGTTTGCCGTGCGCACACATTACAAATAGCGACAATTAGTTTGGGATTGCGATTATGAATCAGAACGTGCGCACACATTACAAATAACGACAATTAGTTTGGGATTGTGCTTATGAAGGATTCGTTCCGTGTCCTGTGTCGGCAAATACAGCTGGTCGGAATTGAAATTATTATATTTACAAAATGAACAATCCCGGAGATTAAATGTAATAACAGTCCCTCATGTATGCATATTGATTAACGTGATTGTCGATTTCGTGGTGATTTATATGTATATTGATTAACGTCATTGTCGGTGTTCGGGGTTGATTTATATGTTGATTGCACGCGGATGGTAAGAGCTATAAGATGTTGAAATACATTTACAAACTGATACATGATGGTTATTGCTGTAAGATGTTGAAATACATTAACAAACTGGTACATTATTGTTATAGCTTTAAGATGTTGAAATATATAAACAAACTGGTACATGATGGTTATAGCTGTAAGATGTTGAAATACATTAACAAAACGATACATGATGGTTATATATGTACGATGTTGAAATACTTTAACAAAACTATTCATGATGGCTTTTAAATTGCATAACGAACAAACGCACATGATTAATTGGTTAGTGATTAAATGCCAGTTGCTTTAGCATTTTCACATGTTGTATTTTTCGAATCATAAATATATGAAAGTATTAAACATACTGTATCATATAACGTAAAGCTTTCTAGTTAATCAACTACCGGATGGAAATCCTAGAATGCATTCATAAACGTTACCGATCGCCTAACGGATATCCAAGCAAGCTCTCATTAAACGTGAAACGTAATACTCACCACACGTTACATCTCAACACAACACTAATTATACCTACAATCTTGAATAAACTGTTAAAATACGTATTTCCAATGACAACCGACACTTTAAACGAAGAAAACGTTGTAAACCGAATTTTGACGAATTCATCCGTATAGACTCGAATACACTCTACAGTGATTGCCGACATCAGTCTACATCGAAAAATAACGCGGCGGTTTTTAAGGGTGCACTGCATTATATTTCGTAAAATAAAGTTAACACATACAAATCAACGTTCCGTAAAGCAATAGCCAAAATTTCTACGCTAGATGCGGTCTGGTAATATAGATTTAATACGATATAAAATGCTCGTTGTTATTTTTTTGCGTCTCAATATATTCCATGTTAATTTCCGGCTACGATATCCGAACATTTACGAGCGAACATGATTGGCTTCGGGCAGCTTCGGAAGCACGACGTAGTTCTTCCGACGCTGCCCGAAGCCAGTCTCGCGTGCGTTCGTAAATGTTCGGATATCGTGTCGGGATATTAACACTGACTATATTTTCGCGCGCAAAAAAATGTGTATCTCGTTAAATCTATGTTACCATACCTCATCTAGTGTTGAAATGTTGGCTATTGCTATAACGAACAGTCATATTTCAAGGGTTAACTTTATTTTACGAAATATGTTCCGAAATATTTGTTGATTTTGAGTATTTATATTACTTTTATGCAAACAGAACAGCCATTTATCTAATTGAACCTGCGTGTTTTTTAGCGGAATCGGTAACGAGTGTAGCTGATATGTCCTCACAGAAATCCGCCATGACTCCTCTTGAAGGACAGAGGCGGCTGTTCTTCGGAAGTTACAACTACGGAGACTCGTTTGTAAGTGACTGTTCTTCGGAAGTTACAACTACGGAATCTCGATTGTAAGTGACGGCCTTTTACCCAAGACTTATTTGAGCCAGGCTCTGGGAAAACCGGACTTAATGCGTTAAATGTCATCATAGATTAACCTGTGCAGTCCACACAGGCTAGTCAGGGACGAAACTTTCTACTTCTTCTGTATTTATCGTTTAAAGGAAGTCTGTTCTAAGCGAAACTCCAGTTCAGACGAAATGTTTTATTCCTGATTAGCCTATACACAGGCTAATTTGGGACAACATTCTGCACACATCTAAAGTGTCGCATTTTTGCGACACTTTACACCCGGTTTTCGCAGACCCGTGTTTTATGTTCACACGTTGAACACATAAATTAAGGGGAGTTAATCAAAACATTTTAAGAGTGTTCAATTAAATAATTAACGTGGAGTATTTGATGTTGGATTGATGATTACTGATACTGCCTTTCGTATACGCAAATTCTAAATAAATCCCCGCTTCATAGCGTGCCACCTGTCACTGAACGCTGCAATACTAATTTTGAACACAATTGATCAACTATCAGACCATAATGCATAGTGGAATACGGTGTATAATCATATTGTATTACTAAAATACACGCAGAATAAGAATTTAACAAAATGTACAGACGCAATGTTTCAGTTTATGATATCTGGTTTCCCTCTTTTTCATTTTTAAATACTTCAATCTTCAACGTATAATGTAAAACTAGCAATAATTGCTCGACTAACAAAGTTTCATTATTACTTTTTTTCCCATTTCGACTGCATAAAACAAATCGTAAGCACACTAACTTCTACATTTCCTTTAATGAGCTTCAATGTGGGAAAACGGGGCATAAATAATGTGCGTAATTAACGCCCCATTAATGAACGCGGATTGCACAGGCTAATCGGGGACGACACTTTCCGCCCAGTAAGACGTCTTTTAAACGAAAAATACCTTTCGTTAAAGGCGAAAATTGTCGTCCTAATGCGGACGGCACTTTTAGCCAATGTATAAGCCACCGTTTTCCAAGGCACTTTACGCCAATGTATTAGGCCCCGTTTTCCCAGGCACTTTACGCCAATGTATTAGGCTCCGTTTTCCCATGCACTTTACGCCAATGTATTAGGCCCCGTTTTTTTCAGGTACTTAACGCCAATGTATAAGGCCCCGTTTTCCCAGGCACTTTACGCCAATGTATTAGGCCCCGTTTTCCCAGGCACTTTACGCCAATGTATTAGGCACCGTTTTCCCAGGCACTTTATGCCAATGTATTAGGCACCGTTTTCCCAGGCACTTTATGACAATGTATTAGGCCCCGTTTTCCGAGGCACTTTACGCCAATGTATTAGGCCCCGTTTACCCAGGCACTTTACGCCAATGTATTAGGCATCGTTTTCCCAGGCACTTTATGCCAATGTATTAGGCCCCGTTTTCCCAGGCACTTTACGCCAATGTATTAGGCACCGTTTTCCCAGGCACTTTACGCCAATGTATTAGGCCCCGTTTTCCCAGGCACTTTACGCCAATGTATTAGGCCCCGTTTTCCCAGGCACTTTACGCCAATGTATTAGGCACCGTTTTCCCAGGCACTTTATGCCAATGTATTAGGCCCCGTTTTCCCAGGCACTTTACGCCAATGTATTAGGCCCCGTTTTCCCAGGCACTTTATGCCAATGTATTAGACCCCGTTTTCCCAGAGCGAGGCTTACATTTAATTTGTGCAGGTAACGTTTTCACGTATCTGTCTTATCATATAGGTACACACCGTAAACGGGGCTTGCATTCTGACCGCTGACATCCTTGCTAGCAACGGAATAGTTCACCTGGTGGACAGGTTCCTGATACCAATACAGTCCAAAAAGACGGTCGCAGATTATCTGGAGCATCCGGATATAACGAGGTTTTCATTTCAGTAAGAAAATGCATTTGCGGTAAATGTTAGAAGATATTTCAAATGCAATTGATACTTGCCAGTTATTTCCATTGATGTTTTTACTTAAGATATTATTCTAAATTGTGATTCATTAAAGATAAAATTTGCATTCTAAATTATGATTCATTAACCCATTTATGCCTGGCGTCTAAAAAAAGGCATTGGCAAACAGCGTATACCCTGATGAGACGCCGCATGATGCGGCGTCTCATCTGGGTCTTCGCAGTTTGCTTAAAGGAATTTCTATAAAAAATATTCTTAATATAGAAATAAATATACTAGACATCCCTAATTTTGGAAATAAATTGATCCAATTAAGAAGGATGAGAGAGTCTACTAGGCATAAATGGGATAAAGATTACAATTGTGATAATTAAAATTGTAAAAACATTAAAAAAAATGCAAACATTGTAAAAATTGATAAATTGTAAAAATTGTGATTAATTAAGATTAGAAGAAATTAAAATGCAATTCATATTTGCCGTTAAAAAATGTGTATCAAACGTGTAAAACTGTATTTATTAAAACGTGTAAAGGGCTACCGATGCATGATACAGTAAAAATAAGGAACGTTCTACTTTGGATTTTGTGTTGTGCCAAATGTAACTTAATACTAGATTGACATTTTCATTATAATAATTCAGGTATCCTGTTTGTAGTACAAATTTACTTAAAAAAAACTAAATAATTAAAGCATCACTCCTGCTTTTGTTTTGATGTATTTCTCAAATAAATCATTAAACATCGCTTGGATGGTATAATGTGCGTATAGCTACAAACTTTGAACCTCTGAATTAAATCGCAGAAAAATAGTATCTTAATGAAGTTTGAATTAAGTTATCAACTACAATTACATATTGTTAAAATGCAAATCAAATAATGGTCTAGCCCCTCAATAATAGCGGTATCGCAAATGTAAATATACAAACACACTCCGGAACAAACTTGCTTATCGTAGGAACTTGCTTATCGTAGGAACTTGCTTATCGTAGGAACTTGCTTATCGTAGGCAAATCCGACCAAATTTACAAATGGATCTGTAAAAGTGTCTGTAATTTGGAAATTGGACGCCGCCATTAACTTACGGGTATCTGAAACGCCAGATTACACGTTATTTTAAGAACCGTAGCTCAAACGTCTTGTTGTCAGGAGAGATTTCTTTGGTTTTCATTATCAAATGTTTTAACACGATATTCCCCCCTTAGTTGCAATAAGATGTTTAGCAACACTTTCTCGTACGAGACTGCAGGCAATAAAAGCGATATTACGAGTGTCTGGAAGCACCTTTCGGGATATAAAAGACACATTTGAGTTTTTGCTTAAGTGCAAAATTGCGGAAAACAAATGAGATTGTAAGATTGGGTTCTTTATTGTGTTTAATTTCACATGTTTTAAGACAGTCATTAGATACAGGTTTATAAACTGCAAGACAATGATTCGTATCGAGGAACATTTGTTGCGATACACATTTGATTGTTTTTCTTTTTAGTTTATTTAAAATAAATCAAGACGGGTTGTGAGCAAATTAAAGACCATATGCAAATGGATGTTTGCCTTCTAGTAAATTGAATTAAAGTATTGTGTTTTAGCGAAAAACGCTTACAAATATTTCTCCACACGAACTCTGGAATTCACATGAAAGAGAAACACTTGTTGCCGTTTCAGTATTTTTATTAGAAATACATACACAGTCTTTCACAAGCATACGACATACGAATATTATACGTTGTACATATCTTATAAGTGAATATATAACTATGTGATACTCCTGTAATAGACGTATCTCGGAATATGTTAGAGTTTGGAAACGCCACTTATCCCTCAAAATCCGACGGTAAAAACAAAGGTGACCCATTAAAGACACTTTAAAAATCACGAACAATATAACCCGTTATTTTTTAAGAAATAACCATTTTGACATGAACTGGGTCAGCATTATTTGTAACTGGGAATGAGTATTATTATTTTCAAATATAAACAGCATTATGGGACAATCCTATTATAATATTATATATTCATTTTTGAAACTCGCACAATGCATACTACACCGTTACGTCATATTTAAGTATTGCGTATTCATTTTCCAGATCAATTTGGTTGCCATCTATCAGTGACTCGGTATTTAGTTTTCAGATTTATTACGCGACCTCTATCATTGACTTAATATTTATAACTGTGACGCTAAAACTTTTATTTTGTATACTCTGTTGCCGATGGACTTCTCTATGTCAATTTTATATTTTATTCTTTCATATTGTATAAATAAAGTATGTACTTGGAATTGTGCTTTATGTTCCAGATCAATTAGGTTGGCATCTATCATTGACTTGCAACTTAAGTCTGCCACGAATTCTTCAACGAATCGCTTCACCGTGTTTGCTCCGAATGACTCCGACATCATCATAATGCCGGACTTTGGCAAGGATATTTTGTTTAATGATACGGCTTTGCTGAAATCGGTACGAACTCTTTTGCGTCTGGTTTATTCGCACCGTTTTGTCACGTTCGATTGGACATTGTCGGCTCGGATACTGCTAAACTGTGCGACGGGTACGGAAAATAAACTTGAACGTACCCTGCCAATTAAGACTGTA
Organism: Dreissena polymorpha; assembly: GCF_020536995.1. Lineage (NCBI taxonomy): Eukaryota > Metazoa > Mollusca > Bivalvia > Myida > Dreissenidae > Dreissena > Dreissena polymorpha. The sequence goes on along the minus strand of NC_068359.1, from coordinate 96,331,308 downwards.
CCCGAGTTTTTTTCCCGGCCGAAATCCGTAGTCGCACAACGCGCTACGGAATACGAAACATAATTCTCTTTGAACAAAACCTACCCCAACATTTTTTTGAGCATGCGTCTCTATAATATCGAGACAGTTTTACAAGATACTGATACACATATTAACATAATTTATTTGAAAAAAGGGCCGACAACGACCAATTTAGCGTTAAAATTCCCGGGTACGTCAGTATAATATGCGTACCCTGGGTACATTTAAGTATTCCTTAGAGGACCATGGTACATTTAAAAGTACCCGAGCCGAGAAATGCCCAATCGAGCTTTTGTCACAGCAATCGTAGGTAGGTTCTAATATTTTATAAATTGTTATTTCTGATTTTATTTATTTCGTTCGGCCTAATGTTACTTCAGAGAATAATATTAGAAACTGAGGGTTTATTACATACATAAAAATGTATATGCACGACCAGTTATTATGCTTATAGATCAAATCATGAAGACGTTTGTTACACAAACGTGCGCACAGGACAACAAGCATTTGGATTCATATTCAAGACGCAATTTAAAACGCAAACTTTAAATATTTATTTTCGCATTTATCAAACTACATTTTGCGTTGTTGTTAAGGAAACCAACATTTTTTGTAACACAAATTCATTACGTTTGTTTTAAGCAATGATTGCACAATTGACTTAATACATCGGTACGAAGGTTGGTAAACATGTGAAGAATTACCGGTGTAAACGTATTATTAATTGAACATCGTCCTGGAAAAAATGGCGTTATTCATTTGCGTAATTGCGTCGTACATTATCATGCGCAATCGGGCCAGACTTATCTGGGACGATACTTTTCATCAAAACTGGATTTTCGCAACTAAAATACTTTCTTACAAACAAAAAATAAATACAATGATTTTCATTAGTAAAATATTTCTTTTAAACACAAAATAATCATAAAAGTGGAATTTGTCGTCCCTGTTTAGCCTATGTGGACTGCACAGGCTTACCTGGGACGACACTTTTTGCACATGCAATAAGCCCAGTTTTCCGAGAACGAGGCTCAATAACTTTGTTTGTAGGTATTTTGGGACCACACGATCGAGGACGAAACGGTGTATATTCCCAGGATGGCAACCGTTCCCAACTACCTGCAAAGGCGGGCATACTGAAGTATTACCGCGTTGGATGCGATGGTATAAGCTTTAAATAAGTAAACGGAAACACAAAAAAAACTAAAAAAAATAGTTTACATAAAATGCGTATTCAAGACTTCTGTTTCACTGTTTAGTAATGTAAAAACGCAATTAATGTTTAGATGTTCAAATAAATGAGTGTCGTCCAAGATAAGCTTTTAGCTTTTAGTGTATTTTTCTTTCTTGCATATTTTACAGGCTTATCTGGAACAACGCGTTACGCACTTAAGGCACACATGTTTTATTTATTTCAAGGTCATGTGCCATGTAAGTAATATCCAACTAAAATTTGTAACAATTTAAACCAGATTGGGAATATTCATTTGTACATATTGAACGTTTATGATTAAAGGGGGACAAACAAGGCAATCTCACAAAATGTTTTAAGTTTCAATAGTTTTAATGTTCCTTGCTCTGTTACAGTGTACGTGTCGAACAATAAGGTTCGAGCCCGTGTTGTGCAGCCGAACATCCCGGTACAGAACGGGGTCATCCACGTTATCGACGATCTGCTTTTCTTTATGTACAGAAACATGCGACAAACAATCGAGCATCAGCAAAATATTAGGTAGTGTATAACCTATCTTAATATAACATATTATCGGGTTTTGTATAACCTGAAAGCGCAAATTGCAATTACTGAGTAAATGTGTAAAGTAACCGGGTTTACTTACCAAAACTCTCGTTCTACGCAAAATTTGGCTAAATGCATAGTCGTAAAAAAGTGCCCTTTATTAATCAGGGGGATTCTTTCCGCTTTAAGGACATGTGGTCCCTGTGTTTCCAGTGCGAACTGCACAGGCTAATTAAGGGCGATTCTTTACGCACATGCATTAAGCCCAGTTATCCCAAACCGATGATAATCAAACAAGATAATTATTGTTTGCAAACTGCGTTATGAAGGGCAATAACCCTATTATCATGCTACACGAATGCCAGAAAACGCGGATTTAAATATATGCTATCTATGCTTTTTAAAAAATTATTGAAACAATCAATTTTTATGACTTTGTTTATCATACGAAAAAACATTTTTCGCGTCGCTCGTGTAAACCATCTTGAAAAATGACTGTTCATAAACGATTATTAAAAACATAACTCGCTCCACAATCATTTATGCTAAAGCAATTTATGTTGCAGTTTTATACAAGGCGATCTTCTCAGTCTGGACGCGGAAATCGTGACCAAACTCACGGATAAAACACGCAAGACGACGCTGTTCCTGCCAACAGACGACGCCTTTGCAAAGCTGCCCCCAAAATAAGCAATATTCTATAGACAATAATGGAACTCACGTTTCTCGGGTGAGTGATGTTACAAAAAGAAAAACTACGTAATCCTTCATAAAAGTAACGAACATAACCGTTCACTTGTATATGAATTATTGCGGCTATATATGCGTTCATGATTGCGAACGACTTTTCACTCCCTTAAGAAATCGTTGTATCACATAATAATTCACAATTTACATTCTGTACACAAAAAGAACATTGGGTATTCATGAACATGTACGTTATTCCATTAAAATGTTTAACGGAATTAGTTAACATATTAAATGAAAGTGTATATAACTTCTACTCTATCTTTACCGTGCTTTTTAATAGTTGTCTGATATAGCTAAGAGTTTTAGTTTTACTTTTATTGTAGGGTGCAAGTTGATTTGAATTTCTTTTTACCTATGGTAGAAAAAGGTTGCCGTATGCGAAAATTTGTTTTAACGCATACTTTTGTACTATTAAATGTATTTAAGCTAACAAACTATATGTGAAAATGCACAACAAATTCGTTCAGAAACTTTTTATGGCTCAAGTGTATACATCTTTTTGACATATCATAAACTGCCTAATTTTCTGATCATACCAAACACGTTTAATTATCGGTATGCTTTTATTTCAGTTATTCCGGGACCACCTTATTATGTATGCAGAGCGGGACATCGATTCTTTCCAAGACGGGAAAACATTCACGACCGCAGACGGCGCAATATTGACCGTGAAGAAGATTCAAAGTGGTATAGTGTGTATATACTGATGAGCCTCGTCCTGGGAAAACGGGGCTTATTGCATGAGCATAAAGTGCCGCCAGAGGTAAGCCTGCGCAGTCGCACCGGCTAATCAGGAACGACACTTTCCGCTAATATGTACTTTTTCTATTAAACAATGTCTCTTCTTTAATAAATCAAATTAATAGGGAAGTTGTTTTATAGATTAGCCTGTGCGGACTGCATGGCTAATCTTGGACGACACTTAACGCACATGCATTAAGCCCATTTCTGTATACACATTATTTCGTATATAAAAATGTTCACGTATTTTACAAATGTTCATGTATACACAGTTGGTATTGTGATTGCTTTTAAAACGATACATACTTTTAATTTCGTACAGAACTGTACATTGTGCATTTTGTATTATAATAGACTGACGGAAAAACAACACCAGTCGCAACAACAGTTACAACTGATAGACACGTATTTGTGAATTAGATTTGGATGCAATTAAACTGTTCTCATTTATTATAGTTAGGCATTTCCTACATGAAATAATAATATCTTGACGGGCTTGATTACTTACATACTGATTTAAGACGTATTGTTTTAACCGATATTAAGAAAGAATGCACTGTCTAACAATAAACGTGTGTTGAGTATGCTGAATAAATACGGTTGTCTTAAAACTTCTATCAGATATCATTTTCCTACAAGGACGCCTTTACGTGGTGGATATTCTGCCCGCCTTGCGACCGGGATGTCACGAGTTTGATCTTCACTTTATAAGCATTATCTTGCCCTCCACCAAAGTCCCTAACTACTGGATTTATCCCGGAATTTACTAGAGAACGTTTCAATAATCGTAAGACTTATAAATCACTCGAGCTAAAGTAAATAGGTTAACACTAAAACTCATTTTCTCCTGAAATCTCACAGTCGTGTACGTGGAAGGCGGCGGAGTCCGCGCCAAGGTGACGACGCCGGATATCGGCTGCACCAACGGCGTCATACATCTCGTCAACAGTGTTCTCTTCCAGCGTGACTTCACCATCTGGGATGCAGTCATTGGCAACAACCAGCTGAGGTCAGTGCTTTATTTGCGAAATGAATAGCCCTATTGATGCAAACAGGTACCATGTGCCTTCTAATTTCAACGTCACATGGTACATTTGTGCACCAATTTAGCGGTAAGCGCTGTTAGCATGTGTTATGTTTCAAGTGTTGAACATTGCGTTCTTATTTGCGTTAAGGTGTACGCTTTTAACGCTCGATTGGTTATTGTCGGCTCGGGTGCTACTTACAAGTACCCAGGGTACTCTTAAGTATACTACAATGTTCCACTGGTACGGAAATTATACTCAACAGTTCCCGGCAATACTAACACTAAATTGGTAATTGTCGGCTCATTTTTTTTAATTATTATTTTCATATTTATGTCAATATTCTGAAAAATGGCCTTTACATTATCGAAATTTATACTCAAAAAAGCATGTCGAGGAATGTTTTTTAGCGGAATGTTCAACTACATCGGATCGTTTGTGGGAATAAAACTCGGGTGCAGTCTTATATTGACCGGCTACGTTTAAGTATATTTTCCGTACCCGGGGTACATTGGAGTATACTTAAGAAAACCCGGAGAACTTATTAGTAGTACTCGAGCCGACATTGACTAATCTAGCACTATTAACTTGTGTTGTGTTTGTGTGCTGTAATATCCAAGCGAATATCTCGTTGCTAAGTGTTCTGAAATTGTGAACAGCATAAAAACGTTTGAAACTTCCTATGGTTTGCATCGACCGTTCCAAGGCGATGTCTTCAGTTTTAATTCACGTGTTTTTGTGTTTGTGGCTTGTTTTTGTCCCTTGTCAAAAACATTTATTTGCTGTGTCAGATAGTTTTGAAATCGGTTAATTGCCTTAAATAAAGGAAACCATGTGTCGATATGCTTTTTTTCCTGCTGGTACAGTTTCAGATTGTTTATCTTCGAAGCTAAGCATACCGTACGTAAACTAAATATTGAGATTGAGTCACTTAATGTCTATTGATTCCATAGAATAAATAATACTGACTGTGTGTTATAGCAATATGAAGCAATTGATTAGCAAGAACCAGGACCTAATTGCGACCTTAGGCGCTACAAGAAACGGACCAATGACGGTGTTCCTGATAAGCGACGCTGCCTTGAATAATCTCCCCAGCGACACGTTCGAACAATTTACGTCAAACTACAATTTGATACTCGAAGTAAGTACGCATAGATGTTGTATTGTTTGGGTATTGTATTCCACTGGGCAATATTGCAATCAGTTTTCTGGGTGAACAAGCGTAATTTAAGGATAAGGTAAAACTGTTCATAAGTGATGCATTTCGCTTGCATGTATTTTTAACCGATTGAAACAATACAACAGTTTTCGAAATATATACTTTTACTTCTGTTGTTTAGTTCATTTGCTATAATAAAAAATGGAGCACGCCTGTACATTTCTGTACTGCATATTGTCACTTATGATGGGTTACAATAGCAAACATACATTAAAGACGATGCATCAATTTAAATGAAATGACCACTTATTCAGCCACAGTGCAATCAGTTTGTGTATTGAAGATAAAACATGAGGCATTATAATAATGTTTATCTTTTTGTAACCCAGCCAGAATAATCTCTACAATGGGGTTTCAACCCGAGACCACCCCCCCCCCTGGTACTAAATCAGGCAGACACTACCGCATCGCTTTAAAGCTAGCTCATATAGCAGGGCAGTTTAAGTTCTCCTTATTCCTGACCCTACTGCACACTCCCCCCTCCATTTAAGAAACTCTTCCAAGAATTTCCTACCGCCACGACATCTGAGGGAGATCTGACACACATTGTTGGTTTTTACGTTGGGCACCAATGTAAATCAGCCAGAAAAATCCTAACCACAATCGGAATTGAACCAGGGACATCCCGGTTCTTAATTTGGCAGACACTCTATCACATCTGTATAAAAGCTTGATTATATAGCAAGGCAGTATACGCTCTCCTTATACCTAATCATACTACAGTTTGACATGTTTTTTCTCTGATTTTGGCGCTGCATGGATCGATTGCACAAGGGGTTATCCTGAGCTTCACCCTAATAACGGGCGAGATTGATGTCTCTACGTTAGCGAGCATAACTATCACACTGCATCATACCGAGACAGGTATTGTCTTAAACATAGCACCATATAAACAGTTTTCCAATACTCAGATATACCATGCAAATTAGCTGGTATATCATTGTAAATGATTTAGGGCATTACATATTAAACACATTTTACATGAGTGTTATAACGTCAAATGGCTTTATTTTGAAAACCTTTGTAGTATTCGATAAACGGAGTCATTTTTCGAAAATAAAGATTTCCAATGTATAAAGTTTGAAAGAAACATCTATTTAGCAAATGTTGTGCTACAAGCAAATCTTAAGATGTATTTGACTCAATGTAACGTTCTTGTCAATTTAAGGTTTGTACATTTTCGTGTTTACTTATTGGATGATACTGACTAACGCACACATCGGCTATTGAGAATGTCATTGAATTTATATCTATTGTCAATGGTATTGATATTATGGTAATTGAAAAATTGAATTGAAATTATTGCTTTTGACCACGTCATGGAAATTATGGCTTTTGAGCGTGTCATTGAAATTATCATGGATGTTGAGCATGTCATTGAAATTATCATGGCTATTGAGCATTTCCTTGATTATCATGGCTATTTAGTATGTCAAAGAAATTATCATGGCTATTTAGCATGTCATTGAAATTATGGCTATTGAGCATGTCATTGAAATTATCATGGCTTTTGAGCATGCCATTGAAATTATCATGGCTATTGAGCATGCCATTGAAATTATTATTGCTATTGAGCATGCAATTGAACTTATGGGAATTTGCAATATCATTTATATTATAACTTTTGACAATGGCATTGAACATATGGCTTTTGCCAATAGAATTGAAGTTATTGCTATTGGGCAGGTCATCGAAATTATGGCTATTGCCCATGTCATTGAAAATACTGATATAACTGAGCATGCATTTGATACTATGGCTATTCAGCATGTCATTGACATTATTGCACTTTGCAATATCATTGGTATTATAGCAATTGACAATGGTATTGAACTTGGCTATTGTCAAGGACATTGAAATTATGGTTATTGACAATCAAATTCGAATTATGGCTATTGACAATGAAATTGAAATTATGGCTGTTGACAATGAAATTGAATTATGGCTATTGACAATGAAATTGAAATTTTGGCTATTGACAAAGAAACTGAAATTATGGATATTGACAATAAAATCGAAATTATGGCTATTGAGCCTGCCATTGAAATTTTGGCGATTGAGAATGCCATTGAAAAATTATGGCTATTGAGAATGTCATTGAAATTATGGCCGCTGAGCATGTCATTGAAATAATGGCTATTAGGCATATAATTGAAATTATGGCTGCTGAGCATGTCTTTGAAATTCTGGCTGTTGAGCATGTCATTGAAATTATGGCTATTGAGCATGTCATTGAAATTATGGCTGTTGAGCATGACATTGCAATTATGACTATTGAGCATGCCATTGAAATAATGGCTGTTGAGGATGTTATTGAAATTATGGCTGTTGAGCATGTCATTATAATTATGGCTGTTGAGCATGTCATTGAAATTATGGCTGTTGAGCATGCCATTGAAATTACTGCTGTTGACCATGTCGTTGAAATTATGGCTATTGAGCATGTCATTGAAATTATTGCTGTTGACCATGTCGTTGAAATTATGGCTATAGAACATTTACAATGTAATTGAAATTATGGCTCATGAACATGTCATTGAAATTATGGCTTTTGGTTATATCATTAATATTATAGCGATTGGGCATGTCATTGAAATTATGGCTATTGGCAATATCATTTATATTATGGTTTTTAGTAATTTCATTGATATTATAGCTATTGCCAACGGTATTGAAAGTATGGCTATTGAAAAATGGAATTGAAATTATTGCTATTAAGCATGTCATTGAAAGTATGTCTTTTTAGCTTGCCATTGAAATTATGGCTATGGGCAAAATAATTGATATTATAGCTATTTACAATGACATTGAAAGTATGGCTATTGACAATGGTATTAAAATTATGGCTGTTTACAATGGCAATGACATTATGGCCATTGACAATGGCATTGAAATTATGGCTATTGACACTGTAACTGAAAGTATGGCTATAGGCAATATCATTGATATTATAGCTATCGACAATAGCATTGAAATTATTGCTTTGGCAATTTCATTGATAATTTAGCTATTGACAATTATGGCTGTTGAAAAGGGCATTAAACTTCTATGATCTCATTTTGTCAATTTCAATTGTTGACTGGTTTTCAATTGTCCTTCCAGGTTTGTACATAGTCCGAAGTCGGATTCGCGCTGATGTAGTGATCGAGGACATCTTGTGTTCTAACGGCGTCTTACATATCACCGACAAACTACTACACCTTCCGACCAGGAACATTGTGGACGAAATGGCGGTGCAACCTGGCCTTGGGTAAGCTATCAATGTATAAAACAATAAGAGCAATTGTGACTACAATGTTTTCGATAATCAATGTACAAATATGATGGTAAACAATCCATTTTAAAAACGCACGGGTTACGTATTCATGATCGTGTGATCATTACATCAGTGAGGCTATTGTATCTTATATATTGTATCGAAATGAAACTGTTCTGAGTAACTTTGGTAGCGTTTTTGAAGTCAAGTAGTTTAAATGTAGCGTTAGTCAGTAATGATATCTATACTACGGGCGTTATTAATATGGCATTGCCTTAAAACTAAAAATGCGAGTTGATTGTAGTATTACTGAAAGTATCGAAAAGTACCAGTACGCTTTCTTTTAATTTGATAAAAAGTTAAAAACAGAAGTATGTAACAACGTTTGGTATTTTTCTTTAGGGTTATGACTGGAATTCTCGATGTCATTCCGTCTCTGAAACAAATTCTGAAGGACACGAGTAAAACATTCACCATGTTCGTGCCCAGTGACGACGCGTTCACACTGCTACCCGCCCATCGGGCTCAAAAGCTGCAAGACCCCTTCTTACTGCAACATGTTCGAATACTAATTACATATTTAACAATATTAATCAATGGAATATTTGTGTGATATCTTTGCAAAAGCGTATTGTTGAGCTTAAATTTTAGACTTCATAGCTGTAATGATGGATTTTTCACTGCAATTTGTTTTCCAAAACAACTATTTAACCAACATAAAATGATCTGAACAAAATATGAGTGAATATATAAATCTTTGTAATCATACAACGCATCGTAATTACTTCTGCGCATTATGTGTCTATTAAAAGCCCATAGACACTCAAACTCAACGAATATTTCGTGAATATATTTCCAAAATGAAAGTTAACACATACAAAATCAATGTCTCTTATAGCAATTGCCAACATTTCAACGCTAGATGTGGTCTGGTAACATAAATTTAACAATATACAAAGTGATTTTTTTGGGGGGAAAACATATTCAACACCTGTTTCATGAACCATTTTAGTGTTCGTGTGTCGTATGAAAACATATCGTAGATGAAAATTTAAAATTTAAAAAATAATAGAAACGCACATTTTGTATCTCGTTAAATCTATGTTGGCATACCACATCTAGCTTTGAAATGCTAGCTATTGCTACGAAGAAAACTGATTGTGTATGGGTTAACTTTATTTGACGAAATATTTCGAGAAATATTTGTTGATTATTAGTATTTGTGTTACTTTAAATATTTTATATAATATTCAAGTAAGTGAATCATAACATCATCCATAAGAGGTTTATATGTTGGGTTCTCTACAAAAAAGACTCTGTTGCATACAGACACATTGAGTCTCGCTTTGGGAAAACGGAAGTTAATGCATGTGCGTAAAGTATTTTCCCAGATTAGCCCGTGCAGTCCGCACAGGCTTATCAGGGGCGACATTTTTCGCTGTTATGCTATTTTTCGTTTAAAGAAGTCTCTTCGTAGAGCGAAAACCAAGTTCAGACGTAAAGTTTCGTCCCTGATAAGTATGTGCGGACTGCAAAGGCTAATCTGGGTTGACACTTTACGCACATACATTGAATCCCGTATTATGCTTTTATTTCAGAGAGTTCGCTTACATGTTTTTTTCGGCTCTTCATTATTCCTGGAGCAGTTCCGTGATTACTCGAAATTTTCATCTTTGACAGGCGATCCGCTCTTTGTTCTACGTGAACAGGAGAAAGGTAATAACATGTGTACGAAATTGTATGTGTCTTATCACCAGTAAAACATTGCATATATCTCATTAGTTTGAGCTATAGTGCATATACATACAAACATTAATATCAAGTGACTTTATTCATTTTTTGTGTTTATCAAGTTTAGTCAGCAACTCAATACCTTAAGTTTGTAAGACTAAAGCTCTAAACCGGACTTGAATTAAGTAACTTATATATATGACCTCCCAAATACGGCAACTGATTTTATGGAAATGTCACAAATGTATTGATTAATATAAATATAAGCACAAAGCAAATTGCATAATCCATTAGCACAATCAAAGAAATGAGTGTAAAAAACAACATTTATTTTGTCATCACGCAAACACCGGAAAGAGCCAACGACTTACCCTGGTTAAATAATGTCTGAGTGAGCTATATGTTTGTCATTTTGGCCAGCATTGGTTTTCAACAATAGCTTGTATTTCTCATCCTCCAGTTTTCGCGGTCAGTAGCAATGTTCGTGGCGGCGTCATCAGGTCCGACATCCGGTGCAGTAACGGGATCATCCACGTGCTTGACACGCTGCTGCAGTTCCCCTTCTGGAAAACCAACAACCTCTTGAACGCCATTTCAAGTTTAAAGTGTTAGTAAGCTCGATAACACCGGAAGCTTATAGCTTATTGAACAAAATATTGAGTCGTTTTCACGGGGTTCACTATTTTTTTGGGCTCAATTAGTCGTTGTCGGCTCGGGTACTACTTAAAAATAAACCTGGTACTCTTAAGTATATCACAATGTAGTTACCCGGGTACTCTTAATTATACTACAATGTAGTAATAAGTCTACTCTGAAGTGTACTACAATGTAGTAACCCAGTTTTGTTAAGTATACTACAATGTAGTAAACCCGTTACAGAAATATGCATGGAATCATTCGACCAGACTCCATGGGAATTTGTAGTTTATTGTCCATACTGCGGATACCTCGCAGTGTACTTAAGTACTAAGGTAATTTGTAGGGTACTTAAGAGTGCCCGGAGTGCTCATACGTAGTACCTTTGGCGACTATGACCTTTCGAGCATTACTAGGTTTCTTTGAAGAACGCCCCTAGCGCTGAGATCGAACCCGGAGACTCCGGATCGTTAGGTCGACATCACGCCATCGCGGTACTTCAGGCGTCTTTTTCTATTTAATTATGCGTTTTTGATTGTCAAATACTTGTATACAATTATTAAGAAATGCATCGATGGACGGATAATGAGCATTTGAGCTCTGTAAAAACCTCACACTTTTAAGAGTATTCCTTTTTCTCAGTCTTGCGGCATATTCCTAATTCTTTCTTTAGTCTTACGACAGTTGTCTTCAGATTTATCGGTAGTCTTAAGACCATTATACATGTACTTACATATATATGTAGTCTTAAGTTTTATTTTTACAATTTAGTCTTATTCTTTGTCTCAAGTCTAGAAGCATGGTTTGAAATCATTTCAGGCCTTTTCACGACATGATAATGAATGAATGTCGATGACCTCAACACGTGGTCCAACTCGCACGACACGAATCTCACTCTGCTGATTCCCAGTGCAAAATTTATAGCAAGTCTCTCAAACTTCCATAGAAGTTACATAAGCGCGGAACCAGATATGGATATAAAGGTAGGTTACATTACACTAGACATTTGCGCGGTTAGTTGAAACATATATTTCAGCTCTGTTTAATCGAAAGCTTTAGACTTACTAAGACGCTCTCGAGTCCGTTTTATTTGTGCATCCAGTACATGATGTCTTTGAGTAGATTTCGATAACACTTCCTGAGTTAGAATCGAAGCCGGGACTCCCTGAAGGCTAGGTGGATATCAACCTTCGCGCATAGATTTGATTTGAACCAGCATAAGCTTGATCAAATCCCTGCCTTCATAACCAACCACGTGATGATAGCCGAATAACGTGGATTAATAATTTCCCCGTTGTTATTTTTACTATTTTTATATTTAATTATTTTTTTATTATAAACCTTAACTTCTGCACTATTTTCAAAAGAAAATGATACTACCTTTCATAATATAATACTTAAAACAATCCACTCAAATCTGGATGGAGTTTCACGTGATGGCAGATATTGTATGTGAGAGCATGGAGCGACAACTATGCGTGGAGTTTGGGAGGAAATTACTTCGCGCTGTTGAAAAGCAAGTTCCGAAGAACCCAATACAAATTACATAAACGCGAAATCGGACATAGGCATACTTGAAGTTTACCTACATATATGTACTAAAAAAAAATAAGTTGATATTTTCTCCAAACTAATGTATTACAAAGGTTATGAAAACAATATTAAAAATGAATGATTGAAAATAATCGTTTATTTTATGCTTTCCTGTGGTTTATAGAGAATTATCAGTAGATTAAAACAGTGAAAATTAACAGTGAAAATTATCGATAATTTTCACTGTTTACTGTGAAATGACGTCATTGTTTTGACGAAATGACGTCATTATCCAGGCGAAATTCTTAGTTAAACTCTTTAAAAATGTATATAAACTGTGAAAAAAACATAAGATAAAAAGAAAATTTGTTGAATTCGGTGCTATATCGATTTTGATTCACTCGTGATCATAGAAAAAATATATTTTCACTCTTGACTGGGCTACTCGTGAAAATATTATTTTCTATGATCTCTTGTGAATTAAAATCGATATCCACCGAATCCAACAAATATCCTCTATGTATTAACCTTATAGGTATTGGGATCACTGTCGTATAGATTATGTGCATGTTGTGTACTTGCATAGTCACTTATAAATGTATCATTAACTGAATGGTTAAAACTGTTGGAAACAGTTCAAAACTGTTTTTTATCATTCATAAAGCTGTTTAATTCCAGTGTACTGAAATATATTGCTGCTGTGTGTCATTAGGACCATTTCAGATTTGCATAGCGGATTTACCTTGTGCGTTGTCTTCCGAGATAAGCCTGGGCAGTCCACATAAGCTGATTAGGGACGAAACTTTGCGCTTTAACTGGATTTTTGCTAAGCAGAGAAGTCCTTTAAAAGAAAAATTAAAAAAAAGCGGAAAGTGTTGTCCCTGCCTGTGTAAACTGTACAGTCTAATCTGGGACGACACTTTACGCAGATGCGAATCGGCAAAATAATATAACGTTATGTTTTGCTTTAACAGTTATTCAACAGCCACGCACTGCCATCTATCACGTTAAATCAAGCGTACATGGACGCTATGTTTAGTGGCAGTCGAGTGTTCTACACAGAGAATCGCTACAATACGACCTCCACCTTTGTAAATGTGGACCCTACCAATAGAACGGGTAAATAGATATGCTTTATTCGTGAATAAGGCAATATGCCAATCATTCAACATATAACGCAATATAACAAAATATATAACCGGTTCATGGTGAGGCCTGTTACATCATATGGTAAATTTAAGATACAGCAACATTTTGCTTTGATAATAAAACACGTTCAAAAGCAAATGGAGGTAAAAAAAATCTAACCTTTATCTGTCTTAGACCAGAGACTGGGTTCTTTCGGCGAAAAATTGTAAATTATAGCTTAATGACATGGATTAAAAAGTGTAATTTAAAATTTGAAAAGTGTTTTCGAATACGTTTAAAAAATATATTTGATATGCTCCAAATATGAAGATCGGAATACACCCAAAAGATAAGTAAACATAAACACACCAAGTTTATTAAATCAAGGTGACTTAATCAGTATTGAACAATAATATATTTTTTAAAGATGTGAATTGTATATTGCTAATGAGAACGCCAAAAATAAAGAAAAATATGTATACATGTATACAATTTAAACGGTAATCTATACAATTATTTGATATCAAACATTGTTTTCAACTTCAACGATTTTTTGTTATCGTCGTTATGAAACTATTGCTTGTTTTTACTTCATGAAGTATTTAGAAAATAAACACTTAGCGTGGTTATTAAGTCAATAAATGTTATGAGTATGTTGTATAATGAGTTTTTTTTTGTTTTAAATAACTTTCGCACAAATTACTTCTTTTGATATTTACTTCACTACGAACGTGGTTTATTTTTTTGTTCTTATATCATAAATAACTTGCACTATGCACACGATTTCACAGAAATTACTTCGTTTGATATCGGCTTCACGAAGAATATGGTTTATAGTGTAGTTATTGTTTTTTTTTATAAATTACTTACCTTTCGTACGCTTTGACAGAAGTTACTTCGGTTGATATCGGGTTCACGAATCTCAGACGGTCTTTCGACCTGGTGCGTGACGGGATCGCGTGCAGTAACGGCATTATCTACGTCATCGACGGCTTCCTGAACTTCCCGCTGAATGACGCTCACTTTGAGTTGACACATCAACCGGATATAAGGTATTTCCAACAAAATTCAGCTAGAGATCTTTCATGCATTCAACCGAAGCATTTTTGGCATTATCGTCACCATCGTCATCGCCATCGTCATCATCATAAAAAAATAAGCTTTATCATGACAAACATCACTTTCATCAGCATTAATATATTATTTTCGTCAGGGAGATTAGATAATACTTTTACTACTTATTATAAAAATTATAGCAAAAACCAACCCATTAACACCATCTGCATCAATAATATAATGTATCCAATCTTTGGATACGTTTCATTCACTCTGATGATAATTTCTATAATTATAAAATTATATCATGTTTTTGTGTTTGCGCCCGGTTCTGTGATAACGGGGATTAAATGAGGTAAAGTGTAATCCCATATTTAGCCGTGCGAACTGCAGGGACGACACTTTCCGCCTAAACTTGATTCTCGCTGATAAGATACTTTGAACGAAAAATACCATAAAAGCGGAATGTTTCCTTCCTGATAAGCCCATGCGGACTGCACAAGCTAATTTGGGACGATGTTTTACGTACACGCATTAAGCCCCGATGTCCGAAATTGAGGCTCATTTATATTTATATTACAGTCTTGGAAGCGATCAGCTTCTGAAGCTCGTACCGAGCGACTCCGGTATCGATCTGACGTACTTGAAGACCATGTACACGGTGTTCGTTCCCTCGGACTCCTCGCTGGACCCCCAGTAGGCCGGAACTGGAGAACATAAACGCGAACCTCACTAAGGAGGCGAAGATGGCTGTAAGAGTGTTTTGTTAAACAAGCCGCGTAATGCGAAAATGGGTCATATGTGGCCAGCGTATCGCCAGACCAATCTGCGCTCTCGCATATGGAAGAAGATCTATTTTCGCAGACGTCATTTGTTTTTTCTTCTTGATAACGTACCCGTAATAGGAACTCTCACTGAGGGCAATTTACAAAATTCCCAAATGCCGAAAAAATCCCCCCAAAAAGAAGAGAAATTACGTCATTGTCGTTTCAAAAGCATACTATCTACAAATAAACAGATACGATGAGCACTAAAATTGAACATTTCAGCAACAAGAACATGTATTATTTAGATTGGTTTTTGTAAGCAATTAAGGCGACCCATAATTCCAAAACCGAAGATTTCACAATGCGAATTTTCTCATCTTCAGGTTTTTTCTCGATAATTTTTCCTAATTGTCTTAAAAACGTTGCTGTAAGAGAGTATCGCAATACGAGGCGCGTCACGCGATAATGGGTCTTATGCTGTATGCGGCCTGCGTAGCTTCAGGCAAACTGCGATCGCCACAAAGGGCCGAAGAAAATTTCAGAAATAATTTCAGGAGAGTAATTGCTGTAACCGTCATCTAGTTTTATTGTACGGTACTGGTAATAAATAACATAGAATATTTGTTAAATGATTACAGATGAGGTCCTGTTGGATCATTTTGATCATAAATGTCTCGCATATGGTATTATCTTACCATTCAGGCGCAATATCATCTTTGATAATACAGCATCAAAATGCTTAGCTAGGAATAAAACTTAGTTTGTATGAGCGTTTATTGGCCGATAATTTACTTATTCCCAATCTAACATGACCTGTAACTAGACATAACCTTACCTGACACTAGACCTTACACTTGACCTGACATTAGACCTGACGCTTGATCTAACACTATACACAGCACCTGATCTTACACTGGACCTTGCACTAGACAATCCGGTAAACCTAGCACAAGACCTGATGACATGATAAAAAACTTGACACAAGACATTACACTTAACCTGACATTAGATTTTGCATTTGAATTAAGGACCTTATTACACTTCAAACGTGTTTTATAGAGCTTGTATTGACTATTGCCAACATACACAATATTTCACCGTTATTCACTATATCGTTTTTCATTTTGTATAGATTTAAAACAATACACTATTTTTCATCGCATCATATTAAAAAGCTGACGAATATTATAAATGTATATCATTTAAAACATATATAACATAGAAAGGACAAATACCTTAAACAACATATTATTTGTTTACATGTCATTTTCGTTTTATTGTTTGACCAGATCGTTCGCCGCCATATCGTCCCCAACCAAAAGGTGGATTCCGACAGCATCATCGACGGCTCCTTCAGCGCTTACGCAAGCAGCAGAAATATCACAGTGATAGCTAGAACTGACGGTACGTTGACTTTATAAGACACCGATACATGTAGCTAGATCTGACAGTCAGTGACCATATCCCAGTGATAGCTAGAACTGTCGTTGAGTGACCTTAGCCCAGTGATAACTAGAACTGACAGTAAGTTGACTTTACATTGTATATCACATCGATAGCTAGAACTGTCGGTGTGTTGTCTTTAAATCACATCAATACATGTAGCTAGAACTGAAAGTAACTGTTTAACTGATGGTGAGTGGCCATATCACAGTGAAAGCTAGAACTGACGGTGAGTGACCATATCACAGTGATATTTAGAACTGACGGTGAGTGACCACATCCCAGTAATAGATTGAACTGACGGTGAGTGACCATATTCCAGTGATAGCTAGAACTGATAGTGAGTTACCATATTCCAGAGATTGCTGGAACTGACGGTGAATGACCATATCACAGTGATAGCTAGAACTGACGGTTAGTGACCATATCAAAGTGATAGCTAGAACTGGCGGTCAATGAACATATCACATTTATTGCTAGAACTGATAGTGAGTGACAATATCCCAGTGATTGCTAGAACTGACGTTGAGTGACCATATCACAGTGATAGCTAGAACTGATGGTGAGTGACCATATCCCAGTGATTGCTAGAACTGATAGTGAGTGACCATATCCCAGTGATAGCTAGAACTGACAGGGGCTAGGCTTATTGATCGTCGTATGGCATTACATTGATCCACTATTCTGGAAGAACGTACTTAGTACCTACATCCATAATTACTTTATTTCTTTCATTCTTTTAAATTCGTAATACAATTAAAGTCTTTTACTTTAAGAAGACGTATTATAACAAAATCTATATTTGAAGACTAAATTATTTAGTTGTGAACATAAAACTCATGAATTAAAAAAAGGAAATCGGACAAACCTATTTTAGTTGGTTTTATATCCGCATATAAAATCGCCCCCTAGGTGCAAAACGGTGCCATTTAACTTAGAAGGCATATGGTTCCTTTAAGCACCAATGGCGCGAAATGTTATATCGGATATACAATTTATTTAAAGCTATCTACTTCCAGGCTTTTATCTCCGATGGGAGGACATCGAAGCCAAGATCGTCAAACCAAACATTTTAGCCATAAACGCAATAATTCACGTGGTGGATCGTTTCCTCATGACGTCACCGTACCAGACCACCACACTTCCGCCACCGACGTCGACGACTACTCAAAAACATATATCATCCGGTCATACTTTCCACGACTCAGTTCACGCCAATTTTACCTCATTAAATAATCAGTGCGCGTATTTCATTTGTCTCGTGTGTTTACAAGTTGTCGCATATTTGAATGTATGTAGATGATGGCGGTGAAAAACGTTATGATTGTTTTCGTTTTTTTCTTTGAAATACGTTGTGTTATATGATGTATAACTGAGTATGTAAGATACTTTAAACTGTTCACGCGCCCTTTATTTCAATAAACGATTGATTGTTTATTTTTGTTTGCTTGTTTATTTTTATTTGCTGAACACGTGTTCTTAATGTGTTGCGATGAAACCGTCTTCCATTCCCTCGAATAGTAAGGGTTGTGTTTTAATACGCATGTTGTTTAAAATACATGTTTTCAATTACTTAATAACGAGCAATGCATGATCATCATGAATCATTGTTTTCAGATTATTTTTTTATTATGACATGTTAAACTGTTGTAACGATTTTAGTTATATAATATTAATGTTATTAACCGATTCCGAATTTAAGGCATTCGCGAACTTACAAACGAATTCCTCAAAAAACACTTCATTTACCTCTGATTTATCAACAATGTACCCCAGACTCACAGTTCCTAAGTGTACGGTAAAGTTTCCTTTATGATGTATCTTCTTGTGTATCTAATACAACTATAATTGAATATAGCTTTGTAATTTTCCCCACAATTGACCGAATTGTTAACGCGAGAACCAATAATAACGATGGATTGGACACTTGAATGCGTAAACGCTTCAATTAAGTTATTGGCAATCGTCAACAGTCCGACGTCTGTGTACATAAGCATGACACATAATATGATCATAATAGAATGAGGCGTGCTCTGTGAAAAGGGGGTTAAATGCATGCGCGCAAAGTGACGTTCCAGATTAGCTTGTGAGGACTGCACAGGCTAATCAGGGACGACACTTTCCGCCTAATTTACATTTTTGCTTAGAAGATACTTTCTTAAAACGAAAAATATCCTTAAGCGGAAAGTGTCTTCCCTGATTAGCCTGTGCGGACTGCACAGGCTAATCTGGGACGACACTTTACGCACATGCATTAAACGCCCTTTTCACATAGCGAGGCTTATATGTGTAATATTGTCTGTATGCAACTATGTGCCGGGCGTCGCTTGAAGTTTGCGCAGTTTGAAGCTCGCATATAATAGAACATATTTCAGCCTATTGGGCTTTGTATGCCCGCGGTAACGCGCTTGAAACCTTTAATTGGAAGAAACATTTCGAAGTTCATAGACATTCACATTTAAACGGCTCTTGGTAACAAATTAATAATGGACCGACAAGCCCTGACGGCAATATTACCGCTACTGACGTAATATCTAATTTACGGTTATTCGGTCTTTAGTGTGATAAACTTCTCATGGTTTCTTTTGTGTCTTCAACATATTTGCCACTTCTATTGTTTTATCGATACCCCAATTTTTACTTCTCAGTGAAATGCATTGAAGCCTTTCGATTCCACAGCATACAATATTTAATTGTCTTTTCTTCTATCCCATATGATGCTTACATACTTGGTCCAATGATTTATGCTTTAGGCATGATACTATAATATATTAATGTATAAGTTATAACATAGTTATTAGATAGTTGAATACGATCATAACAATTACTTAGATGCTGCAAGAGCAATAACTTCGTTAGTTTTATTTTTTAATTAAGAATCAGCGTTGAGCATTCAATGAACATAAACGATGTTAAGTACCAAATTTTGTTTCTGGAAATTATTTGTTTAAATGGAACGTATATAAAGGAACCGACTGCTGAAGTATAAACCTAAATATGCATCGAGCCTCAAATAACTATCTTAACAATAAGGGGAAGAACTCTGTAAAATAGGATATAGCCCTGTAAAACAGGGGAGAGAACTCTGTTTAATACGCGATATTACTATGTAAAACATGGGATTGAGCTCTGTAAGGTAGGGATGTAAATATGTCAATTAAGGGATATTACTCTGTACAAAAGTATTCTAAATAATGTAGTATCGCTCGTGTCGAATAATAAATTAACATATTAGGGGTTCGAAAATAAATCACAGACATGTTGCTCTACCTTAAAATGAAAACAGAATCGGACCACACAGACGATCATGAGCTAAGAATAGCAACAGCATGAACAATGATTAATCATTAAATTAAATGGTATCATCATTTATTATCAGGAAGGGTATTATAACAGGCAAAACAAAACTTACAAGTTAGAAGAAGAAGTAAAAAGACGTCATGGCACTGCAATTGTAAAGCATTGTTTTGAAGAAATGTAGATTTTAAGGTGTAATCAAATAAAACATTATGTACTGAGCAATCTTTCCAGTACAAAAAAGTAAAATTTTGCATGGATTTGTTCTTTGTGTAAATTGTCCGTAAATTATAAATGTTTAAATAAATAAGACCGTTTGATTATTATACATAGTTTACTGTTATAGACATATAGAGATTAAAGTCTTACACATTATTAAGAATATTTGACGAATCTTACGTAGACTTTTGTATAGTAAGAGTAACGAAAATTGTGACGTACCCATACATACATACGAATTTAGGGTCGTACAAATTAATTAGAATTCCTGCATTTTTTACCCTGTTTTAATCATTATTAAGAGGAAAAAACTGAGGACGGTAGAAACAAATATGAATATGTGTGTTTGTTTTAAATAGAAATTGATGCATTATAAGAATAAAGACTTTCTTCAAACGAAAAAGAGCTGTGTTTGTGAAACACAATGCCCCCTACTGCACCGCTTTGAAGCAATATATTTGACCTTGATGGATGACCTTGACCTTTCACCACTCAAAATGCGCAGCTCCATGAGATACACATGCGTGCCAAGTATCCAGTTGCTATCTTTAATATTGCAAAAGTTATTACCAAGGTTAAAGTTTTTGGACAAACACACACACAATGACTGACAGACAGGCCAAAAACAATATGCCCCCAATCATTCGATCCGGGGACATACACAATTTCATAGAAGCAGAACGTGTTGTCCCTAATTAGCCTGTGCGGACTGCACATGCTTACCTGGGACTACACTTTGCGCACACACAATTAGCCCAGTGTTCACAGAAAGAGGTCCATTAAGTGACAACTGCTGGTGATAGCTGGTGTCCCAATATCTAGAAAACACATTCCTTAAATGTAGGATTTTGTTTTGTTTCCCAAAGATACTCAAAATTGCAATCAAATTAGATGCTAGCAATTGGTTAACATAAATTGAAGTTTTCAACACTATGTTAATCACTTGATTAAATTCAACTTTGCACGTACAGCAAACAACACGTATTTTCTTGTGATTTGTTATTATTGACAAAATGATGATAGCAATAATACTTTCATAGAATTAAAACAAAATTACTAAGCATTTAATAATTATTGTTGCAACTATACGGATTCAAAACGGATATAATAATAGTTAATGCTTAACAAATAAAGTTAGCACCAGTAGTTGGCGTGTGCTATGTTTTGAAAGGTTTTGAAAAAGTTTTAGTGGGCGTTGACAGAGTACATTGGAACCATTAATCAAACAAAATACTAGTTCCTTCTCTTTATCACTGTATTTTAGTTTGGTTAAGGATAAGTTAACATATGTTCGATACCTTTGGTTTGCAAAGCATAAGTAACGCTTGTGATGACAGCTACAGAATGGTGGACAACGGTGGTGGTTTGGGAACAGGAAGCGGTGACAGACGGATGCTTACTTAATACGTACTTAATCGATGGCCAAGAGCAGTTGGGCCAGACTTACCAGACATAAGGATGGTATCAGATTGAGGTTTACAAGGCATACAGGCAATCATTAGCTTTATTCATTATCATCATAATACAAAACACATTTGCGTCAGTATTATCATAATAAACATTATCACCATCACATGCAGCAGCTTCAACAACAGCAATATTGTCACTGTTGCCATATTCGTTATTGTTGCCATATCATTTGCACAAACTTATTCATCATTTGCCATCAGTATTCTTCTGTTCTTATTAGTATTATCAATCTCAGAAAATCATCGTTAGAGACACAGCAAACATTTAAAACATTTGAAATCATTTTATTTGCATCAGATATTAAAAACCAAACTTAAAAAAATATGATTACAATTTGCACAATGAACATGTAAATATTATTGTCTTGCACATGTATCACTTACACAAGAACATGTAAATATTTATGTCTTGCCACATGTAACACTTAACTACGCCAAGGTTGGATCTTATTCTTAAGTCGCATTGATATGCGACTGAGGCCGACAATCTTACTCTTGTGGGTCATGTAATAAAGTCGTTTAAAAAAGTCTTTACAAAATTCATTATCAACAATCTCATCAACAAGATCACCTTCAACAACACTGTCACGTGCAGACCATTGATAGGTGGAAGGTGACATGTCATAGATTCGAAATCGTTCCACATCAACATGCTGCAACGTTTCGAGTTCTTGTTAGATGGGTATGTATTCCTCTGGTGGAATTATATGTCTCATATTTGTGTCCTTGAAATTACCACAAACGAATTCCACTATACACTTAAGTGAGCGAGTCCGTGCAGACAGCTTGTTCACCAGCTGGCGAAGTTCTGATGGATGCAATGTATCAAAACAGACAGTCACATGATCCAATGACAGAGGAAGCTGTAGGTCGATATATGCAATTAAATGCATTCTAAGCGTTTCCAGCTGTGAGAGGGTTGCTAATGACCGTGACAATGACGATACATGATTAATTTTCAATTCCGAAGTATAATAACCCAGACCCGAAATACTCAGATTCTTGACATTCAGACCGAGCAGAGTCTCCCATAGACCAGGGCTATCTCGAGTGACATTGAATGTACACGTATTGTTTAAATCCGTTGTTATACTTGCGTCTGTAGAAGGTGACTTGCTGACTTTGAGTGAAGTTATGTAACAGAGTACCATACTACACTCCACACTATGATCGAGTGTAAACAGTGTGGTGAGCAGACTGCGTAGCCAGGTGGAGGAACACGTTACATCAGACAGTTTAATTTGTTTTATGGAGGGCAGTACTGGAGTATAGTCTGCACACAGTGCTGGATCAGCACCGTTTAGTAGACACCATGTGTGAATGTCTTTCTTGTCACTGTTGAAATCAAATTCATGCAAACCAATAGAGTTAAGTTTTTGATTGTTATTAATGAGAAGTGGCTTCTGTAACACTTCCACTTTTTTGCTGATTGTTATCGAATTTAAGTTTACAAACATTGACACATCTAGTTCTTTATAAGCTGTGAATATTTTAATACATTTCAGATACTTAAAATGAGTAATAGAATGTGGTAGTAAAGTTACTCCTTTTCCGAGAATTATTGATTCTATATGTTCATAATGTGACATGTCAAGTGCTTCGCATTTACAATCCATATTCATTGTTAGATATTTCAACTTCTTCAAGCTCGTAAGTGCGTTCGGTTGCACGGTTGCATCACCAGTGAGCACCAACCGCTCCAGGTTGTGACACGCTGAGAAGTCCAATTCCAAACAAGATGCAGACGATCTGAATTCTTTCTGCTTCGCTCTTGTAGAGAGGTCGGCATAATCACATGCAGCTAATGAAACGGTTCCAGGTCCCTGACAAAGAGAAGACGACGCATCTTGTGAACGTATTGTAACATGTCTGTTCATAAATTCGCAAACATGTAAAGATCGAGCCCGTGGAGTGTTCAGTGCAAAGATGTTGATAAAATCTTCAGCATTATCACGCCAAAAGTCAAAGTGACTCAGATGTAGGTCTATTGGAGTGTTCTTGTTTGCCACAGCCTCCCTATAACCTGAGAGGATGACCCATTGAAAAACAGAGTGATCAAACCCATGACGAGCATCTTCGACCTGATGCATCAGTGCAGATAGTTTATTAGCTGCCAAGATGTTGAAGCCACAAAGAAAAATGAGAACTTGAGAAATATCCAGATAAGAATATCTTTTACTTTTGAGATATTCGCAAATAACGTTATCAATCACGTCTGTATTGTTGGAGATGTGAAGAGCAGCAAAGAACTCTTGAACAGTCTTGTGGAAAAAAGAGCTTGTATTATCATAACATTTCTTACTTTTTCTTTTGGATATTAATCCTGATTCTAGTGCGAACTGCTTTGTACTTTCTGACACATGAACCGAAAGTTTAATATCGCTGAATACTAGTGATTGTTCTTTTTCACTTGAAAACAAAAATGAGAACGCAGCTTTGGCTATGGCATCTATATGTTCTATGTTTGGTTTTACATACTTTGTGCGAAAAAAGCAGTTTACTGGTGATTGGTGGTGTTGATCGAAATAACTCATTTGTGGGTTAGCTTTTTTACATAAATTTTCAAGCAGGGTGGTGTACAACTCACAAGCTGATAATCCGGTGAGACTCTCAGCCATACCATCTACCCAGGTACATAGGACAAGCGTGTGCAGCATAGGCGAAGATGATATCGAATCAAGGTCACGACTCTCCAGAAATTCCTCAAACTGCTCCACAGTTTCGTTAAGATCCTTTGTTTCACCAATAAGTTGTCGTAGTATCCTTTCACTGAATCCCTTGGAATCATTTATTCCGTAAACTTCCAACAATATGTCTATTTGTGAATTCTTGATACGTTCGTCCGCGAGTTTCCATGGTCGAGAAGTTGTGAGCACAATGCAATGATCCTTAGAAATTCCATCCATACTTGGCAAAGCTTCTTCACCAGATCACTCATCCAGACCGTCTTGAACGACGAGATACATCATATCTCTCATTATTTTTAAGACCAGATTACTCGCATTCTCCCATTCGTCCGCCGCGTAGATTTTGTAGA
Organism: Dreissena polymorpha; assembly: GCF_020536995.1. Lineage (NCBI taxonomy): Eukaryota > Metazoa > Mollusca > Bivalvia > Myida > Dreissenidae > Dreissena > Dreissena polymorpha. The sequence continues at coordinate 96,306,239 of NC_068359.1, read as the reverse complement.
TGAGCTGAGTTTGTATCATATGTGTTACATGTGTCTGTTCTCTCGAATCGCGCAACGAAATGAAGAAGAGAAACTTGAATTTATGAAGGGCATCAACATCATCAAACGCCGTTTGTTCTTTTGTAGATTCCATCAAGGGCTCATGCACGTTACACCAATCATCCACTAACTTGGCAGCAAAACTTGTCTTGCCGCTGCCTGGCTCGCCTTGTAAATATGTACGTCTAGATAAATGATCACCTCTATAAAAGCAATCTCTGTATGATAATATTTGTTCTTGTTGTGTGCGTCTCCCATCATTCTCTATCTTAATTTTGTGTATTTTTGGAGTGGCATAAACGTCTTGTATGTTCTTATCGAGACTAGGATCCAAAGTAGACAGAGACATGTAGCTAACGGTATCACGGTAATGGTTTACCAATCGCTTGAGAAGATCTGAAATTAGATTTTCATAAAAATGCATTACCTGCTTTTTTCTATATGAAACAGGAGATGTTTGTAAAACATGCATACCCCCATATCAGCTATCAGTTGTAGTGGCATCCATTGTGTGATTACGCTTTTTGGTGACCTTGACCTTTGACCTAGTGACCTGACAATCAATAGGGGTCATCTGCGAGTCATGATCAATGTACCTATGAAGTTTCATGATCCTAGGAGTAAGCGTTCTTGAGTTATCATCCGGCAACTATTTTACTGTGTCACGTCAACGTGACCTTGACCTTTGAACTAGTGACCTGAGTGTCAATAGGGGTCATCTGCAAGTCATGATCCATGTACCTATATTGATGATCCTAGACGTAAGCGTTCTTGAGTTTTCATCCAGAAACATTTTAAGTGAAGTCATCGTGACCTTGACTTTTGACCTAGTGACCTGAAAATCAATAGGGATCATCTGCCAGTCATGATCAATATACCTATGAAGTTTCATGATCGTAGGCATAAGCGTTCTTGAGTAATCATCCGGAAACCATTTTACTATTTCAGGTCACTGTGACATTGACCTTTGACCCAGTATCCTGAAAATCAAAAGGGGTCATCTGCGAGTCATGATCAATGTACCTATGAAGTTTCATGGTCCTAGGCATAAGCGTTCTTGAATTATCATCCGGAAACCATTTTACTATTTCGAGTCATCGTGACCTTGACCCTTGACCTAGTGACCTGAAAATCGAAAGGGGTTATCTGCGAGTCATGATCAATGTACCTATCTAGTTTCATAATCCTAGGCATAAGCGTTCTTGAGTTATCATCCAGATACCATTTTACTATTTCAGGTCACCGTGACATTGACCTTTGACCTAGTGACCTGATAATCAATAGGGGTCATCTGCGAGTCATGATCAATGTTCCTATGCAGTTTCATGATCCTAGGCATAAGCGTTCTTGAGTAATCATCCGGAAACCATTTTACTATTTCCGGTCACCGTGACCTTGACCTTTGATCTAGTGACCTGAAAATCGAAAGGGGTCATCTGCGAATCATAATCAATGTACCTATTAAGTTTCATGGACCTAGGCATAAGCGTTTTTTTAGTGATCATCCGGAAACCATTTTCTATTTCGGGTCACCGTGACCTTGACCTTTGATTTAATGACCTGAAAATAGATAGAGGTCATCTTTAAGTCATGATCAATGTACCTATGAAGTTTCATGATCCTAGGCATAAGCGTTCTCGAGTTATCATCCGGAAACCATTTAACTATTTCGGGTCACCGTGACCTTGACCTTTGACCTAATGACCTGAAAATCAATAGGGGTCATCTGCGAGTCATGATCAATGTACCTATGAAGTTTCATTATCTTAGGCCTAAGCGTTCTTGAGTATACATCCGGAAACCATCTGGTGGACGGACCGACATGTGCAAAACAATATAACCCCTCATCTTCGAAGGGGGGGGGGGCATAAAAAACAGATACAAGTTTTTAGAAAAAAAAATCAAACAACAACACGGCGTCAAAAGTGCATATCAGTGAATAATACGATATTGTGTTTTCAAATACAACATTTCATTACGATTGTTAAATTAACTTGTTTGCTTTTATAAATATTTAGTAAATACTTCTTCGGTTACCCGAATATAGTTATCGCTTGCGTGCTAATAAAGTAACTAGTACATAAGTCTATATAAAGTTATTTCACATGCATTACCTCATTGAGCATGATCCCTACAGATTGAGTGTACATTTCTTATATGTAATACACATTTTTTTTCCATCATTGATTTCGAACCCGACAGAAAGTGTGCATCGAAAATGTATTCTGCGCTTTTTATTTTATATTCAAAACGATCTTAGCCGCGTAAAAATGTTACCAGATGAATATATTCAAGAACATGGTTATTATGGATTATTTGTATACGTGTTATTTTTCGCAGAAATACCCATGAAAAGCACTTATATTTCGGCCGCATGGTATATCTTAAAGGCAATCGATTATCAAAGGAGATCAACTTAATGACAATGCTCTTCCATGGTACTTTTAAAATAGACAGACATACGTTATAAAGGACAGATTGGCTATCTTACAGACAGATACAGCGTGAATCCAAGTGACCCATCTCTAGTTGCATGCAGGTGGTTTACAAACCCAAGTTCATACGTTTGAGTGCATTTTTTTTATGTTTTCAAAGAAGCTTCGCTATAACGCTCGATATAAGCATTCACAATTTTAATATCGTTAAAAGTGCAAGCAAATCTGCTTTTGTTTTGTGGTTTGCGCGATAATAAATTCCGACAGAAAAAAATGACGAACGGAAAAAGACAAATGTACATGTACCTCAGAAAACTGTTGGGTTGGGGTATACAATTTGTATCATATAACAAATATTATCGCCATTCGGAAACGCTAACATGCAAAGTGAACGCGTGTCAGTAAACGTATTCTTCATTCACGACAATACCGTGTCTGTGTCAGTAAAATGACACGGCAAAATGGTTTGTTTGTTAGTAAAACATGTGTTTTACACCGAAAATAATGTCTATTCCATAATAACATGCATGTCCGACACGGCAATATGATGTCTTAATGAGTATAACGGATACTTGCAGCATGATGCAAGAGGTTACAAAAATCATTAACCGGTTAACCTTTTTTCGTAACCGTTTATTAACCGGTTAACCGAAACAGCGTATACGTAGTTAAAATGATTAAGAGAACGTCAAAAATGTCATACCGCTCGAACCGCTCGTTAGAAATAAAAGAAATTTCAAATTTGAAATCGCTTTCGTTGATAACATGCCAGTTTCGAAACAAACTGTATTATACATTTTATTTTAGCAATTTTGTTAATGTATGCTATATATTTGATTTATTTTTCCTTCGTAAATGCAAAGGATTAAATTTTTTAGAACTACACAATGTTCATTTACACGTGGTATTAACTGTTTTTTTTGGTTGGGCCGCTTATATTACGTTCGCGTCGTATCGCTCACAAAAATGGTGTGTTCCTTTGTTTATTCTGTTTTAATTTTGAAACTCAAATTGGCTAAATATAGACAAGTGTTTGCCCTTTAAATTCGACGTAAAGTGGGTCATGTGTGTTCAATGATCCGCATCTCTTCTTATTCGATTGTTGCATATTTTGTTGTTTGCATTTTAGCGTCTGTAGTTTTGTCGTTTGATGTTCATTATACAATTAAAAAAAGTGGGTTAAATGAAGGACACGAATGCAAATTAAAATAATTTTAAACGAAATGTAAGTTAAATATTGTAATCAGTACATTTATTAAATAGCGAAGTAGCAATGTATTATGATCGCAAATACCGATAGTTACGTATGTTTGTTAACGTACCATAGCGCGCAAATTTTCAGCAATTACACAAATACTAAACTTCACGGTTTAATTTTTAAAATATTTTGAATTGATGTTTAATCATTTAATTAGTGAATAATTTGCTTTCTAAAATAACACTTGCATCGGACGGTAATGGTTGAATCGTTGGACGTAAATTATAATAATTATATTAATTTCTGATAAACAAAAACGACGTTAACTCGACAAAATTTTAACTCAAATGCAATTCTTGATAAAATTGCTAATTATTAACACGACAATTTTCGCGAGCAATCAGTGTTGGATATTGGTTAACAAAACACCAAAATAAGCCGTCTGTGGCGGCGCTTCCCTTTGCCACACAGGATAATATTCATTTTTATACGACACACCAACAAACTTTTCACCGTTTTTTTAACATCTTGTTTTCCCGTGATTCCAATTAATACAAGCGAAATCAATGAAGTACAAAACCCAGTATACAAAACAATACAGTCATGTGCTGCGCGCGACTCATATAATTCTCGTGCATCACATGAATACATGTCACAGGATAAACTATTGTTTTGCACCTCCTATACACCGTTTTGCACCTCATTATGAATAATTTCAATTAATACACAATTTCAGTCAAACATAAATATTATCATCTAATAACGGATCAAAACATACATTAACAGTAATTATTTGTTTCTTAACACACATATTATGGAAACATCTATTTTATCGCCAAATAATTAGAATCTCAAACAATTCATCAGAATGATAGATTTGACTAAGATCCACACTATTCAACACAATTAATCTCTACTACGAGAAATTCACGACACCGTCCAATGTCTCAACTGTTTTTTATCGCGAGTTCAATAAACGTGTCAATAACGTATTCGCTAATTGCTCCGACTCCCCGCAGTTCGCTATTTAAATTTTCGCGAGTAAAACAAACAATAGTGTTAGTCATCATAACGTACACTATTGTTATCACAAAGGTATTCATTTATTGCTTTATTTCTTTGATTGTTGACGCGTTATATATTACCGTCGATGGAGCGGCATGTTGTTCTAACTAGTAGCCAGCGCAAGTTGACAGTACTGTATGTCACGCGCAAAACTAAAATCGTACGATTTATTCCATGAAAAAATTGTAATCAAATATTTTGCCAGCTTAACCTTTTCCCGAAAATATAACCGGTTAACTGGTCGTTTCGGTAGTTTAACCGGTTAACCTCTTGCATCCCTACAAGTTTTAACATATGTTTCTGACAGTGAGGTATCTGCTTCATTTAAATTGATCTATAAAACATTTACTTCATTTGGGTATCTGTGTCAGTTTAACAATTAAGATAGGCATGGCAATATGGTGGATCTATCATTATAAAGAGTGTGTCATTCTCAGTACATCGGCTGACTCTGGAGCGGCAGTTTGGTATCCGTATCAGTATTAGTGTTGTGTCCGACACCGAAGCATGATAACCGACAACAGAGTATGATAAACCTGTCATAAACTACAGAAAAATATCTGGGTCAGTCAAACTGATGTGTACCAAATATAAGTATGGTGTCTGTCAGTACAAGTGGTGTTTACTACATGTGTAGTACAGTGAATATGCCAGTACAACGGATATGACTGACACGTCTGTATGATGTATGTGCCAGTATAATGGATATGACTGACACGTCTGTATGATGTATGTGCCAGTATAACGGATATGACCAACACACTAGTGTAGTGTTTTTGCCAATTAAAAGATAAGCCTGATACAGCACTTGGATGTCTATGTCAGTATAACGGATTATTCGATTTAATAGAAGGATACTTCTCTTAGGCTTGTGTGTGTTATCAACATAACGCATAATGCTTCTTTAGCAGTTGAACGGATTTGTCTGCTTGGTAGTTGATGCTTTTTGTATGGTGCAAATATCTTACAACGAAAGATCATATACATTTTGTTAAATAAAACTTGTTTACAAACCTGCTACCCCTCGCTTGTATTCGTCTTGCCCCTTTTCATTCGCTGCTCGATTTATGAGGTTGATGCTTTCTTGTGTCTTAATTTCAATCCGTTTTTCTCCGGCCTGTGTCTGGTTTTCAATCCGTTCTTTTCCAGACTGTATTGTAGCCTCTAAGGTATTCAGACCTTCTTTAAGAGTCCTTTCAGCCTCTTTGGAAAAACGTTCTCCAACTTCTTTTGCTTGTGTGAGGGTCTGATTGGCTTCTTTCAACAACTTGCTCAAGTCGTCCAGTGAAAGACGATCATTCTGCAACTACACACAGTATTTGCATTTGTAGACTTTAACACAGTTTCGGATTATGGTGATATCAAAGTCCATTATTATATGATCTGTGTTTGTATATTTTATACAACAGACCAAACAGTTTGCAGGGCAGAAAAAAACATATGCACAATTCCCAAATTGACATTTATTAAATCAATTTATGCGTCCGTTTTAATAAAACCTGTAATTTATTCTACTTAATATTTATTGTCATGCTATAAAATGATTTTAAAATCTCCGTTCATTAATGCGATTAATGCGATTTTCAATATATTTGGCCCAACGAATAGAATATTTCAAAGTTGCAAATGTGCTTGATTATATTGAGATGTGATGACAATGAGATTTGCCTTGTCGGTCCAGTTTATTGTTTCTAGTTTAATCAACGATTTTGATTTTATTTCCAGTGATATTCATTAAAGCAGTGTTTACTGTTTATATTTTAATTAAAAAGATTTCCAGCGAAATTTTCTAATGACAAAACCAAACACCTATGCAATAAATAATAACTAGTTTTTGACCCGGCATGACCCATATTCGAACTTGACATAGACATCATCTAGATACAACATCTGACCAAGTTTGGTGAAGATCAGATGAAAACAGTTTTAGAGAGCGGACACTATATACGAACCGACCGACCGAGAGACAGACAGACAGACAAGTTCACTCCTATATACCTCCCTAAACTTCGTTTCTGGGGGTATAAATACAGACCATTTTTCATAAACTGTATGATATAATAATATTTTCAAATAAGAAATCTGCAGAATTTCATTATCTGGACTTTCTTCTATTCTGTTATCAAATTAGTGTATATCCGTCCCACTAAAATCGTTTTTTAGTTTCATTCCGTACTTAAAACCTTTCAGCATCAGGCTAAAATACGAATAACTATTCTTACATGACACAGATTTACATGTCACTTAAAATATCATTGTAGTACACATATTCCTGTGGCCATTGCTTTGTTCAAGCATCCTTTATATTACATACGTCTTTATATAGAGACAAACACAATAAATGTACATCACTGAGTTTTCTGCGCGCTTCCATCGCTGAGGTATCTTGCAATAAGTGGACTGGATCAGCAAGTAGGGTGGTCAGTGCCAGAAAGAAATTCTGCAGATCAGCATCTGAAACCTTGCAGTCGGCAGTGTGGCGTACATCTCGGCCTATTTGACGGACCTAAAGGGAAAAGGATCGCTGTGATGTTAAGGACAAAGAGACAAAGAATTGAGGTAAACCTACACACACCTGAACTGTCGGCGTCGAAGTAATGACAGGTGATTGTAACAAGAGCTGTCAGAGGACAACGCGCTTGACTATTCGAGTGCTTGACAGTATAACATAAGCCATCATGGGAAAATTGTTCATATGCAATAATTTATTAGACAATCTTTCAAAAATTAAAAAAAAAGGAAAAAAAATATAAAAAAAAATTGGGAGGGGGGGGGGGTTGGGGGTGAGAGGGGGGTATAATATGGGGTAGGGTCATTTAATAGATGATCTTTCAAAAATAAAAAAGAAAAACAAATTTGTGTAGGGGGGTGGAAGTGGGAGTGGGCAGGGAATCTGGGGGTTGGGGCGTGGGGTATTGATTGGATGGAATCCATAGTGGTATTCAGGTAAGTTTTGTTTTGTCAAAGTATTAATAAAATCTGATCATAAATAAAGAAGTTATGGCAATTTAAGCAAATGTCCAATTATATAAGTTTGAAAGGGGAAATAATTCTGTCAAAATGCTTGATACAGTTGTCTGCCCTTGTTTATAGGTTGGGGTCATGTTGGTAAACAAGTATGCAACATATTAAAGCAATATGTCAACGGACATAGGAAATATTTGGGGTAGTACGCAAACTTTAACATAGATTTATCAATAATATGCATATTCTAAGTATAAAGGGGCAATAATTCTGTCAAAATGCTTGATAGAGTTGTCAGCTCTTGTTTATAGGTTGGGTTCATGTTGGTAAAGAAGTATGCAAAATATGAAAGCAATATGTCAAAGGACATTGAAACAAGGGCTGTTTGTAAAACATGCATGCCCCCTATATGGGCTCTCTGTTGTAGTTACAGCCATTGTGTGAATATGTTTTTTGTCACTGTGACCTTGACCTTTGACCTAGTGACCTGAAAATCAATAGTGTCATCTGCCAGTCATGATCAATGTATCTATGAAGTTTCATGATCCTAGGAATAAGCGTTCTTCAGTTATCATCCGAAAACCATTTTACTATTTCGGGTCACCGTGAACTTGACCTTTGACCTAGTTACCTCAAAATCGATAGGGGTCATCTGCGAGTCATGATCAATCAGGGGTTTTTTTTAGAAAAAGGGGAAGTTGCTGGACGCTGGGTAAAAGGGGAAAATCGAGCGCGAAAGAGACATATTTGGTGAAAAAAATAAAAACTGTTCATTTCAATGTCTATAACTCACCTACAGACTTCAGGGGTTTTTTTTAGAAAAAGAGGCATGTCTCTGACCTTTTTGTTCTTAAACACATGAACAAGTATGATATTAAAGTCAAAGTCCTAAATAAAGTTGCAGGTGTAGATTTAATAATGGGAAATGTTTTCAACTGGGGCCGGGGAACGATGTCAATATTATGATTTCAATTTCATGATGAATGGTTTGACGATCTAGATCTGCTACAGTATTGGAAGGGAAAGGTGCGGCAGCTGCCGATTGTCTACTTTCACTTTCACAATAATCCGACAGTATTAATCGATTTTGATTACATGTACCTCCGAATCCTGCTGGGTTTCAACGGGTTTTGATGATTCATTCTTAAAAAATGCATCAACGCAATTAATATTTTCCGAGTCCGAACGTTTTATTTTGTTTGTGTATGAACGCCAATTGTGAGACTTTTTTCTGTTTTAACGTTTATATCTTGGCTTTCACATTACCCGGATGAAAATTCGACTGGTTTCCGGTAAGTAATTGACGAAACACCCTTCTCGCGCAAGACCGGAATCCAGTAACATAGTCATATGATTAATACGATTAGTTGCCCGGTTTCCATGACGTAATTTAAGAGCTATATATAGAATCACTGGGATTCCCAGATTTGAGTGTACGTCGGGAGAGAGAGAGAGAGCGAGATCGTTGTACATGGTACAAATTGGAAAAGCGTCGACTTCCCAAAAGAAAAAAAATCTTTGAGGGTAAAATATTATATTTTGGTGAAAAATTATATTTTTGGAGGGGAAATGGTATTTTTAGGGGAAAAATTCTGGTAGGGGAAGACGCCGAATATCGGCGTCACTTTTTTAGTAAAAATAACCCTGGATCAATGTACCTATGAAGTTTCATGATCCTAGGCATAAGCGATCTTGAGTTATCATCCGGAAACTATTTTACTATTTTGGGTCACCATGGCCTTGACCTTTGACCTAGTGACCTCAAAATCAATAGGGGTCATCTGCGAGTCATGATCAATGTACCTATGAAGTTTCATGATCGTAGCCATTAGCGTTCTTGAGTTATCATCCTGAAACCATTTTACTATTTCGGGTCACCGTGACCTTGACCTTTGATATAGTGACCTGAAAATCAAAAGGGGTCAACTGTGAGTCATGATCAATCTACCTATAAAGTTTCATAATCCTAGGCATAAGCGTTCTTGAGTTATCATCCAGAAACCATTTTACTATTTCGGGTCACCGTGACCTTGACCTTTGACCTAGTGACCTGATAATCAATAGGGGTCATCTGCGAGTCATGATCAATGTACCTATGCAGTTTCATGATCCTAGGCATAAGCGTTCTCGAGTTATCATCCGGAAAGCATTTTACTTTTTCAGGTCACCATGACCTTGACCTTTGACCTAGTGACCTGAAAATCAATAGGGGTCATCTGCCAGCTATTATCAATTTACCTACGAAGTTTTATGACCCTAGGCATAAGCGTTCTTGAGTTATCATCCGAAAACCATTTTACTATTTCGGGTCACTGTGATCATGGCCTTTGACCTGAAAATCAATAGGGGTCATCTGCGAGTCATGATCAATCTACCTATCAAGTTTCATGATCCTAGGCATAAGCGTTCTTGAGTTATCATCCGGAAACCATTTTACTATTACGGGTCACTGTGACCTTGATCTTTGACCTAGTGACCTGAAAATCAATAGGGGTCAACTGCAAGTCATGATCAATCTACCTATCAAGTTTCATGATCCTAGGCGTAAGCGTTCTTGAGTTATCATCAGGAAACCATTTTACTATTTCAGGTCACCGTGACCTTGACCTTTTACCTAGTGACCTCAAAATCAATAGGGTTCATCTGTGAGTCATGATCAATGTACCTAGTTTCATGATCCTAGCCCCAAGCGTTCTTGAGTTATCATCTGGAAACCACCTGGTGGACGGACCGACCGACAGACGGACCGACATGTGCAAAGCAATATACCCCCTCTTCTTCGAAGGGGGGCATAAATATTTGGGGTAGTACGCAAACTTAAACGATTGCTGCATATTCTAAGTGGAAAAGGGGCCATAATTATTACAAAATGCTTGATAGAGTTGTCTGCTCTTGTTAATAGGTTGGGATCATGATGGCAAAGAAGTATGCAAACGCCGACGCCGAGGTGAGTAGGATAGCTCCACTATATATATTTCATATATAATAGTCGAGCTATAAATGCTTAGATATACATAGACGTTTTTAAATAAGAATTGTAAATTTGATACAATGTGAAATAATTACATGACATACATCGCGTCACAACACATAGTAGTATATAAATATAGGAATGATTCAGTTAACAAATGCAACTTTAATTTTTTTATCACATATAAAGTCAATTAGACTGGTACATTTAAAGATTACCTTTTCTAGCCGGCATTGCTTATCAGGTGGAGGCGGAGATAGACATGCGACAGAGACGCATGTCTGGAAATGCGTGCAGTTCAACACAATGCTAACTACACCATTGAAGTCAGATTCTTGCACAGAGGATACGCTGCTATATCCGTCCCGTGGGAGGTAGCATTTGCCAATTTCCCACGGATCCATTGCCCATCTTTCAGCTTTAGTGTTTGCCCAACTAGGCCCATTAAATCTGTGTAACAATGTGATATTTTGTTCCACTTTATCACATGTTTGGCATGGCTTGTATTGTACTGAACTGTTAGCTCGTTTCCTCTTGTTACATATAAGGTTCTGAATAGAGCAATGTCCACAACTTCTACCAACTGTATTTTGGACGTTAATTAATTCCATCACAACAAAGTCAGTCAAACCTTCCTTTGTCAAATTTAGTGCAATGCACGCTTTGAACCAGTTATTGGTCTGCTTATCGGTGAAGATGTTGGCAGCCATCAACACGAGACTACATGAACCATTCAGAAGAGCTAGTTCGTGGAATCCGCAGAGTAGATGGCGTTATGGAATGTCGTCAATGTTCTTGTCTGTGAGCATCATCTGGTCATGTTATTTTGGTTTCTTTATTTGTACTATAATTAAATAAGTATGTTTTACAAAACTTAGATCGTCTGTTCAGAGAATCTTATTAACTGAAACGTAATGAATACCATTTTTTATTTTCTTAATTAGATAAATAACTAAAGTTTAGTTAATAAACAATAATTTCCAACAATAGATGGGATGGGGCACTCTGAGGAAATTGATGTTACAATCCAGAATAAATAAACACGAGGACCAGAAGACTGGAAGGCTTCCAGTGGAGTCCAGGGTGACGTCTTGGCCAGGTGCCAGACCGGTAGCCCCCGAAGCTTCTAGATAAAAGCACGTTAGAGGGACAAGAAATGTACTATAATTGTTTCAAATCCGAAAAATATTTTTTTTGCGTCTATCCATTATCCTCTTTTCATATGCCCATTGTTAGAAACAACAACTGCAAAAACTTAATACATAACGTCATCCAATCAAATAACTTATTGCCATTATTGTTCACCGTGGCTGATTACGGGCATACCTGTCTATACATATAGATTAAGACACTAGTCTGGTTTCAGTAAAAGGTAACACGATCTGATTGTTATTTACGGTTTTCCTAAAGGATCGGATTTTATATCCATAATTTATGCCCAGAAAGTCTTAAAATAGAATTGATTTTAAAATTGCCTCGAAACCAGACGCCAAGGACCGACAAAGGAGTTTATTTTCAGTTATCTGTTAAACAGCTGTTAAACTGGCCCCAATAGTACCCGCAGCTATCTATATGACTAAGCGTATGTGTTTTAGAGAAGCACATTTCAAAGATTCTCTAGACTTAAAATAAAAAATCACTTAGCACCCAACCCCAATTATCTCATCAATTCTGAATGAATTGGGAAATCAAACTCTGTTGCTTAAACACATCTTGTTTACCAATATTCATAATAAGAGAGATAATGCCTTACACTTTTGAACACATATCATTTAAATGAATTATATACGTAAAAACTCAAAATATTCACCTTGGAAATAACAATTATGTTCTTGCCGGCAGGTTATTATTTGTTGTTGTTGCGCATGCGGGGACACTTTACAGTTTCTCAGGCCCCCGTCTCAGGCTCATGGGTCTCGATTTAAGATGGCTTGTGTACACCAATATTGTAAACACCTAAAAACAAACCAAACACTGTTTCATTTCAATTTCCAGTTTCATTTATATTGCACTAAAAATGTGACTCGAATGTGTTAACAGTGTTTCACTATGATTATAATAGCCATATTAGGAAAAATTCCCCGCCCCATGGCTGCCATGTTTTTTAACGAACCATAACCATTTTCAAACTCAGCTGAGCTATCATTAGAACACATGTTCTGACCAAGTTTCATAACGATTTGAAATTAAATGTGTCAAAAAAGGTTTTACTAAAGCCATATGAAAAATGCCCTGCTCCAAGGCAGTCATGTTTTCCAACGGAATGGATCTATGTTTTACAAACAACCGAAACAATTTGCAAACTCATCCAAGATATTGTTAGGACACATGGTCTGGCCAAGTTTCATAAAGATTGGACTATCTAAAGTTCTGGAGACGGAGACACATGCCCCCTTAAAAAGGGCTTGTAACTAGTGACCCAAATTTCGATACGGGTCATTTACTGTCCAAGGCAAATGCACATGTGAAGTATCAAGCCAATCGGTCAATGTGTTGACAAGTTATTGATCGGAAACGATTGTCACACTAATTGTGACAGTGATCTTGATATTTGACCTAGTGACCCCAATGATAGTGACCCATCATTAGAGCTACCTTTTTGACTAAGTTTCATGAAGATTGGCCACAAAACGTCGAGAGTATTAACAAGGTTTTAATATAGCAATATTAGGAAAACTGTCACACCTCCTGACAGTCATGTCTTTAAACCACCTGGAACCATTATCGAACTTGTCCAAGATATCATTGGGACACATGTTCTGACCATGTTTCATAAAGATTACACAATAAATATGGCCTCTAGAGTGTTAAAGAAGATGTGTTAATGACGCAAAAGAGACAAAGGCGATCACAAAAGCTCACCATGAGCACGTTGTGCTCAATTGAGCTAATAACAAAACGCCCAGCCCATTTGCGGCCATGTTTTAACCCACCCAGAACTATTTTGGTACTCATCCAACACATATTGACGATGCACAACATAAAAATGGTCATCTTATCATGTTGTTTTTTTTATTGTGACAGAAATGGTTTTATAATTATGTTTTGTTAAATAATTATTATCGTTGTTTTTGTTATCATTTCTGATTTTGCAGAAAAATGGGCTAAGCATTGTACATGTATAGGAAGTGTCAAGCATCTGGGTCTTAGGACAACGTATGAGAGTCAGGGCGGGGTGGACAAGCTGCTTTGTAAACCTTTTGCGTCCCCACTACTCCCACCAGCCTACATCCAAGCTGCATTAAACAATCCGGGAAAGAGACAAACAAGCAACAAGACTCATATTTAAAGTATAATCAACTTCATTTGGACAATTTAATAAAGAAAAAGATCAGTTTAGGAAACAAAGAGAACAAAAGGACAACAGTTTAACTTTAATATAAAATAAATTCATAAATTATATTCCAGTCTTAAGTTTTTTCATATTACCGGTAACCTTAAAATAATCCTTGATTGAGGAGCAAAAATAAAATAACAGTTTAAGGCAAAGGGCAGATATGAACTTGTAAATAAACAAGAGATTTGTTTGTCAGAAACACCATGCCCCCTTTTGCGCCGCTTTGAAGCCATATATTGGACCTTTGACCTTGAAGGATGACCTTGACCTTTCACAGCTCAAAATGTGCAGCTCAATGAGATACAAATGTATGCCAAATATCAAGTTGCTATCTTCAATACTGCAAAAGTTCTGGGCAATATTAAAGGTTTCGGACGGACCGACGAACCGACTGACGTACTGAGGGACATTTCAAATGCTATATTCCACCCTACCAGAGGCATAAAAAGTGTCTATATAAGGGCCTGAAATCTGTCACATTTATATACTAAATTTCATCTGAATGGTAGCAGTTGAAATCGACTTATATATTTTCTCTATTAGCTTATTACATCACTCCCCACTTGATATTCAAACATGAAATGTTTATTTAGAAAATGTGAAGTTACGGACAATAGCAGATAAGTACTTTTCAATAAGAAAATCTGCATCGGCCTGAAATGTTACAAAGATTCGATAGTAAATATCTCCGAGACTATTCACCTTAAAATAAAGAAGTTGTACATTTTTATATTACCTTTAACATGATATGTAAAATGGGAATTATCAAAACCAAACAATAATGTTTTTAAGCCAAAGGCAGATATGTCCTTTTCAATAAGAAAATCTGCATTGTTCTGACATGTTACATAGAATCGCTTATGAATATCTCTCAGACTATGCACGTTAAAATCATTAAGTTGTCTTTGCCTTGTAAATTTGTATATTACCTTTAAGCTGATACATACATCAGAAGTATTTATAAACAAGCAATAAAGTTTTATGCAAAGTCTGAAATGTACATTTCAATAAATAAATCCAGGGCCCTAGTTTGGCCGTTTTTGGGGGCCTAAATTCTGCCTCATTCCCCCTAAAAATAGAATACTTTTCCCCCTATTTCAGCTAAAAAATTTCCACCATCCAAAATTTGTTTTATTTTTGTTTACTTTTATCCCTATGTCGCCAGCTGGTTTCGTGCTATTAACCTTTGGTTAAATGTACATTTATGTAAATTACATTGAAACATAGCAATTTTAAGTGTTGAATGGTTGGTGAAAAGATCACCACCTTGAAAATAGGTTTTTGTTAAGCCGAGATTACTGATGGAAATTCCAAATTCAAGATTTGCATACTATAAATAGCCTTATAACAGTCATTGCAGGGTAGTTCTGGCTACCATAACTTTAAATGTCGCTTATAATGATTTTTGACTGGCCCGACTATAAAGTATGAACCAACCCCATTAGGTAAGTCAACCAGAAATTCCCGAAAAGTTGACAGTTAACAAAGACCGGTACAAAACAGCTTTTAAATGCAGTTATTGGCCCAAATCAACCACTTGAATGGAAATATTGATACTTTTCATATTTAACTGATATATTCTTTAACAAAATACTTTCTTAACCATTAAAATTTATCTGTTCTAGTCTAACACATCAAGAAAAACAGCGATGCGACAGATATTTTTTAAATGAGAATCTCCCGCGATTTCACGGTCATATGACATTATTTCTATTTTTAGTAACATACCATGTGTTCAAGTGTTTTCAAATTCAGGATGACATTTCCCGGTATTTTAAATTATTTTTGCTTGTTTTGTAAACAAATTGTAGTGTAAATACAAACTCATAGTAAAAATGATTTAAAATTACCTGAATCACTTTGAAATCAGTCTTTAAATAAACCAGACGTTTGTTGTTAATAAAAAATAATAATATATTTCAGAAAACAAAAGTAATATTTACAATTTCAGCAATACATGTCAAGGTCAAGTTGTAAGTATCCAAATGAAAACTCGTCACGTGACAAAGCAACAATGGCGTCAACATTGTATATTTCAGGCTGATGAGAGTTATTTTCATCTATTGTAAGATGCATTGAAACATTTGAACCTTAAAATATGCCCCCATGTAGTAATTTATATTCATTCACCAATATATGTAGAAATGTATGTAAGAAAATGAACTGTCTTTGATTTATAGCGTGACATAAATATGTTACGAATTCATATTCGGAATTGATTGCATTTATGTGACCATATATAATATAACATTTAATTTTGATAGGGAAAGTTGTTATATATATGGGGCGAGTCTTTATATAGGTGGGGCGAATCGTTATAAAACTTGGGGCGAGTCGTTATGGGGCGAGTCATTAAGGGGGTGAGTCGTAACATTATCTTTCAATACTATATAAACTGTTCGCTAAAGTTTCTTGAGCTAATTGCAGCGGAAATTATTTCTTGTGAAACAATGTCAACAGACCATGTATGTAGTATGAAACAAAACTTATAAATAAACCAGTATGTGTTACTTGGGAACACTATATGAACCATTCATAAAGAGAGGAAATATTTGATGAATTACAATACTGAACAGTCAACTTTTTTGTCCCATTTTTGATCAGCAAAACGATGGTGACTGTGTACTACTTTTTTTTTTCCGTAATGACTGCATCAAGTGAGATATTTATTACGTTATTTCATACAATCTCTAAAACAACGGCTCAAAAAGAACCAACGATTCAACAAGAACCTACCATATCTAAAATTATCTTCCACAGTCCCCAAGAAGAAAGTTGTTTATAAGGTGAAACAATGAGTTTGTTTACTCCTTTATGTATCACTGAAGTATAAACTATTTGTGTTGTGCTAATTTTTCAAAGTTAAAGTACCTCTTCTCGAACCTCACCTCTTTTCGAACCCTTCATTTGTTTACATTTAATTCGCATGCGCGCATGCGCCCCACGTCACCGTTGTTTATGTATATGTAATTTGTTTACGACGACTCGTACGTAGCGGCAAATCGACGAAAATGCGTCAAAACAGTTAGAATAAGTAGAATTATCATTAAACACGTAAACATCATCGTATGTCTTTATGCTTTTTACATATATAAGGATTTTCCTTAAAAAAACTATAGAAACATGGTCTAATTTTTGTTGTCAACTTTGCTTGACAATTTACACATTTTGGCTGCTGCAATAAGTCACGTGACCATGGTCTAAACATGTGACTTATTTATTTTTAATGGTGTACACTGAAGGGTTCGAAAGCAGGTACTCGTTGTTTTGGCAGCATTGATAGTTTTACATGATATGAATGTGCTAGAAACTTGCAAAAATCTGTTATCAAAAGAGGATTTACATAGCAATTAAAGTTGCCAGCCATGTAGAAACAAGTTTTTTTATCAAATAGAGTACTAATTAATATGTATTACTAATTTCAATATTATATTTGAGTCAAATTGAGGTGTCAAAAATTAAGAGGTTCGAAAGATGGTTCGTCCATGATATAAAGCTAATTTAACGAATTATTATTTTACATTACCCCACCCACTATATTTCATTTCAGAAAGTAAAATGTCATCGACTATAAACTCGACTTAGATCAAACAAAAACATCTTATCGTGTAAGTACCTGTTATCGAACAGCACCTATTATCGGACGTTTTGTTTTGGTTCTGTATGCACATGCGCAAAAGTGCGCATGACGTCACATTGATAAACAAATGGTCGCACATGAAGTCCATGACCTACTTGCCTACTTAGCTTGAAACTAATGCGCCGAAAACAGGTTAAAGGAATGCATTTATTGTTATTTACACCGATATGTGTGTTTTTTGCTATTACTTTTTGAATGCATTTATCAAAACGTGCATTTACACACCAAAAAGCATATTTCCGTTTGCAATTTTGATTGCAGCAGACGCAGATTGTTTCGCCGAGTCCGGGTCACGTGATAGTCATGTGACTTTGTATATACTGGAGTAGTATTTATGAAGTGTCGGTAATAGGTGATGTTTACATCGGCCGCCATTTTGTTTTGTCTGCTAGAGGTGACAATAATCAGGGAATCATTGTTATGAATTCTGGAAGGTAGTTTGCTGGAAAACTTGACAGATAAATCATTTAATGCTTGAACTGTTAGTCATTTGTTAAAACACAATGTTTTTGTCATTTTAAGTGTTTCGTTTTTAAGGCAATTTAACGTAATTTCTTAGGTGTTCGATAACTGGTTCGTCCACCATAATAAACAAATGCTTTATTAAGAAAGATTTCTACCGTAAACAAACATGCCAAAGTGCGTGTGTTTTGTGTAAAAATGCTAAATAAAACACTTGATAACAAACCCTTGAAAGCGAAAGTTGGAAATTGAAGATGGTTACATTCCACAATTTCGTTAGAGTATGAAGGTTTCATCCTACTACAGTTTTGTGCACTGATATTTGTGTTCAAAGGGCGTACTTAGCGATTTCGTCTCAGTAATAATACATAGAATGTGTCTTAGAGGTGTAACTGATAGGTGAAAACTATAAAGCAACTTCAGCATCTGTAAGTGTAGAAGCTAAGCACACAATTTATGTATTTGCAGATTATTTATTCATAATAAGTATACAGTACATACAGTGTTGTGTATCGTGTTATTTCTTAAAAGTTGACCCAGCATTTGTAAAAATATTGCAAGACATATACATTTCCAGAAAGGAAATTCATTTCTGCGTTGAATAAGACCAAGATCGTGAAAATCGCTGCACAATTGATGAAGATATGGCTGTTCAACGCGATGCACCCCGTTTTGGGCTGATTTTTAGTTGCATACCTTGTTATATATATATTTGATAGTGAAATTTTTTTTTTCAGACGAGTTAATGTTTCGTTATAATATGATTATTTATCATTCAAAATGATGTTTTCACTAATTAATATCATAGCCACACGCTAACCACCTGTGCAGTACATGCGTATTTTAATGCATTTCAACCGATGTTGTATTGAGTTTTTTTACATTTTATGTTTACTTATTCATGATCCATGTGTTTTTTAAATGCATTTGAAGCGATTTATAGTGCGATTTAACTTACGTTTTATATATAATATATTTACAATATTGATAAAAAACTGACCCGTGGACGTAGATTTGTAATAGAAAACAAATCACTTACAATACATGCAAAAGTGCACAATATTTAAATTTAACGCACAAATATAACGGTATAAAACAGCATACTATTCACACATATATCTATTACATAATTGTTTTTTATTTAGGATTTGTCAGAAGACTTCATGGTCGTCATCGAGGATAGGGTCGTGCGTATTCTGGTCCAAGTCCTGCAATGTGGCTATATGGTCGCAGTAATTGTGGTTGTTATCACGTCGTCCCAATACTTTTCGATATTTCAATAATATTGACCATTGGAACACTATTTCGCAATAAATCACGATTAACATATGTGAAAAGATGTATATTTATTTGAGAGTAACATAAGATTGTAGAGTAAGATTTCTTAGACCGTTGCAAGCTTGTGAATACAATTTACACTTAAAGTATTCATTGTTTTCGTGTTTTTTTGTTAACTTTAAAAGTACAGAATGAGGGTGTTCATAACGAGTACAAAAACTATTGTTTGTACAATATTGTATGCCGGACATTAAGGGTGCAAGTTATTATATCAAACAATGAAAACGGTCCCAAGTAAAATATGTCTCAAATATTAAATCGCTGTTAAAAATTCATGTGCTCAAATGCCTATTGATAACAATTGCCCATTATTTACTTTGCCAACTTATTGATTCAACTAATTATCATAGTGGTGTCATGTATTGTTTATGACTATGTAAGAATAATAGCATTCAAACAGTGAAAGACCCACTTATCATCTAAAAATGATGTTGGTGGTAGAGGTGTCTAATAATCCTCATGACTTGTGAGATTCCTAAAAAAACTAAAATAATGATTTTCTGTGTCTGTAATGTCTGAAATTTATCATGGCAAGCTGATACTAATGGCCAGTGCAACAGCAAGACCTATTGATTGAACTGATGATTTTGGTGGTGGTGGTTGTGTCTTATATTTGGCCAGCTGATAATTATTTCCCACGAGAAGGTGGTATTTTCTAATACTTAGAATGACCAGCTGATACTATTTGCCCATGAACAGTGCGAGACCAAGTATTTGTCTGAAGTATTTTTTTCGGTTCCGGTTCCGGTTGTAAACAATGCAAAACAAAATGTAGAACTTAGTTTTTCTAAAAACATATGCAATCAGTGCGATCTGAAGTGTGAAAAGTGTGCAATTAGTGAAAATAATGGATTTGTGAATCAATGAAATTGTACGTATAAAACGAAATGCAAACAAAATAAGTAATTTGATAAACTTTAACATTCTCAAAGATAAATTCGCAGGGTGGGGTATTTTTTCTCACTTGATACTAGTTTAAGGGGGTATGAACGCATAGCAAGTACCGTTAAACCGTAACCCGTCACGCTCTACGTAGCAAATCAATAGTCACGTTTGAAGAAATAAACACATCTGTAAAGCTGCTACGTTTATCTCCATTGATTATCCAAAATTTCACGCTTGAAAAGACGCTCCTTATTAACAATGAATAGTGGAAAGCGGACACTGTCGTCTACAGCTAGTGAAACTTCTACAAATACAAGCTTGCTAAAAAAACGTCAGTGTTTGAGAAAGGCGAAAAATGCGAAAGTAGCAGTCAAGTAAAAAATACAAACAAAAATCAAAACCAGACTCGAAAAAACAAAAAACAATGACGACATTTGTCACTAGTGCACAAAATGAAAATCGTGATAAAAGCGAAATGACAATTGAGAAACGCCTTGATGACATAAGCAATAAATTGTCTCACGTCCTCACCAAAGAAGACTCATCATTCATTAAGGACATAATCAAAGAAACAGTAGAACAATTAAAGGACCAACTCCTAGGCAACGTCATTCGCCGGATTGAAATCCTTGAAAGTGACGCTTTTGAGCAAAAACGAGAGATCGAATTGCTTAAAAACGAAAATGCCTCAAAGAGTAAAATAATCGAGGATCTCAAAGTACAAAATGCGGCATTAGAACAAAAGAAAGGCAGGGAGTCAATGCAGCACGACGAGTTCGCGAATGCCACAGAGCAATATAGCAGGCGGAACAACCTAAGAATAACCGGTGTTCCAGATGACCAGGACCGACAGTCTTCGGAGTCGGTAACAAACAAATTCGTCACTCTGGTTAACACGCATCTGGGTATGTCCATAGTGCCTAATGATATTGACATAGCACACAGGCTCGGTCAATTCAAACCTAACTCAAATCGGCCTATGATTGTCAGATTCGTTAGGCGACAAACTAAGATTGACATTCTGCGCAAAGCCAAGCTTTTCAAGGGGTCTGGCATCTTTGTGAATGAGGACCTCACCAAGCTCAATGCAGAGGTACTGGCGTCCGTCCGTCTGAAACAGCCTAGCGCTGTCGAAAAATCGTGGTCTTTTGAAGGCAAAATATTCGCGCTATTCAAGGGAAACCAACACGCCATGCAAATAAAACATTCAGAGTTTAAAACCTTGCTAGAAAAACCGTGGCCCAAAAAATCATACTCCGAGTGTGTAGAGAATCCCGCAAGTGCAAGAAACAGAGTATCACCACGCTAGTCACATGTGCGACCTATGTATCAATGAACATTGATTACTATATATATATATATATATATATATATATATATATATATATATATATATATATATATATATATATATATATATATATATATATATATATATATATATATATATATATATATATATATATATACATAATTTTAAATATAAACATATTATTATGTGTATATATGCATGTGTATATATATGTATATGTGGGTGTGTGTATGTATGCATAGGTGTGTATGTATATGTATATATTAATATAGAAATCTTATAAAAATATAAATATGTACATTTGATAAACATTTTTAAGGCTTAACGATTAATACCTATAGCATTCTCCAACTTTGTTCCAGTTTGGAGCTGGGTATTTATACAAACTATGTGTGTATCGGAATTACAGTAATGTGCCCCACGCTGCCTATCAACATTAACCTCCTTAGTTAATTATTTAAAATCAAAATATATTTTTATCACATATGATATTCATTATTACATTATTATTCTTAAACATTGTCTCTTTGTTACAAGTATAGCAATTGATCATGCTACGCACACGCAGGTGATATAATTTTCTCTGTACATAGTTACGCCCCTTTTTAACAAAAATACATTGGTTTCAAAATGTCAATACGGCTGCACGTATAACGGTAAACTAAAGCTAAAATTACGTGCTCGCTGCTGAGCTCAATGCATTTTTCGTGAACGTTTTTTAGTATTCTGTATTCATGCATGTTAAAAATGTGCTAATTTTGTGCTTTATGTTTGTATACTGAAATATGCATGAACTACAATAACTTCAGCAGTGCGAATTTATTTGGATGGGAAATTATATTAACCAACCTTTAAAAAAATATCTGACGAGAACTACCTTTCTTAATAATCTTTCTGTACTTGTTTATGTCTGTATACATGAAATCTCGGCAATAGTATTTGTATTTTTGCAATTACAAAATTGTAACTTTATGCAATGCTTGTAAATAGTGTTTTTTCTCAAGTATACATTTTCCACATACATGTTTTTTTACATTTTTGTATGCTTTGAACATTCAATTATGTTAATAACTGTGAATGTTCTTGTACCTAAATGTTTTTTTATTTGTTTTTTTTTACATTTATATGTGTTGAACATTCAACTATGTTTATGTTTATGACTATGAATGTTCTTGTACCTAAATGTTTTATTTTACATTTGTATGTGTTTAACATTCAACTATGTATATGACTGTGTGTAATTAGTGTCATTTCTCACGTATGCCTTTCCACATTAATGTAATGTTTTTACATTTATATGTGTTGAACATTCCATATGTCTATGATAGTGAATGTTTAGTGTCTAATTATGCACGTAAAATGAGCAATTTCATCCATGTTTTTTTTGCAATTAGAATCGATACTATTCTCTTCAAAGTTCGCAAATATTGATACTGTTTACAATCTCAATTTTACGTCTTTGTGCACGTTTAACTATAAAAACAAACTGGTTATTGTGAATGTTAATAACAATACCTGGTCATTCAGTGTTACCACTTACATTATGTTTTTATCCACTTGATACCTTCAATAACAAGGATTCCTTTGCAGCTGTTATTGTAAATATAACGTATGTTTGAAGGTACTATAAGTGGTAAACAAACATCATCTTTATTTTTCATTTAGCACTACTAAACTAGAATTTTTCCCCTTTGTTATAAACACTCTTGCTTCATTTTCGCTTTCATATGAAGCCTTGTTCAAGTGTTAAGTGAATGATAGATGTTCAATGCAATTGCACTGTCTGGTTCACTGTCGTTGCTTTTATAGTATTATCCTTTTCTTAAGAAGACAAATTACACAATTATTAGTAAGATGCATGTAGAATGTATACTAATCTCCTGTGTATGTGTTTAATTGTAGTGCTACAAACTATAGCCATGCTACCAGCTTTGTAATCTTACTTAAGATATATACAATCATAACATTGTCATTGTAAAATAGAATCTGTCCTGTCTAGGTTAGTGTACTGATAACACGAAACGGACAGCAATCACCTTTAGGATGTATAAGTAATATACATTTAGTTTTTTACAAATAGAACCACTCTTGTCAATTCATGATAGCATTATATTTGAATAATTATACACTTAAATAATGCTAATAACTGACGATTTATAAATAATATACTTTTAAGTCTTGACAAACAAAATTAATTTAAACAATTCATGATTGTAAAAAATGCTAATAATAGAGTACATATATATAAGAAATAAAACCACTTTTCATAAAAATGAAACTGTTTAAGCTAATGTGGTACTGACCTGCATATGCTCGTTTATCTTTGCAATGTTTAACCGAGCTGCTTTTACATATATTGTAATCATTTCTCTTTTATGTTTGTTTGTTAATTGTTTATACCTTTTTGCTATTTTTTCTTTTTACTTATTCATTTCTATGGGATATTCATCTTTTTGTATCCCTATTTTATGTTTTCCATGTTTGTTTGTATGTGTGAACATCTTATATCTTAAAATAGAAACCAACTGGACATGTTTTGAAATAGAACTAACTAGACAAGCACACACAAATTATCACTTACATCACCCTTCACCTCTTTAACTGATTAAATTATGTACTTTGAATGTAAAAGGGCTAAATAATAAAGATAAACGAATTAAAATCTTCAAATGGTTAGACGAAAATAAATATAGTATATGCCTATTACAAGAAAGTCACTTGACACATACTTTAGCAAAAACCTTAAAGGACGAATGGGACGGAGACATCTATCTCAGTGGACGACATACTAATAAACATGGCATTGTCTTTCTGATAAAAAATAATATAGGGATCACAGTCGATTACTTTAACGAAATAATAATTGGAAGACAAGCAAGTATAGATATCAAAATACACGAAACACAAATAACATTAATCAACGTCTACGGCCCTAACATAGACGATTCCACATTTTACGAACAATTACAATCCTTTATAATTAATAACCAAGATAAAAATATTATAATCGGTGGTGATTTCAATACTGTCCTGAACCCATTATTAGATAAAAAGAATGAAAACCTTTATACCCATACTAAAAATAGAAACATTTTAAATAACATAATTGAAGACTACAATATGATAGACATCTGGCGTACAATATATCCAAACGAAAGCAAATTCACCTGGCACTCAAACACAAAACCAACAATATTTTGTAGATTAGACTATTTTTTAATATCTGAATCTCTTTGCAACATTATCGACACGTGTAACATAAAACCAGGATTTATGACTGACCACTCTCTAGTTGAACTTAAACTGCACAATATACAACCTGAAAGAGGCCCAGGATACTTTAAAATTAACAACAGCATCTTATTAAATACACAATATCAAACACAAATAAAACAGGAAATATTAAATACAGTTCAAAATAATAAAGATGCAAACCCAAACACCTTATGGGAAGTAATTAAAGGAAATATACGTAACACAACAATTAGATACACATCATTTAAACAAAAAGAAACACACAAACTTGAAACTGAAACCACCAAAACCATTGAAACACTTGAAAAACAATTGCATCAAACAAACACAAATGATACCACCGACATTGAAAATGAAATAACAGTAAAAAAACAAATATTAGATGGAATCTATCATACACATCTAAATGGAATAATACTAAGAGCGCGTGCACAGCATGTTGAACACAATGAAAAAAATACAAAATATTTCGCAAACATTGAAAAACGTAGAAGTGAAAAAAAAACTGTACACAAATTAGTAGTCAATGGCAAAGATATAACAAACAGAACTCAAATACTAGAAGAACAACGTTTATTTTTCGAAACCCTCTATAAACGAAAAAATGTTGAAAATAACACCCTTTTTAAAAATACACATCACGCTTTAAACCAGGAGGAAAAACAACTGTGCGACGGATTGCTTAATGAATATGAATGTGGATTAGCCCTAAAAGAAATGCAAAATAACAAAAGCCCGGGATCTGATGGCATCACAATCGAATTTTATAAAATATTCTGGAATGATATAAAAACACATCTAATTAATTCACTAAACTATTCATTTAACAACGAAAACTTAACTACGCTACAAAAACAAGGTATTATATCACTTATTCCAAAACCTGGAAAAAACTTAGAATCCTTATCAAACTGGCGCCCGATTAGTTTACTAAACAATGATTATAAAATTGCAACTAAAAGTATAGCAAACAGAATAAAAAAATATTACCATCAATCATTTCAAAATCTCAATCTGGTTTCATAAAAGGACGTTACATTGGTGAAAACGTTCGTCTTATCCAAGAATGCATAAACTATTTCAACAATTCAAATAATCCTGGTCTAATATTCTTTGCAGACTTTGAAAAGGCATTCGATTCGCTTGATCATTCATTTATGTTCTCTTGCTTAGAAAATATGAACTTTGGTGAAAGTCTCATGCAATGGGTCAAACTATTCTATACCGATATTAACAGTATAATCATTAACAATGGCTTCTTTTCAAACAGTTTTAACATCGAACGAGGTGCTCGACAAGGATGCCCACTCTCATCATCGCTATTTATTATTTGCATCGAGTATCTATCACATCACATCCAATCAAATAAACACATAAAAGGCATATCACTAGAACCTGACGAAGAAATCAAACAATCCCTATTTGCTGACGATGCAACTTATTTTTTAAACGACAATTACGATTCTTTCCATAACCTAATAGAGGCGCTAACCCTTTACGGAATGACATCGGGTCTTAAACTGAACAAAAGTAAATGTACTGTGCTACGAGTAGGTAGATTAAAACAAAGTAATGTTCAATATAAAAAAGAAATGAAATTTAATTGGACATCCGATGAAGCCACAACGTTAGGAATTACTTTCACAAATAATGAAAAGGACACAGTTCTTAAAAACATACTACCTAAATTACAGAATTTTAAAACTGCTTAAAATCATGGCATCATCGTAAACTTACACTAATCGGAAAAAACACAGTATTGAAAACGTTTGCACTTCCTAAATTAATATATGTATTAACAGTTCTCCCAAATCCACCAAATGATGTTATTAACGATATAAAATCAGCAATATTTAATTTCATATGGGACGGTAAGCCTGATAAAATAAAAAGAACTCAGTTAATTCAATCCATAGAAAATGGAGGTATCCAATTAACGAACATTGACTCATTCTTGAATGCAATCAAATGCAGCTGGGTTAAAAGATACCTAGATAATACCAATACGAGTAAATGGAAATTATTCTACCAGAAAATCCTAAAAAAATATGGTGACTCCTTACTCTTTGAATGTAACATCAGCAATACTATCTTACATGAAATTGCAAACGAAAACATATTTCTGTCTGATGTTCTATCAGCGTGGAGTGATGTCACTCATAACTTAGAAACCCAAACCAGCAGTAAAACAATTTTATGGAACAATAAAGACATAACTTCAAACGATAAGACGTTTTTCTATAAAGACTGGTTTGAACGAAGCATTAAATATGTCGACCAATTATTTGACTACAGAATTAAGGATTTCTACTCTTTTGATAATATATGCTACATATACGGAATACCTTCAAACAATTTTCTGAAGTACTACACACTAATCAAAAGCATACCCATACATATTAAATCTGAAATCAATACAAATAATACTCCATGTACTCAAACAACATTTGTAGAAAACATACTTGGAAGAAAAAACAAAACAAATAAAATATTTTACACACTACAAATTAAAAACCCTACAGAAAACTCCAAAATCCAAAATAAATGGCAAGTCCTTTTTGGAGAAAAGGAACTTAATTGGAAACACATATTTACCATGCCATATAAAGCAACCATTGAAAGCACACTGAGAAATTTTCAATATAAATACATCCATAGAATTATAGCTACAAATAAATATCTCTTTAAATGCAAATTATCTAACTCAAATCTGTGTGACTTCTGCAGTGAAAACATTGAAACTATAGAACATCTTTTTTGGGAGTGCAAACACATCCAGCCTATTTGGAATCAATTAATATCTTTTCTTGAACAACATCAACTAAACGTTAAACTTTCTTCCTTAAATGAAAGTTTCGGAATTAACTCATTGAAATCAATAGACTGTAATAATATTGTGAATTTTATGGTTATATTGATGAAATATTTTATCTTAAACATGAAGTACAAAAAACAAGCACCAAATTTTAATTGTTTTGTCCATAGTCTTAAACTAAAAATCCAGATTGAGAAAGAAATAGCCCTCAGTAATGACACATTACAAATCTTTGAACAAAAATGGAATCGGATTAAATTCTCATAATGTTTTTGTCCACTTATATACATTTCATTCTAATGTTCAGATTTTTTCAATCTGACAAGATCATTGTGAATATACAACAAAACACACAAGTCAAGTATGCTTTCTTCCGACTCTATACAATTCATCTTTTTTTCATAACTATTCCTCTGTTGTTCTTTTCTTTTCTCTCTAAAAAATATATATTAGCATATCTTGTATAACATGTCTGAACTTTATTGCTTTGTACAATCACTATGCTGTATGATCATATACATGTTTACATTGTATGTATGATATTGAATAAAAAAAAAGAAAAGTATTTG
Source organism: Dreissena polymorpha (assembly GCF_020536995.1). NCBI lineage: Eukaryota > Metazoa > Mollusca > Bivalvia > Myida > Dreissenidae > Dreissena > Dreissena polymorpha. Next base: position 96,277,954 of record NC_068359.1, on the reverse strand, counting down.
TCTGAAATAAAAATGTTGGTGGTTACTGTGTTTTATATTTTGCATGACCAGCGGATACTAAATGCCCGTGAAAAGATTGAAGAGCAAGACAAATTATTTATCTTATATAATGATAGTGGTGGTGATAGTGTATTTTATTTGGCAAGGCCAGTTAACACTTATTGCCGATTAGAAGTACAAGACCAATTATTTGTCTTAAATAATAGTGTTTGTGGTGGTAGTGTCTTATAGGTGGCATGACCAAAAGATACAAGGTGCCCGGGATTAGTGCAAGTAGAAGTATATATCTGAAATAAGGATAATTTTTGTGTCTTACATTTGGCATGACTACCTGATAATTATTGCCCGTGAGAAGTGCAAGACCAATTTCATGTCCGAAATAATGATGTTCGTGGTGGCTCTCTCTTATATTTGACGTGACCAGCTGATACTTATTGCCCACGAGACGTGCACTACTAATTATGTGTTTGAAATAATGATAGTGGTGATTTTCTTTTGTATTTGGCATGTCCAGCTGATACGTATTGTCAATGAGAAGTCCTGTCTTCCCAGAACGAGGATCATATGACCTCAAACAATAAATTTGTTCCTGTTCTCTATACATTAAATTTAATGCTTACACGACAGCCCGTGTATATTATACCTAATTATTATGAAAGGACTATTTTACTGTAAGTGCTTGTAAACTTAATTAAGAGAGGATGTATGGAATTTTTGAAGATTTTTTAAAATGTATTTTGTGTATGTGATATGCATATACATGTATAAAAGATGCGCACACCAAATAATATACACGGTACTCATGCCTTGTACGCATACTGATGGATGTTAATAAGCGATGTCGATAATATATTAAATTGTCAATAGCAATATAATATGTTCGTGAACAAATCTCCACGAAAATGCCCAGAGAATTGCATATTATTCAATTGACGAAATATGTGTTAAATGGTAATTAGCGTGTGAAGTACATTTTTATCAACTGCACCGGATTTACTGATTCTCCATATCGACACTGACATTGCATTTAAAAGGACATTTTCACAGATTTTGGCTCGTATTGAAGTTTGTCATTAAAATCTTGAATTGATAAATGCAAACATTGGAACAAAATAGCTTAAGTATAAAAAATAATAAATTTAAAGAAAGAAAAAAGGTATCCTAACTCGGGCTCGATCCACTGACCCCTGAAGTAAAAGTCTCCCACACCACTCGATTATCCGTGCGCGCATTGCGAGTTGTTCATTTTATGCTTAATATAAGTAATTATCGCAATGTAAACAAAACAGAACGATAACAACAGAACTCTCAAATTATTTTATCGTTTCGCGTTTGTAATGCTCTAAAATATTGAGGTTTTTAAATCGTCAAAATATGCATAGTTTGGATAATTCAGAGCATGGTAAATGTTCAATATTATTGTTTCTTTGCAAATATCATAAATGAAACGAAAAATAGCAAATCTGATTTTTTTCCTCAATTTTGTCAATATACCAAAACTTGAAACGGTCAATTTAAGTATCATATGATGAATACATCGTTTAAGTACCTTATATAATGAATAAATAGAGAATTCGAAGTAAGAGTCGACTACTTAATACGTTTATTTAGCAAGGCTTAGAATACCTAAACCACAAGCCTTTACGAGTGGCCAAAGGGTCTGTTTGTTTTTGCCGAGCCAATTAACGTATTTGTATTCGGCGCTTACATGTACCTGGTATTCAATTCATGTCATCATTTTCGCATGTTTTTCTTTTTTCATGTGTTTACAAAAACGAGACTGTATCCGAAACTAAAACATCAACTGACGTCATGTATAAAAAGAAAACCACGTCACTACACGGCACTTGTAAGGTGTATCGCAACAGTGTTGAAAAGCCGCAAACATTATCAGATGGGGTTGTTATTTCAATCATGCGTTCTGCAGGATGAGATTAATTGAGCCTAGAAATGGGAAAACTGGGCTTAATGCATGTGCGTATAGCGTCATCCCAGATTAGCATACGCAGCCTTCACAGGCTAATCATGGACGGCATTTTCCGCTTTTATGGTATTTTTCTTAAAGGAAGTATATTCTTAGCTTAAATCCATTTAAGGCGTTAAGTGTCGTCCCTGTTTGATCGTTTTCTGCACAGGCTTATCTTTGACGACACTTTACGCACATAAAATAAGCCCCGATGCTAAACTTGTTTTCTTACTGTTATCTGGATTAATACAGAAGAGAAATAATTTGCTTAATATGCATATAAGACACTGCAAGTCTCCTATTTTTACGCTCATCGAAATACCAAGTATTTTGTTAACGTTGACCAACCATTATAATAATACTATTTCTAGTAAATTGATAAATAAACCACAAACAACTGTTAACGCTATCTTTATGTGTCTGAATTTGTATGCTGGGTCCAATATTTTCATCTTTAGTCTGTACCTGACTGGGTGTTTGTTTAAATCTCAATATTTGTGCGATATGGAATTCATGCTTGTAGTATTATTGTCTACTGGTGTCGAAGTATATGATTGTTTGTGACCCTTCTACGGGGTCTAAGATTCTACTGGAAAAGCGCCGAATTTAAACAAATTAAAGACACTATTATCGCCACTATATTTATTGTTAATCATTAGATGTTAATTATTTATAATTAATACAGTTATGAATATAGACATGTTTCAAATATGAATTTAGCTCAAGTTAAACTTCTATTTACATCCTGTGTATCCATTTCACATGTTTGTTGTTATGAATCCCTGTAATACATTCAATGTATGGATACATATGTTAGGTAAATTAATGATTCGAAGAGCGTTAATTGTTTTTGTTTCGATGCAAAATGCATCAAATCTTATCAATATCAAATCTCATTGATTAAAAGGATAATTTTCAATTTTTCTCAAGAAAGAAAACATCTTAAAAAATAATTCCCCTTTCAACGATGACATTCTTGTTTGCAGAGCTAATGTCGTTAGGTCGATAAATCGACGTTAAACCGGTTCTTGCAACGATGACATACTTTTTTGCAGAGCTAATGTCGTTGGATCGATAAATCGGCGTTAAACCGGTTTAAAATCGTTGCAGGCAATCTGATTTTGAGACTAGTTCTGGGGATATTGGGCTAAATGCATTTGCGTAAAATGTCATCCCAGATAAGCATGTGCAGTCCGCTCAGTTAAATCAGGGACAATATTATCTGCTGTAAAAGGACTCTTTCGTTTAGAGCAAGACTCTTCTCAATGATAACCCACTAAAGGCGGAGTGTCATGCCTGATTAGCCAGTGCAAACTGCACAAGCAAATATATGACGACACTTTACGCCAATGCACTTAGCTCAGTTTTCCCAGAGTGAGGCTCCAATAATAATGACAACTGCATGCGACTGTGGGTGTCCCAATATCGTAAGATAAAACGACATGACATTTTTGGAAAATATATTTTGGATATGTAGAGTTTTAATTCACACAATATACAAGTCAAATCAGATGCCAGCACTTTGTTAAAGTAAGCTGGAGTTTTTTTTAATGCTATTTCAATATCTGAATAAAATTATTCTTTACACTGACATCGAATAACACTCCTTTTATTTTCATTTTATTTAATGACAAAATGATCATACCTAGTGGGCACCCAAACGTTGCTGCAACGTTGTATTAAGGTTGCATTCAAACGTTGCAGTTTGGTTGTCACAATGGTGTATGTGAAAGTTTTCCTGTCTTTTTTTCCTGAGGCTTTTTCCAAACGTTGCTGCAACGTTGTATTTTGGTTGCGATCAAACGCAGTATTTTTAAATTCAATTTTTTTATAATCTAAAAATTAAAAAAGCAAACTATTTACTGCCAACCGCTCATTCGAGTATTATCGGCAGTTATGGACATTTTCGAGTCCGTTTCCTAGAAAGAACCAGTACTTGATGTCTATAGAAGAGATAGCGAAACGCTCCCCGAGTGGGAATCGAACTCACCAACTACCGATCGATAAGCGGACACCTCATCCACTACACCGCTGCAACATTTGAAAGTTTCAGCCAATTTTGTTGACTATTTATTTTTGGTTGAAACTTTGAAACTAGATTCTACCATTTTAATGCATAACACAACTTAAACAATATATTTTATCCAGCGATTTTTAGTTAAAGTTCATCTTAAGCATCTTTAAGTTTAAGCAACTGATCTGTAAAATAAAATAAAAGGAATTTCTAAAATTTACAAGAAATCATATTTTCATTGATGCTATGCCTTAACTGTATTATAATAAAGTACGATTCCTACTCGGGGAGCGTTTCATTCTCTCCTATATAAACGCCAAGTACTGTTTTGCTTTCTAGGAAACTGACTCGACAGTGTGCATATCTGCCGATAATACTCGAGAGAGAGGTTGGCAGTAAATATTTACTTTTTTTTTAATTTTTATATTATTTAAAAATATAGAATTTAAAATACTGCGTTTGAATTCAACCTAAATACAACGTTGCAGCAACCTTTGGCAAAAAACGTCGGAAAAACTTTCATATACACCATTGTGACAACCAAACTGCAACGTTCGAATGCAACCTAAATACAACGTTGCAATACTGCGTTTGAATGCAACCATAATACAACGTTGCAGCAATGTTTGGGAAAACGGCGGGAAAACTTTCATATACACCATTGTTCCGTTATTTTTAATTATAAAGTATAACATTTACAATAATGACGTATGTAAGCTAATCTGGTTTCGACGATATTTAATTTCACGTTGTGATCTATTCATGTATGTTTTTGGGCAAAATCATTATTCTGTTAAGTGATGTTGCGTGAAGATGACAAACATTTGGATGATTATATTCTTTACATAAAATAACGTGTTTTCAACTGAATATATGTTTAAAACTATTGAATGTGAATTATTTCAAAAATACAAATTATGCCCGTAATATTCATACCTTTCTTCATAACTGCGCTAGTCTTTAAACGTCTTCAATGCCACAAAATGCCAAAACTAGTCATGTTGTTTTCCCCAGTAATAAATTATTCCAAAGAAAACGCTGCATTATGAGAGTAACTTTATCTGTGGCTTGTACGATGGCGTAATTGAAAACAGAAAAGCTAACTGTTTCATTCGACTATATTAATATCACTTAAGTTACACATGCGCAATAAAGTCATACACATTCCACCCTGCTGTAACCTACCATTTCGGTGTATGATTACCACTTCCGTCAGCACTAAATCCTTCCATATATTGGGAGATTGAGTGTCTATAGTTTTACTTATCATTTTATTGCAACTCAGTTCAATTGATTTCATTATTTGACCTATTATTTATATTATTTAAAGATACTACAGGAACGGAATCAAAATTAAAACACAATTTAACTAGAAAGATATATTATTACATATAATCTGTCAACGTCACATCGTTTTGACGGCAGGTGTTGTATTAAAGCTGCGATACAAACCGGTCGAATTTCTGGCAAAGATTTGCATAGACGTCTTATTTAAACCTACAACAATAAGTGAACTAGTCACTTATCTATTGCATTTATATTTTGTCCAGTATTAAATACTTTTTGTGTATCATCGTTTCCGAATAAACATTGATATAATTGCAAGCATTAACAGCTTTGTCATTATAACCGTTGACTTTGTTGCAAGTTAAATATTGTAAACATGAATTTTGATGTTAAATTGGATACAGATGCCAAAACACAACACAATTTAATTACAGTAAAAAAAATTAAAGGGGGATTTTATCTTGGGTTGGTTATTAAATTAATACAAACCTGGTAAACTGGAATGATTGTAAACGCATGTAGTATTGAAAAACATCTCAATGTTAATATTTCGCTCTTATGTGCTTGATCGAAACATTTAAAACACGGAAATAAAAATCGATATTATAAAAATGATTTATGTTATAATTTATTTTCCTTGGTGTCACATGTCCTTGCCGGAGTATTTACCTATATCTATTTATTTAAACTCTAAATTTAAACTCTGCAAAACCTTAAAGAGTTCTATTTCCGCCTTGAGTTTCGTTCAAATTTACGGAGACTCATTCACATAATCACGTGACTAAATGCTCGTATATTCAAATTACAAGAATGGCGCATACAACGGTTTTCTGGTAGTCTCCTATATTTATTTGATTTAAAAAAATAAAAACATTATATCTATTTATTTATATTTGAATATTAGCGACTGTTGCTGCTCAAAGGCGGTTGACTCTGAAAAAAGAGTTTAAATCCACGTTCATCTATTACAACTCTGAATCTAACGAAAACTGCAAAACAAAATTTTAATTTATCCGTTTGACAATTAAAGCAATTTTTATGAAAGATGAACTAACGATGAATGTTGAACGATGAACCATATTTACACTTTAATGCATTTACATTTTATTTCTTTAATATAATTGTTTTGTAAAGTCTTAAATAAGTAAAATATTTTCGCTTCAGTAACTGACAACTCATAAACGACGTCAAACTTGAGTTTCAATCGTCAATATAGGAATTTTTATAGTTTAATATTTTTTAGTATCATCAGGAATGAAGTTTAAGTCATTTAATATTGTATCATAACGTTATTTTATCATACCCTAAAATGCCGTACAAACTTAGCTATATAAAAATATTACCCTTCTATGACGACAATCGCTGTGTTTTAGAGTAAATTAAAAAACAACAACAACGAAGACGCCAAAAGCTAAGTTTTAAATATAAAAAGTAAAAAAAGCATACACTAACTTTATAACTTTCAGACAATAAATACCATACACTGACACCGATAGTAGCCGTTAAGGTTTTGAATTTGTTTAAATAGAAGCGGAATCGAAAATTGTGCGATACCGTCATATTAGCAGTATTATAACATGATTACAAAGTTTTAACAATCAAAGTCAACATTCTTTTTTAACGGAAACTCGTAGCTTTTGTATACAAGTATTTAAGATATTAAAGCTATAAAATTAAAGTAAACATTGTTATGACCAGGTTTCAAAGTTTTTCGCTCGAAAAAACACCTGCGAATTCTGTTAAATTATTTGTATACGCTTACGTGTATATCGAAAACCATATAAAGTTTTTGAAAAACAGAACATTTCTTTTTGCATAGGAATATATACACAATCGAGCAATATGTCTAAAAACAGAATATCCTTTGAGTATTGCGTGTCGGTGGGAACGACGTATCGATGTAATCCGAGAGATGCAAATATCTGCACGATGCCTTCTGAGTTAGACGGTGCTGTATTTGTACATTTATGGCATTTATTTTCTGGACAGTTAATTCTAGCTTGGCATTAACGTCCACCATTACATGTATTTAAGGGGAAATTTACAACACACATAAGGCACTAAACATGCCCACATTCAAATGTGAAAATGAATGCGTATACATGTCATTCGTGTATGAATGGTTGTCAGTATTACAACTGCAAAACACACTTGCTATGATGTGGTTGCTATGGAGGATACGTGTTATCATCGGTTGCTAGGGGGAATGCTGAAAAACAGAAGCGAGACATGTTGCAATTGTTTTCAAACATATCATTATTACTGATGGTCATACAGACAAAAGAAACAAACTTTGGTAAATTGCTCATTTACAACTCAATATGTTTTAAACCAGAGCAGAATACATTAAAACATAATTCTTACTTTATTTGAATAGATAGTTATATAAAACCTGTTGGAAACTAATTAAAATCGGTTAACATAAACAATATATATAATTTACGGTATTGTATAACTTCCGCTGTGTATCCTTCGATGTGTCAAGCAATGTAAGCCGCTTACACAATTTAAACGCAACAACCATAAAATCTACGTTCTCACCTTTTAAAGTTATGTTTGGCTACCTCACTCAAACAGACGTCACCGAAAGAGACGTTATCGGAAGTGAGTCGGGACGCTGCCGGTCCGCCAGCCACGTCTCACTGCCGCCGCTCTCACCAGATCCTCCCCCTAGAACTCCAACACCTCATCCGCCGACATCGCTACCGCCACTGCCGCCGATGCCCATAGTAAACACCTATGTAGTTTTTTTCAGATGTAAGTACTAGTTCTTACCTTTAGCAGATGAACCGTTTTTAAACAAGATTTAAGCATTACCTTCATAGATAATAGAACATTAACCTATTAAAATGCAATCTTAGATCTAATACACTGTAGTAGAAGTGATATTAATTTAAAAAGCGTGATTAACCGCGCATGCGCATTACGAAATATGTTCTACAAGAGAAAATAAACTCACTGTTTGGTGATGTACTTCGTTTGCCTTTCTTTTTATTTAAATTACTGACTTCTTTTAGTGTTAATATAACTAAGTAATAAAGGGTTATTTTGTGAGTATTTTTCGCTGCTTTTATCAAAATGCAATACCTGCTTTAAACGTAGCTACAAAACAACGTAATCCATACCTTATTAAAATGTCACAATAATTTTTAAAATAATTAAAAAAAAAACTCCGACAAATACAAAATTGTTACCTGTATTCTTAAACGTATTAAGACTGAATGCGTGCAAAGTGCGCGAACTCAGTTTATAAAGAGGCGAAAACAAATGAACCCAGCATTACATCAGCGATTTTTATCACCCGGTTTCCAAAAAAAGTGCGAAAGTAAAACTAGATATGCAACTGCTTTCGATAATGGTTGAAATCCCTCGTGACTAAGTCAGTGAGATGTTTGACCTAAATCGAGCCAATGCTTCGATATATATTCTATAAAATGAAAGAATATTGTAAAGCTAAATTATTGTTTTTTTTCGGTGAAGACTTTACTAACGTTGGTATTAAAAGGACTTGTTCATAGTTTGGCAAAATGACTGTTTCGTAAAAAATGGTCATATATAGACTATATTACTATATATATATAGACTATATATAAAAAGACTGTATTACTTATATTAAAATACGCAATATAACTCTTTTGAGTATGAAACATATTAAACATTTATGTTTTGATAATATCAATAGAAATTTAAAAAAAGGAGTTTTTGCTAGTGATCTTATATACGTATACGTAAACACGTCTGTTACGGACGTGGGGCTTTAAGAACGAATCAGATTCAAAAGCGTGTTGCAGTGGAGGCGAGTAAGCTTTTGCATCTAGAGGTCACGTGTTCAAAACTAAAAGTAGGCAAGCTTTGCTGTGTTTTTATTGTTTTTTAAAACGAATCCAAACATTATAGTTTTGTCAAGAAAGCTACTAAATGATATTTGTCAAAAACACAGAAATCTGTGAACAAATCTCTTTAAAGAGCTACTATGTTTCATTCAAATTCCTTGCAGCATTCAATGTAGATAGCCTTATGATTTAAATGTATCGTTTACAGTGGAGAACAAAACTCTGGAAAATAACAAGTTAAATCCCTATTTATGTATATTAAAAATAATATCTGAATCGATCATCATCACGTCGTAATTAAATTGAAATAAAACAAGATAATACATTCTCGTTTATACTGTTTATTTTGAACAACATTGTTGTGGTTAATATTAATTTACACGCGTGTATAATTTTATTAAATCAAACCGAAGTATCAGTTTCAAGCACGGCGGTATGCTTTTCTATCGGTAAAAAAATAATGCTATGCCTTGGTCATTCCAAATCGATTCTTATCTTTTTGTTGTTTGTGAGCTGTATTTCTTGCCTTTTATTGTATAAGCGAATAGGCCACTTGCCTTACATGAAAGACCGATACAGTTTCTAAGGTTTCACTTTTCACATTTTTGAAATTGCGGCAGCGACTTTGTGATTTATGCTTGTAATCAATTGAGCATCGTTCTTGGAAAACAGGACTTAATGTATGTGCGTAAAGAATCATCCCGTATTAGCCTGTGCAGAAAAGTTCTATACAAGCGGAAAGTGTCGTCCCTGATTAGCTTATGCGGACTGCACAGGCTATGCTGGGACGACGCACATATATTAAGCTCAGTTTTCCTAGGTGACTCAGTTCAAATTTCAGCGTGGATGATGCATCGTACCCCGTAGAACAGTATTCAAAAATGACAAGATATCTTAATTTGTTACAAAACTTTATCTTCTAGTTTATGAAACGGACGAATTAACGACGACTCAGTTGTAAAATGCCTTCTTTCTGGAACAGCAAATACATTGAAAAGAATCTTGTCTTCGCTTGAAATAATGGCAGTCTACCGATGCAAAAACTACTAAAAACACTGTACAGTTAATATATATTGCGACATAAGTCGATAATCCGGTTTCCTTGAACGAAATTAAGTAAATTCAGAATTAATTAAACAACAAATACACATAATAAGAATAAAATTAAAAAGAATTTACATTTCACAATTTTACTTGGAGTTCTCTTGTCTGTCCCATATATTTGACAGAAATATTTTAATATGTGACTAACTAAAGCGATTGAATTATATATCATAAATTCTACTTATGCTAACTAAAGCTTTTGGACTTTTTTTGGTATTCAAAATTTGTGATCATGGGGAAATCACATACGGCGGAGGTGGCAGACGTGGTATGTTGGATGACGGCGAAGGGGTACTTTTGGGGTTGTAGTTGCGAACGGTAGGACGGAAAGTGAGTGAGTTTTAAAGTTGAAGTATGCACATAGTTTACATTTAAACAAAGCAATAGTATCATTAATTTATAGACGTTATCTATACTCCTATTGCACATAATATGTTCCGTTTAATTTTAAAACTCACTCACTTTCCATCCTAACGTTCGCAACTCAAACTACTTCCATTTACATTTTAAACCAAGCAATGTTATCATTAATTTATTGGGGCTTAAACCACTCTGTATATTTCTCTGTTAAAACTGATTGCACCTACGATGACACACGAAAAGCCCAGGCATGAAATCCAGTGCCATCTGTTATATCGAGATTAAACACGGATTCCGGCAAATATTCGTTATCTTATATAAAGTATTGTTAAATGTTTGCGCATGCTAACTAGTATGGCCAGTGCAACCGATGCATTATTTCAGAAACGAGTCGCACTCTGCGAAAATGAAGTTTCATGCATGATAGTAAAGTGTCGTCCCTGATTAGTCTGTGCGAACTACAAATGCTCATCTGGGACGATACTGTAATTACTTGCATTAAACCCCGTTTTCCCAGAGCGTGTCTCAACTAGCTTGCGATGTATCATTGTATTGACTTATAGTCTATGATGCGGAGTTCTGATGCGAGTAGAATACACGCAGTATAACCATAATATATCGACTGTTATTTCATAAATATTGGAACATTAATAGAATCTAGTCCATGCAATTCTGTATATACAGCACTGCAATGCAATAGAATAAAGACGTTCCAAATTTCAGATTCATAGATCTATAGCATCTATACGGATTCAAAACGGATATATGAATCAGTAATGCAATTAGCAAATAATGCTAACACTCATAGTTCACGTGCGCTATCTGCTGAAATGTTTTCACAAAGTTTAAGTGGGCGTAGGCAGAATACATTGGAACCATTAACTAAACAAACCTAGCTACTTGTTAAGTCACTGTAATTTAGTTTAGTACTTGATATGGTAGCTTAATGTTCAATACATCTGGTTCGCAAAGCATGTGCAACGCTGTTGATGACGGCTACAGGATAGAAGGCAACGGTGGTGGTGGTTTGGGAACCGGAAGTGGCGGCATACCGGCGGTCATTAGGTATCATCATCATCACCGTCATCATGATACAAAAACATCACCATAAACATTATCACAAGCATCCCCACCACCATCATCATCATCGCCATCATCGCCTGCAACACCGTCACTGTTGTCGTATTCATTATTGTTAACATAGCAGTTGCACAATCTTAATCATCATTTTCTATCATTATGCTTCTGTTATTTATATTAGCAATGTAAAAATAATCATCGTACGAAGAACAACAACAGTTAGAACATCTGAAATCATTTCATTTGCATCAGACATTACAGTCCAATTTAAAACAGTTTTTAGTTAACACAATAAACATATACATATTAATGTAATACCTCATATATCCCTTTACTAGGCCAATGTTGGATTTTAAACACAGTTAATCTTAAGTCGCATTGATATGCGACTTCGAATGACGCCGTCCCTATTTGTCCTGTCATAGCAATTAGCTATCGCGTATTTATAAAAAAAGTCTTCACAAAATTCATTATCAACGATCTCATCATTATGATCACCATCCTCAACAACACAGTCACGTTCAGACATAAGTGTCCAGTCATATATATATATATATATTCGAAATCGTTTCACATCAATATTCTGCATAGCTTCGAGTTCTTGTTGGATGGGGATGTATTCCTCTGATTGAATGTAATTTTTCTTTTCTGTGTCAATGTCAATGTAATGACTACAAACGAATTCCACTCTACACTCAAGTGAGTGAGTCCGTGCAGACAGCTTGTTCACCAGCTGGCGAAGTTCTGATGGATGCAATGTATCAAAACAGACAGTCACATGATTTACTGACAAAGGAAGCTGTAGGTCGATATATGCAATTAAACGCATTCTAAGCGTTTCCAGCTGTGAGAGGGTTGCTAGTGACCGTGACAATGACGATACATGATTAATCTTCAAACCCCGCGAAAACGAACTCGAAATGCTCAGATTCTTGACACTCAGACCGAGCAGAGTCTCCCATAGACCAGGGCTATCGTCAGGGAAATCGATTGTACATGTACACGTATTGTTTAAGTCCGTTGTTATCCTTGCGGATGTCCAATGTGACTTGCTGACTTTGAGTGAAGTTATGCAACAGGAGCCAATATCACACTTCACACTATGATCGAGTGTAAACAGTGTGTTGAGCAGACTGCGTAACCAGGTGCAGGAACACGTTACATTAAACAATTTAATGTGTTCTATGGAGGGCAGTACTGGAGTATAGTCTGCACACAGTACTGGATCAGCACCGTTCAGTAGGCACCATGTATGAATGTCTTTCTTGTCACATCTGTTGAAATCAAATTCATACAAACCAATAAAGTTAAGTTCTTGATTGTTATTAATGAGAAGTTGCTTCGGTAACACTTGCACTCTTTTGCCGATTGTTATTGAATATAAGTTTTCAAACATTGACAAATCTAGTTCTTTATAAGCTGAGTATATTTCAATACGTGTAAGATTCTTATAATGAATAATAGAGTGTGGTAGTAAAGTTACTTCTTTTCCGAGTTCAATTGATTCTATGTGTTCACAATGTGACATGTCAAGCGCTTCACATTTACAACCCATATCCATTGTTAGATATTTCAACTTCTTCAAACCCGCAAGTGCATTTGGTAGCACGGTTATATCACCCTCGAGCTCCAACTGTTCCAGGTTTTGACACGCTGATAAGTCAATTTCCAAACAAGATGCAGACAATCTGACTTCTTTCTGCTTCGCTCTTGTAGAGGGGTCGGCATAATCACATGCAGCTAATGAGACGGGTGTAGGTCCCTGACAAAGATAAGTCGACGCGTCTTGTGAACGTATTATTACAATGCTGTTTATAACTCTGGTAACATGTAAAGATCGAGCCCGTGGGGCGTTTAGTGCAAAGATGTTGATCAAATCTTCAGCATTATCACGCCCAAAGTCAAAGTGACTCAGATGTAGGTCTATTGGAGTGTTCTTGTTTGCCACAGCCTCCCTATAACCTGAGAGGATGACTCTTTGGAAAACATCGTGATCAACCCCATGACGAACATCGTTGACCTGATTCATCAGTGCAGATAGTTTATTAGCTGCCAAGATGTTGAAGCCACAAAGAAATGTGAAAACTTGAGCAATATCCAGATAGGAATCCCTATAACTTTTGAGATATTCGCAAATAACGTTATCAATCACATTTGTGTTGTTGGAAATGTGAAGAGCAGCAAAGAACTCTTGAACAGTCTTGTGGACAAACGAGCTTGTATTATCATAACATTTTTTACTTTTTCTTTTGGATATTAATCCTGAATGTAGTGCGAACTGCTTTGAACTTTCAGACAAATGAGCCGAAAGATTAATGTCGCTGAACACTAGTGATATTTCTTTTTCATTTGAAAACAAAAATGAAAACGCAGCTTTGGCTAAAACATCTATATGTTCCATGTTTGGTTTAACATACTTCGTGCGAGAAAAGCAGTTTACTGGTGATGGGTAGTATTGATCGAAATAACTCATTTGTGGGTTAGCTTTTTTACATAAGTTTTCAAGCAAGGTGGTAAACAATTCACACCTTGACGATCCGGTAAGACTCTCAGCCATATCATCTACCCATGTACATAGGACAAGCGTGTGCAGCATGGGCGAAGATGATATCGAATCAAGATCATGACTCTTCAGAAATTTCTGAAACTGCCCCACAGTTTTGTAAAGAACCTTTGTTTCATCAAGAAGATGTGGTAGTATCCTTTTACTGAATCCAAAGGAATCGATTATTCCGTAGACTTCCAACAATATGTCTATTTGAGAATTCTTGATACGTTCATCCGCGAGTTTCCATGGTCGAGAAGTTGTGAGCACAATGCAATGATCTTTAGGAATACCGTCCATAGATGGCAGAGCTTCTTTACCAGGCCACTCATCCAGACCGTCTTGAACAACAAGATACATCACATTTCTCATTATTTTTAAGACTAGATTATACGCGCTCTCCCATTCGTCTGCCGCGTAGATTTTGTAGATGAGCTGAGTTTGTATCATATGTGTTACATGTGTCTGTTCTCTCGAATCGCGCAACGAAATGAAGAAGAGAAACTTGAATTTATGAAGGGTATCAACATCAACAAACGCCGTTTGTTCCTTTGTAGATTCATTTGAGGACTCATGCACGTTACACCAATCGTCAACTAACTTGGCAGCAAAACTTGTCTTGCCGCTTCCCGGCTCGCCTTGTAAATACGTACGTCTACATAAATTATCACCTCTATAAAAGCAATCTTTGTATGTCAATATTTCTTCCTGTTGTGTGCGTCTACCATCATTCTCTATCTTCATCCTGTGTATTTTTGGAGTGGCATAGACGTCATGTATGTGCTTATTGAGACTAGGATCCAAAGTAGACAGAGGCACGTAGCAAACGGTATCACGGTAATGGTTCACCAATCGCTTGAGAAGATCTGAAATAGTAATACTCCTTCATTAAAACGAATTACCTGCGTGTTTCTTCGCAAAAACCAGATACACATTTATAGAAAAACATGGCGTCAAAGGAGCACGCCGGTGAATACTAAGATATTGTGTTTTAAAATATAAGATTATATTTCATTACATTTCAACATTACAACGGTTGAATAAATTTGTCTCCTTTTATAAATGTGCGCAAAAAGTAGTAGAAAAGTAGTTTTTAAATTTGTAGTTTTTAAATTTGTAAAAAATACTTTTTTTAATTTCACATGAAATACCGCTCTGAGCATGATCCCTACCGATTAAGTGTAGTGTATAGACACTTCTAAAACTTAGTACGCATTGATTTATGTTATCAAGTTCGAAGCCGATAGAAAGCTTGTATCGAAAATGTATTCTGCAGTTTGTATATCTTATTATAAACGATCTTACCGCATACAAATGTAACCAGATAATTATATTCGTGAATATAAGCATTATTCGAATACGTGTAATTTTTCGCGAAAATGCAGATACACATACCCATAAAAAGCACTTTCACTGGTTGTATGCGTTCTGACCTGAGAGTATATAGTGATGGCAATCATTAAAGAATATCAACTTAATGAAAAGGCTATTCCGTGGTATTTTTAAATACATGTACTGACAGACAGAATGAAGGACAGACTGGCCATCTGACACTGTGAATCCAAGAAAACCCACCTCTTCTTATATGAGGATGGTTTATAAACCCAAGTTAATATGATTGAGTGCTTATGTTTGTCAGCTTGGTAGTTCATAATTATTGTAGTGTGAACATATGTTATAACGAAATATTATATATATAAATATTGTTCAATAAAACTTGTTCACAAACCTGTTACGTCACGCTCGTATTCGTCTAGCTCCTTTCCAATCGCTGCTTGATTTATGCGGTTGATGCTTTCCTGTGTCTTGTTTTCAATGCTTTGTTCGCCAGCCTGTGTCTTGTTTTCAATGCATTGTTCTCCAGCCTGTGTCTTGTTTTCAATGCTTTGCTCTCCAGCCTGTGTTTTGTTTTCAATGCTTTGTTCTCCAGTCTGTGTCTTGTTTTCAATTATTTGTTCTCCAGCCTGTGTCTTGTTTTCAATGCTCTTTTCCCCAGCCTGTGTCTTGTTTTCAATGCGTTGTTCTCCAGCCTGTGATTTGTATGTAATGCTTTGTTCCCCAGCCTGTGTCTTGTTTTCAATGCTTTGTTCTCCAGCCTGTGTCTTGTTTTCAATGCTTTGTTCTCCAGCCTGTGTCTTGTTTGTAATGGTTTGTTCTCCAGCCTGTGTCTTGTTTTCAATGCTTTGTTCTCCAGCCTGTGTCTTGTTTTCAAGGCGTTGTTCTCCAGCCTGTGTCTTGTTTTCAATGAGTTGTTCTCCAGCCTGTGTCTTGTTTTCAATTATTTGTTTTCCAGCCTGTGTCTTGTTTTCAATGCTTTGTTCTCCAGTCTGTGTCTTGTTTTCAATTATTTGTTCTCCAGCCTGTGTCTTGTTTTCAATGCTCTTTTCCCCAGCCTGTGTCTTGTTTTCAATGCGCTGTTCTCCAGCCTGTGATTTGTTTGTAATGCTTTGTTCTCCAGCCTGTGTCTTGTTTTCAATGCTTTGTTCTCCAGCCTGTGTCTTGTCTTCAATGCTTTGTTCTCCAGTCTGTGTCTTGTTTTCAATGCATTGTTCACCAGCCTGTGTCTTGTTTTCAATGCTTTGTTCTCCAGACTGTGTCTTGTTTTCAAGGCGTTGTTCTCCAGCCTGTGTCTTGTTTTCAATGCTTTGTTCTCCACACTGTGTCTTGTTTTCAATGCTTTGTTCTCCAGCCTGTGTCTTGTTTTCAAGACGTTGTTCACCAGAAAGAGCCTTTTTTTCAATTCGTTGTTCACTAGTTTGTGTTTTGTTTTCAAGACATTCTTTCCCAGCCTGTATTTTAGCTTCTAATGTATTCAGTCCTTCTTTCAGGGTCCTTTCAGCCTCTTCGGAAAAACGTTCTCCGGCCTCTTTTGCATGTGTGAGGGTCTGATTTGCTTCTTTCAACATCTTGCCCAAATCAACAAGTGTTAGACGATCATTCTGCAACTACAAACATTATTTGCATTTGTAGATTATTATCGATACAGATTGTCATTATTATATTATCTGTGTCTGCATATTATACAACAGATCAAGTAGAGCAAATTTTGCAAGGCAGTAAAAAATATAAAAAATTATCAAATTGACGTTTGTTTAATTCATATATGCGTCTGTTTTTAATAAAGCCTTAATGGATTGTACTAATTATTTACTGTCATTTAAGAATGCAACTTCAATATCTCCTTTTAATAATGTGACTTCAGTATCTTCGGCCAAAAAGAGTGGATATTTCAAAGGTGCAAATCGGCGGGATAAAGTTGATATGTGACTACAGTAGCGAAATGCCCAGTATGTCCAGTTTATTGGTGCTAGTTCAATCCACGATTTTGATGTTATTTCCTAAAACAGTTTTTAGATTTTCATTTAAAAAGATTTCAAGCGCAATTTTGTAGTCACATAACCAAGCATAGGTGCAGTAGATAATAGCTATAGACCAATTTACATAAACTGTACGATATAATTATATTTTCAAATAAGACGTTCCTCTGGTCTGTTATCAAATTATTATGTTTTCTGTCCACTTAAAGCGTTTGCTAATTGCATACTGTTCCTAAAATGTTTCAGTATCAGGATGAATACAAATATCTATTCTTACATGACACAGATTTACAATTCGCTTAAAAATATCATTGTACAAATATTTCTCTGGACTATTGCTTACATCATCCTTCACTAAAATACATTGTATACGCCTTTATATAGAGACAAACAACACAAACACAATAATATTTACATCACTGAGTTTTACGCGGGCTTCTGTCGCTGAGGTATCATGCAATAAGCAGACTGGATCCGCTAGTAGGGTGGTCAGTGTCAGAAAGAAGTACTGCAGATCAGCATCTGTAACCTTGCAGTCGGCAGTATGGCGTACATCTCGGCCTATTTGTCGGACCTAGAGAGAGAACGGATTGCTGTGACGTTAAAGACCAAGAGAAGCAGCATTGAGGTAAACCTACACACACATGGACTCTCAGCGTCAAAGTTATTACACGTGATTTAAAAAATGCTTAAATATGCACAGACTATTTAAATAAGACTTGCATATTTGATACAATGAGAAATAATTGCATGACATACATCGCTTCACAAAACATAGTATTATAATGATTCAGTTAACAAACTAAACTTTGAAACAAGGGCTGTTTGTTAAACATGCATGCCCCCCATATGGGCCGTCAGTTGTAGTGGCAGCCATTGTGTGAATACGTTTTTGTCACTGTGACCTTGACCTTTGACCTAATGTAAGTTATCATCCAGAAACCATTGTACTATTTCGAGTCACTGTGAACTTGACCTTTGACCTAGTGACCTGAAAATCAATAGGGGGCATCTGCCAGTCATGATCAAGGGGGGAGTGAGAGGGGGGGTATAATGTGGGGTGTGGTAATTTATAAGATGTTTAAAAAAAAAAAATTGGGGGGGGGGGTGGGGGGAGGGGGTAAGGGGGAATTAAGAGGGGGGGTATAATGTGGGGTGTGGCAATTTATTAATGTTTAAAAAAAAATAATTTGGGGGGATGGGGGGGGGGGGGTAGGGGGGTGAGAGGGGTATAATGTGGGGTGTGTTAATTTATTAGATGATGTTTAAAAAAAAATAAAAAATGGGGAGGTGAGGTTGGGGGGTGGAAGGGATTCTGGTAGGGGCGTGGGGTATTGTTTGGGTGGAATCCATTGTGGTATTCAGGTAAGTGTTGTTTTGTCAAAGTAATAATAAAATGTGATCATAAAAAATAACAAATGATCTCACACTGACATGACCAAATATCCTCTATTTATTAAACATGAAATTTAAACTTATTGCATTTGTTTCCTCTGTATATAAGAAAGATATAATAGCGTATTAACTCCCCTGTCCTGCTTGTATTTATATTAATCAACAAAATTAAACATTAACACAATATTTAATTTACAAAATATACAAAAAATCTCATATTCTGATAATATTTTAACTGATCCACTTTAATTACTCAAAGGATGATGTTTCATTGGACTGATAATTATAGATTTAGGATTACAGACCATATTGTTCAGAGTTTGCCCTGTTGGCCACGTATGCGTTCTTGAGTTATCATCCAAAATCCATTTTACTATTTTGGGTCACTGTGACCGTGACCTTGACCTTTGACCTAGTGACCTTAAAATCAATAGGGGTCATCTGCGAGTCATGATCAATGTACCTATGAAGTTTCATGATCCTAGGCCCAAGCGTTCTTGAGTTATCATCCGGAAACCACCTGGTGGACGGACCCACAGACCGACAGACCGACAGACCGACCGACATGAGCAAAGCAATATATCCCTTCTTCTTCAAAGGGGGGCATAAAAAATAATCACATATTCAGCCCATTAGAGTGGTATATTTTAAGAATACCTTTTCTAGCGGGCATTGCTTATCAGGTGGTGGCGGTGATAGACATGCGGCGGAGAGGCATGTCTGGAAATGCGTGCAGTTCAACACAATGCTAACCACACCATTGAAGTCAGATTCTTGCACAGATGATACGCTGCTATATCCGTCTCGTGGGAGGTAGCATTTACCGATTTCCCACGGATCCGTTGCCCATAATTCAGCTTTAGTGTTTGCCCAACTAGGACCTTTAAATCTGTGTAACAATGTGATATTTTGTTTCACTTTATCACATGTTTGGCATGACTTTGGTTGTAGTGAATTGTGGAAAGAACAGTTATTTCCTTTCCTCTTTTTACACACGTCCTGAGTTGGACACGGTATAAGGTTTTGAATAAAGCATTGTCCACAACTTCTACCAACTTTTGTTTGGACGTTTAATAATTCCGTCACAACAAGGTCAGTCAATCCATCCTTTGTCAAATTGAGGGCAATGCACGCTTTGAACCAGTTATTGGTCTGCTTATCGGTGAAGATGTTGGTGTCGGGAGCCATCCCCAGGAGACTAAATGAACCATTCAGTATAGTTAGTTTGTGGACAACCGAGGAGTAGATGGTATTATGGCAGGTCGTAAATGTTCTTGTCTATGAGCATCCTCTGATCATGTTATCTTGGTTGCTTTATTTGTCCTATAATTAAATAAGTATATTTTACAAAACTGGGATTGTCTGTTCAAAGAATCAAACCAACTGAAACGTAAGGCATATCATTCTTAATTTACTTAACAAGATAAATAACTAAATTTAGTTAATAAACAATAATTTTCAACACTAGAGGTGGTGGGGAAATCTGAGGAAATTGATGTAACAATCCTGAATAAACAAGGGCTGTTTGTAAAACATGCATTTCCCCCATATGGGCTCTCCGTTGTAGTGACAGCCATTGTGTGAATATGTTTTTAGTCACTGTGACCTTGACCTTTGACCTAGTGACCTGAAAACAAGGGCTGTTTGTAAAACATGCATGCCCCCCATATGGGCTGTCCGTTGTAGTGGCAGCCATTGTGTGAATACGAGTTTTGTCACTGTGACCTTGACCTTTGACCTAGTGACCTGAAAATCAATAGGGGTCATCTGCGGGTCACGATCAATGTACCTATGAAGTGTCATGATCCTAGGCAAAAGTGTTCTTGAGTAATTATACGAAAATCATTTTACTATTTTGGGTCACCGTGACCTTGACCTTTTACCTTGTGACCTCAAAATCAATAGAGGTCATCTGCAAGTCATGATCAATCTACCTATGAAGTTTCATGATCCTAGGCGTATGCGTTCTAGAGTTATCATCCGAAAACCATTTTACTATTTCGGGTCACCGTGACCTTGACCTTTGACCTAGTGACCTCAAAATCAATAGGGGTCATCTGCGAGTCATGATCAATCTACCCATGAAGTTTCATGATCCTAGGCGTATGCATACTTGAGTTATCATCCGGAAACCATTTTACTATTTCGGGTCACCGTGACCTTGACCTTTGACCTAGTGACCTCAAAATCAATAGGGGTCATCTGCGAATCATGACCAATCTACCCATGAAGTTTCATGATCCTAGGCGTATGCGTTCATGAGTTATCATTCAAAAAACATTTTACTATTTCTGGTCACCATGACCTTGACCTTTGACCTAGTGAACTCAAAATCAATAGGGGTCATCTGCGAGTCATGATCAATGTACCTATGAAGTTTCATGAACCTAGGCCCAAGTGTTCTTGAGTTATCGTCTGACAACCACCTGGTGGACGGACCGACAGACCGACCGACATGAGCAAAGCAATATACCCCCTCTTCTTCGAAGGGGGGCATAATCAATAGGGGTCATCTGCCATTCATGATCAATGTACCTATGCAGTTTCATGATCATAGCCATAAGTTATCATCCGGAAACCATTTTACTATTTGGGGTCACCGTGACCTTGTCCATTGACCTAGTGACCTGAAAATCAATAGGGGTCATTTGCGAGTCATGATCAATCTACCTATCAAGTTTGATGATGACGATGAGCTTTATATGCTTAAGACGCAAATAAACTTTCTGTTCTGTTCTTTTCATGATCCTAGGAATAAGCGTTCTTCAGTTATCATCCGGAGACCATTTTATTATTTTGGGTCACCTTGAACTTGACCTTTGACCTCGTGACCTCAAAATCGATAAAGGTCATCTGCGAGTCATGATCAATGTACCTATGACGTTTCATGATCTTGGGCATAAGCGTTGATTAATTATCATCCAGAAACCATTTTACTATTTTGGGTCACCGTGACCTTGACCTTTGATATACATGTAGTGACCTGAAAATCAAAAGGGGTCAACTGCGAGTCATGATCAATCTACCTATCAAGTTTCATGATCCTAGGCATAATCATTCTTGAGTTATCATCCGGACACCATTTTACTATTTCGGGTCACCGTGACCTTGACCTTTGACCTAGTGACCTCAAAATCAATAGGGGTCATCTGCGAGTCATGATCAATGTACCTATGAAGTTTCATGATCCTAGGCCCAAGCGTTCTTGAGTTATCCTCCGGAAACCACCTGGTGGACCGACCGACAGACCGACCAACAGACCGACATGTGCAAAGCAATATACCCCCTCTTCTTTGAAAGGGGGCATAATGAACACGAGGAACAGAAGGCTTGAAGGCCCCCGGTGGAGTCCAGGATGACGCCTTGGCCAGGTGCCAGTCAGAGCAGACAAAAGAGTTTATTTTCAGTTACCTGTTAAACAGCTTTTTAACTGGCCCTATAGCAACCGCAGCTATCTATATGACTAGGCGTATGTGTTTTAGAGAAGAAACTTTTCAAAGATTCTCTAGACTTTAAAATAAAAAAAACTTACTAACCACCCCAACCCCAATTATCTCATCAATTCTGAACGAATTGGGAAATCAAACGCTGTGGCTTAAACAAATCTTGTATATCAATATTCATAATAAGAGAGATAATGCCTTACACTTTTGAACACACTCACTTTTTAACAAATATCATTTAAATCAATTATATACGTAAAAACTCAAAATATTTACCTTGAAAATAACATTTCAGTTCTTGTCGGTAGGAAAATAAGAAAATTAGTGTTGTTGTTGTTGTGCATGCAGGGGCACACTACAGTTCTCATGCCTCCGTCTCAGGCTCATGGGTCTCGGTTTGAGATGGCTTGTGTACACCAATAACGTTAACACCTAAAAACAAACCAAACACCGTTTCATTTAAAAATTCATTTAGACCGCACTAAATATGTGACTTAAAAGTGTTAGTAATGATTCACTATTGCCATATAAGGAAAAATGTCCCGCTCATGTTTTTGACGAACCATAACAATTTTCAAACTCAGCCGAGCTATCATTAAAAGAAATATTTTGACCAAGTTTGGTAACGATTGGAAAATAAATGTGACTTCTAGAGTGTTAAAAAGGTTTTACGAAAGCCATATAAGGAAAAATGCCCCGCCCCCAGGCGGCCATGTTTTTTAACTTTCTAGTTTTGAACTCAGCCCAGATATAATATTAAGAACACATGTTCTAATCAGTGTCATGACGATTGGACTTAAAATGTGATTTCTAGTGTTAACAAGGTTTTACTATAACCATAAAAGGAAAAATGCCACGCCCCCTTGGAGGCCATATCAACAGACCGGAACCATTTTCGAACTCATCCAAGATATCAAAAGAAACAAGAGCTGTGTTTGTGAAACACAATGCCCTCTTCAATGCTATGAAGCCATATATTTGACCTTTGACCTTGAAGGATGACCTTGACATTAACCTTCCACTACTCAAAATTAGCAACTCCATTAGATACACATGCATGCCAAATTTTTCTATCTTCAATATTGCAAAAGTTATGACCAAGGTTAAAGTTTTGGGACACACACATACAATGACAGACAGGCCAAAAACAATATACCCCCGATCATTTGATCCGGGGGATGGGGGGCATACAATTCTTCTGATTAAGTTTCATGAACTTTGGACAATGCATGTGACTTTTAGAGTGTAAACAAAGTTTTACTATCAGGTTTTTTATTTCCTTCTTTGTGACCTGCCGAAAATCTGCCCTGTCCCCTCCGATTTTTTCTTCCCTTCAGCTGGTTTATTTTCCCCTTTATTTCATTTTCCCCTCCATTTTTTTTTTTTTTTTAAACCTTTAAATATATAAGTAAACCTGATCCAGAGTAGAAAATAGAAAATAATGCATAATTAAATTTCTGTTATCTTGAATTTGTTTTAAAAACAGTAAAATATGCTTAATTGATTATTTAAGACTTTCCTTATTTTCCCCAAAATGCTGCTTTTCGCGGGATTTTTTTCCCCTCAAAATTGGCCAGGCCCTTTCCCAAAAATCAGATAAAAACCCCTGACTATAGCCATATAAGAAAACCTGCCCCGCCCCTTGGCATCCCTGTTTCACAAACACCCGAAACCATTTGCAAACTCATCCAAGATATCATTGCAACACATGTTCTGACCAAGTGTTATGAAGATTGGACGTTGTGCTACGGTGAGCTAATAAGGAAAAAATGCGCCGCCCACTGGTGGCCATGTTTTTCACCTACCCAGAATCATTTTTGTACTCATCTGACACGTGTTGACGACGCACAATGGACAAAAGGTAACCTTATATTTTTTATCATGTTGTGAAAGTATTGCCTTTATAATGATATTTCATTAAATAATAATTATTGTTATTTTTGTTATCATTTCAGGTTTTGCAGAAGCATGGGCTAAGAATTGTATAGAAAGTGTCAGGAATCTGGGTCTAAGGACAGTGTATGAGAGTCAGGACAGTGCGTACAAGCTGCTGTGTAAAACTTTCGCCTCCCTACTACTCCCACCAGACTACATCCAAGCTGCATTAAACAATCTGGGAATGGGACAAGCAAGCAACTCTGCGAGTTTTCTCTTCTTTGTAAAGTACCGGTACCTGTAAAAGGACTTTCCTAGTCGAGCTGTCATTGAGTTGCATTCATTGCTACACACAAAATAACTTTAAAATTCCCAATTGCTGTCTGAAAATTTCCCCCCCACAAAGACTTCATCCAAGCTGCATTAAACAATCTGGGAATGGGACAAGCAAGCAACTCTGCGAGGTTTCTCTTCTTTGTAAAGTACCGGTACATTTAAAAGGTACTTTCCTAATTGAAGGAAAACTTTAAAATTCTCAATTGCTGTCTGAAAATTTCCCCCCTAAAAGGCAAATGCCATCAATTTTGTTCCAAAAGAGCATAGTCTGCAAGGTAACAAATAAAATGGGCACTTACACTGAACATTTTAAGCCGGAATGAATGTAATTTAATATTTGAGTTGATTTTTGCTTTTGATACCTGGCAATTAAAAAAACTGTAATCTCAATTGGAAGATTTCACGAAGCGAATCTTCCCAATTTCAGGGTTTTTCATGCTTAAGTTTCCCTATGTGTATGGGACAAGTAATATTCCCAATTGGGGAAGAAAAATCCCTGCAACAAGACTCATTTTTAACATATAATAAACTTTATTTGGAAAATTTAATAAAGAAATACCGGTAGATCAATTTAGGAAATAAAGGGAACATAAGAGGAAATATTTAAATATAAATTCATCAATTTCAGCCTTTAGTTTTTTATATCAACTTTTAGTGCTGCAACAATACGCCAAAAAGCGTATTGCAATATATTGTCAGTTCAAAAACCCGTATTGCAATATATCGCAATATATTGCTAATTGTACCAGAAGTATAACTCGCCAATTACCCGATAATCCCATATATTCCAGTTTAAAAGCAAATTCTGGTAAATATTTACTATAAAAGTGCTCAAGAACAACAAGAAACACAAACATTCGCCAAAATTCTTAAGTATCAAATAGTTTTTGGCATTTGTAACTATTTAAAGATGTGATGAAATAACGTCCAATCGGGGTGTTTTTTTCCACTGAACACACTTAAATCACTGACGTGATGTTCCGTTTTTATACAACACAAAATACACCCACACTTTCCATGCGAAGTTCTACACGTCTGCATAATTTTCGTGCGCTTTTTATTGAGACAAAATATAAAGCTTTTTTTATTTGACGCTAGAATTTTTTATTGTCGCGTTAGCGTTACAATTCGGAAGCGTGTTTCCGAAATTCGGATTACAAATTTAATAATGCTCATTTCAGAATCGAACAAAACAGTTACAGTTGTGCGTATTTAATTCAACAATAACTTGTTCAAAAGCATCAAACGAATGCTCCCATGTAACAAAGCTACTCTGTATAATAGACTTTTAAGAATGCTATTTGTACGTAACAATTTATTTTTACTAAACACCAATTTGTTTTGTTAACCTTGATATCAATATTTCGGATGGCTTTTCTGGACGAAATATGGGTGAATTTTTGTAAAATTTTCGTACCGGTATGATGAAATCGTATCGCAATACAATATACAGATTACGTATTGCGATATATACTGATATACCGGTATATTGTTGCAGCACTATCAATTTTTAAAAGATGTAAACAGACAACTTATGACCCAGTGATCAGGGACAATAATGAAGAAAGGTTATATTTGATGAATTACAATATTGAACTGTTTGTCGCATTTTTGCTCAGCAAATTATGGTGACAGTGTCAAAACTATTTTCGTAACGACTGCATCAAGCAGGATATCTATTATGTTATTTCATGCAATCTCTATAACTCAAAAAGAACTCAAGCCTCAACAAGAACTTACCAGACTATAAAATTATCTTCTACAGTCCCCAATAAGAAAGTTGTTTATAAGGTGAAACAATGATATTATTTACACCTTTATATTTTATTAGAACTGATTCAATGTCATGTATCACTGAAGTGTATTTTATTTTGGTTGTGCTTATTGTTTCAAAGTTCATTATTAACTTAATATATCAAGCTAATATTTTACATTAATTCATAATATCGCAACATCCGGGCACTTGCGTCAGTTAGAGTTACGTGCCCCTTGACGACCGTGAAAACAATATTTAGCGCTGCGCTATTTTAATTGCATTGAGAAATAGAGCGTAATCGTTAATTATATATTCAAAAAATTAAATTAAGATTGTTTTCAACATGCAAACAAGTTGTTCTACTTTACTGAAACAAATTAGATTAAAAACAAACAATATATATATCAATTTTTATATCAACTGGGAAAACAAACACGTTGATACCTTAAATAAACATTGAATTAAATTAAATGCAATATTTTTATTTGATTGTTTGCATCAATCTTAAAATTGTGTATAATAATAAGCCATTGTATTCCGGTGTTTAATTGCCCCTTTGTTCTGCATAAACCGATTATCTCGTCTTGATCAGATATTATCCAGACTTAAATAACAGCATGGTGTCATAAACCACACTGGGTGGTAGATGACAGCGCCATTAAACACGATTGATGATGCCACCATGTCTTCTTCTCTTTCAATGTGTATTAAGCAGTCATTTAATGGTTGAATAACTAACACCGACATACTTATATTAACAGTTGCTTAAATTAGATATGTTACATATTGTACAAATTAAAAGGCATGTCCAATTAAGATTATCAGAAATTGTACATGGTAGAGATACTTGCCCGATTAATTTATTAAAAAAATAAAGCATTTAATAATTATAAAATTTACGTAAAACACAAGTAACGTATCTAGCGTGAATTGGTTTATACAAACGACGTCATTCCGAATCCCGGACAATCACTCCTACGGACCGTATTATGATTAAATGTTTCGGCAACAAACGAACGACATCATAAAAACAAGAAATTACGTTTGACAGCAACAGGGGTAAAATTAAAAAAAAAAAAAAAAAAAATTTACATAGATGTGTGTGTAAAAAATCTTATATATTTGTCACTCATACTCATAACAATCAACTGGTTTATACAACCCATGTCAGGGACGAGAAGTGATATATAACAGGGCTGAGTAGTGCAGTTTAAGTATCGACTTACAGCTCTAATGCATTTGCCATTTTAGTAACTGCTAACTTACAGGTTGACATTTTTTTATTTATTGAAATATTAATTAGATCTATTTATTTGTTTTAATTTGATTTAATCAATAACGTAAAAGCAATAGACAATTAGTAAGTAAGTCACGTTTATTAAACCAATCTTGGGTCATAATGAATGGCATGTAAATCACAATGTAAACAGATAATGCAACATAATAAAAGAAATACTTTAAATCAGATCAGTATAAAGTAAATAAAGCTTGATTTTGATAACACAACTTAGGCTTTCAGTAGGTGTACCAGAATTTCCTACTAATTTTCCAGCTTCACGTTATTATTATGAATTGACAGAGTAGAAATATACAATGTACGAATATGAATGAACTCTAAAAGAACAACAATATTAATTACATCAACATCTACATGATACTCCCATTATTAGAGAATAAACTTATTTACCTAGTGTCTCAATGAGAAAGATATGAATGTCGTCCTACACGAACATTGGCCATTTGTTCGGGTCATTTTTCCAACATCCTGTATGTAATTTATACGGATATTTCATTTAGTCAAAATATTTTAATTTTCTGGTCATATTGGGCTTTCGAAGTGCAATCTAACCATTTATAACAGTCAAAAGACATTTCAAACACCAATTACAGCACATTTAATTACTTATCAACTTCCAAATAGTAATGCAATTGGCGAAATGCCAGCAGAGATAGCTCAATCAGCATTGTTAATCAACCGTATCTAGGGCATTGTTTGCACCGTCGCTAGGGTACTGCCCCGTGTGGGTACTTGGATGTTTCGCCCCGAGACGTTTCTGCCCTCGTCGTTTCGCACCTGGTCGTTTAGCCCCCAATTAGCGGAATCAGAGCTCCAGATAAGGATTTGTGAAATTATTAACGGTACTGCCACTGACAGAAAGACAAGGAGTAACGCTGAAAATCAATTAGTATGTGTACTACCATATCCAAAAATACAGGTAGTACTGTACTACCCGTGTTCTTGAATATTGAAGGGTGTATAACTGCCTTTACAGAAACATTTGCAGCAATTATAATAAATATACTTAGCTACTTAAACAGTTACTTTATTAGGTTTTCCATTCAAAATAATGATGCAAATACAACTACACATTAAAACTCGTGACTAAATACTAGTTCTTCATTTAAATAATTTTTCTTGACAAGAAAACACAAGCCAACTACCGTAAATCCACAAATATAATACGCCCTTGTGCATAATACGCACCCCCGAGTTTGGTCTTAATTTATCGGTAAAAATTGAAAATCCAAGTAAAATACGCACTAAAAAAATCAGTGTCCGAAATCGGCAATTTCCAAAAAAAATGTGTCAATATATTTTTGTGCTGTGAAAATAGCAAATCAATTTGGCGTTGTCAACTATCTGTTACCCCCGGTATATTGATCGGGATGTGTTATAGTGCTGTTGTTATGACAGTTGCATAATAAATATCTCTGTCTATTGTTTATATTACCATTGATTGTTACGGAAACACACAGGCCCCTTGCTGACATCCGGGTCAAGCAGTCATAATTACAAAAGAAAGAAGCAGATACGCTGTTTTTTGTTTTCACATTTAATTCAATTTGACAATATTCAGGACGATAATAATCATAATAATAATAAAGTAATAAGAAGACAAAATGGTTACTTCGGTTTTTATAGTTGTCCAGATGAATTACTTTTTCTTTTTTCGAGTTACAATCTTGATACTTTAATATAACTTAAAATACAATTAAACCGCTCGTGTTTTTCATGATCTAGTTAATTGAAATATGCTGCTGTCATTAAGGCTAGTTTGGGAGTAAAAAACAAATTATCATCTTTCAATTTAATGCGGCAATCGGCAGACAGGTGTAATAGACTCTATTAGCATCATTGAACTAATTACTTAATTACCACTCTTTACTTCAGATATGGTAAATATGCAGTTAAAAGATAAATAGTGGTCAGCTAAGAAATATTTATTTATGGGTATTGTCAGTTGTTTTGTTCATTTGCTAATCTCTTTATACAACTTAGCGTCCAGTTGCTATTTTGTAGGCAGACGACGATATTAACTGTGTATTCAAAGTATACAGTGTCTGCGCATGGATGACCCAATATTATCCGATAGCTCCTCCTGTTCTAACGTTTCATTAGACAACGTCATTTCATGTGTAAGTGAGCTCAATGTTGATTGGCCAGCTACCATGCGCACTTCAATAACAATAAGGTCAAGCGATGTCTCATAATCGGGTACAGACCGGGTTTCGTTTACTGTTCGAATTGCGAACACTTTCATTAAAACAAAGAGACAAATATAAACAAGGGACAAAATTGTCACAAAACCAGGTTTTCATTGTGAAAAAAAATCTGATAAAGGGAGAAAACTCAAACTGAACTTTTGAAATGAACAAACAAAATTAACCCCCTTTGTAAGTTTGTTTAAAAAAAAAATCTATTTTTAGTCGTGGCGACCTTGACATTGGAGATATTGACAAATTCTTTCGTGCGACACACCGTCCCATGATGGTGAACAAATGTCCCAAATGATTTTAAAATCTCACAATGAATGACATAGTTATGGCCAGGACAAGCTCATTTATGGCCATTTTTGACCTTTGAACTCAAAGTGTGACCTTGACCTTGGAGATATCGACGTAATTAATTCGCGCGACACACCGTCCAATGATGGTGAACAAATGTGCCAAATGATTTTAAAATCTGACAATGAACGACATAGTTATGGCCCGGACAAGCTTGTTCCGCCAGCCCGCCCGCATTCGCCAATCTAATAACCAGTTTTTTCCTTCGGAAAACCAGGTTAAAAACAAGGGACAAAATTGTCACAAAACCAGGTTTTCATTGTGAAAAAAAAATCTGATAAAGGGAGAAAACTCAAACTGAACTTTTGAAATGACCAAAAAAAATTAACCCCCTTTGTAAGTTTTTTTTTTTTTTAAATCTATTTTTAGTCGTGGCGACCTTGACATTGGAGATATTGACGTGATTCTTTCGTGGGACACACCGTCCCATGATGGTGAACAAATGTGCCAAATGATTTTAAAATCTCACAATGAATGACATAGTTATGGCCAGGACAAGCTCATTTATGGCCATTTTTGACCTTTGAACTCAAAGTGTGACCTTGACCTTGGAGATATCGACGTAATTATTTCGCGCGACACACCGTCCAATGATGGTGAACAAATGTGCCAAATGATTTTAAAATCTGACGATGAACGACATAGTTATGGCTCGGACAAGCTCATTTATGGCCATTTTTGACCTTTGAACTCAAAGTGTGACCTTGACCTTGGAGATATCGACGTAATTATTTCGCGCGACACACCGTCCAATGATGGTGAACAAATGTGCCAAATGATTTTAAAATCTGACAATGAACGACATAGTTATGGCCCGGACAAGCTTATTCCGCCAGCCCGCCAGCCAGCCAGCCCGCCCGCCCGCATTCGCCAATCTAATAACCAGTTTTTTCCTTCGGAAAACCTGGTTAACCAGTCCGATATAAATGGCGGATGTTTTCAATAAAATTTTACTAGATTTTCGAATTTTAATAAATAAGATTTTTATTGAGCCAAATTCTCAATATTTTCGCAAATGACTCAAATGGCGAACGACAGCGCGAGCCCTGTTGCACCCCTTTGATGTAATGGTGTAGTTCAAAATGGCTGCCGCGAAGCGCATATCAGCGATTAAGTTGAAAATTTGCACAGGAAAAATTTTGTTCTGCTCTAAACTCGTATATTATATGCACCCCCTACTTGAAGAAAAAATCGGCAGGTAAAAAAGTGCGTATTATATGCGTAGAATTACGGTAGTAAGCCAAGTTAATGAACACAAATGTCATTGTCTCATCTCAAAAGAATAATTGCTTTAGCAGTTAACTGTAAAAGCCACATTTTTAGCCACTGATGCAATCAAATTGTTTAATATCGGGGCGAGAATGTCTTTTTCCTGGGTTTACAGATTGAATGTCAGGATGGTAAAACGACCGTTTGTAGCCGTTGTAGGACAACAAAGTGTGTTTTATTAACTGCTTTCGGTTTAGCCGGCCCTCCTTGCGCGCAGACATATTTTTTTGACAGGTTTACAAGTAACCAACAAGATGTGTTTGTGAAACACTATGTCCCCGTATATGACGTTTGACCTTGAAGGATGACCTTGACCCTTCACCACTCAAAATGTGCAGCTCCATGAGATACACATTCATGTCAAATATAAAATTGCTAGCTTCAATATTGCAAAAGTGACATTACATGAGCAATTTTGACCCATATATTTGACCTTGAAGGATGACCTTGACCTTTCACCACTCAAAATGTGCAGCTCCATGAGATACACATGCATGCCAAATATCAAGTTGCTATCTTCAATATTGCAAAAGTACTCATATAATGAGCGATTTCGGCCACATATATTTGACCTCTGACCTTGAAGGATGACCTTGACCTTTCACCACTCAAAATGTGCAGCTCCATGAGATACACATGCATGCCAAATATCAAGTTGCTATCTTGAATATTGAAATATTGCAAAAGTGTACATTAAATGAGCGATTTTGACCCATATATTTGACCTTTGACCTTAAAGGATGACCTTGACCTTTCACCACTCAAAATGTGTAGCTCCATGAGATACATATGCATGCCAAATATCAAGTTGCTATCTTCAATATTGCAAAATTTATTGCAAATGTTAAAGTTGGTGCAAACCAACCAATAGACCAACCAACCAACAGACCAACAGACAGGGCAAAAACAATATGTCCCCCACTACTATAGTGGGGGACATAAAAATCACGGGACAGAATAGACAATAATACGGAACCCAGCCTACAACTTTTCGGTAATTTAAATAAACGAAAAGGCGCTGTTAGGTTAGAGACTGTCACCAACAAATCACGCTGCGCTGACGCGGACGTATCGGTACGGCCAATTTTTTTTGTAAATGCGTAAAAGGGATATTCAAGTCTTAATTGTACGTCCAGTTTATAAAAATAAATGCGTAAACTTTCATGAAAAAGCCGTATGTACGGCCCTTATCTGGAGCTCTGGCGGAATGTACAAATGTACAATGTTTTGTCACATATCATTATTGTGTAGTTTGTTCATTGCTGGGATTTGAATTAAATGTGAAATTAAAATGCACTACATTTGATGTTTGTCCTTTGTTGTTCGATGTGGTTTGAAAATATTGCAATTAAAGGTAACACAATGAAAATTATGTGTAATACGTATAGTTTTGTGTACGCTTTAATGCTTAGGTATAAATATATTAATTGTTTACACAAACAGTTTAATTGGTGATAATTATATAATCATCAAAGAAAGTATCCCGAATCAAACATGTTCATATATCTTTTTTGCGCTTTGTGTATTTGTAATAGTTCATTATATATACTTCAGGATATCACCATGGGTTGAACTCACGAGCTGGACACCGCAGTCTGAGATTCTATAGATTAGTTCCTGTGCTGCTCAGTGAGTGCAAGCAGGCACAACGGCACGCAGCCCTGATCGCATCCGGCAGCAATGACGGCACAAACAGAGGCCGCCGGTACAGACACCTCTCGCTGATCAGCGAGTTGTTTGAGCAATACTCGTCACAGGGCTTTTTTTCCTTCTTTGGGACCCGCCAAAAATCGACCCTTTCCCCTCGGATTGTTTTTCCTCTCAGCAGGTAAATTTTTCCCCATACTTAATTTTTTTTCCCCCAATTTTTTTTTTTAATACATAAGTTAACCTGATCCAGTGTAGAAAATATAACATATTGCATAATTAAATTATCTGTTGCCTTGAATTTGTTTTAAAAACAGCAAATATGTTAAATTGATTATTTAAGACTTTCCTTATTTTCCCCAAAATCCGGCATTTCGTGTGATTTTTTCCCCCAAATCCGGCATTTCGGCGATTTTTTTCTCCTCAAAAAAGGCCAGGCCCTTTCCCCAAAATCAGATAAAAACCCCTGCGTCAGGTGAGTTTCATGACCACCCACTACCTGCGAGCTTGCGCAAAACTCTATGGACCGCCAGACATGGAGTAATGTACGCTGCATCGCTAACACCCAGTAGGCAAACCCACTACCTGCGTGCTTTCAGGAAACTATGGACTTTTCTTCATGTTGCTTGCTTCTAACAATAAAGATGCTTTCATTGTCGTTTATTTCTGCAGGCTTGGCGAAATTGCCGGTCCGCCGGTCCTAGTTGCAATAATGTAACTCTGCTCTCCGTTAACACTACGTTTCGAGTTACAAGTCGAGACGATAGAAGCAATGGAGCAAAATCAAAATCTATAAAATAACATTTTCTCCGGCAATTAGAGTAAGGATCACCCAAGAAAACAATTTGTATTCATTCCCAGACGAAAAAAATAAACAGTTAACGAGATAAAACATACTTTTATCGAAAATTAGATTTCCCAATAAAAACTCGATCAAATTTCGGCCATGACAGTTACCGCGTGATCTCGCGAGATTTGAAAAAGAAATGTAGGAGGAGCTATGCCATATAAGGTAATCCTACTACGATTTTACATAACAAAGAAAAAGCCCGCGATGGTACCCCGCCTTTTTTGCATGTACCAGAGTAATCACTTTAAACGCCGGAACAGAGCTTTTTACAAGATGGCCGACGTTTGAGAAAATATTTATTGAAAATGGATTTAGATCTAACAAAATGTTGCAATTGCGGGAAGGAATTTTCAAAACAGAAGAAATCTTACGGTCGGAGAAGTTTGGGAGCAAGTGCAAAACTTAAAAAGATCGACAAGACGTTAAAAGACATAATCGAAGAAGAATTTACTGTGACAATAACACCCGATTCAAAAAATCAACGCTTCCTCTGTGAATCATGTTCGTGGATGCTTGTGTCCATGGCCAAATCTTCAGTTGCGAAGCAGGAAGCACTGGAACGATTAAAAGGAGCGACAGGGGGTACCACCTATCTCGCCAAGAAATTACGGAGTCCGGTACTTACTCCAAGGAAGATAAAAAGACTAAGAACTGCTTCTCCACAAAAGGTAAACTCACTTTGATTGTACTGTATGTGTAGGGCATTTATGAAACGTTTAACCCCATTTCTCATATAGATAGCTCATTCTGCCAGAGAATATAAAGCATTTTAAGAAGATTTTGCTGATAGATTTTGTCAAATTGTTTTCAATGCAATGTATTTGGAGAAGAATTATTCAAATCTAGTTAAAGATAATTGTGATGATTTGAGACAGTATCAGGTCATTTCCCCCTTGAACTGTTGCCCTATGTAGCCCTGAGACGTTCACCCTTCTTTTATTTATAATAATGGATTGGACATGTATTTTAGATGTATGTGATAGTTGGTACCCAAATGGATTAATTATCACTTATCTGTTTTATTAGCTTGGCTGTTATCGGAGGAAACCCGAGATGTTGTCATAGCCAGCTCGTCGTCCACATAATGCTAAAATCTTAATAATTTGTCACACATTTGAACATTGCCTTTAAAATCAAAGTTCTTCCACCTACAACTGTGTTACTTGATATGTATCTGCACCTTCATTTCTTCTACATGCCATGCCCATTTAGGGTCACTAGGCCAAAGGTTAAGGTCACTTTGACCTGCACCCACAGCAAAGCATTCGCACACAATATGTGTTGCTGTTGTTTAAATTGCAATGATAACTGATGTGACAAACTTGCAGGATAACTTGTTTCGTGAATCATTCATTTGATAGATGTACAGAAATAATGAATTCATAATCAGTTATCCAACCAATGTTGATTAGAATATGTTTGACTAGTTGATAGGCTATTTGAAAGCACTCAAAAAAAAAAAAAAAAATTAATTTGAAGATGACAAATAAATTTGTAATGGAAAATTCTCCTTTTATCACAATGATTTCTTTCCTACCCAACCAATTTCTTAATTTTCCATTACAAATTAAAAAAAGAATAGAAATTGGTTGGGTAGGGTAGAAATCATTGTGATAAAAGGAGAAAGTGCTCATATTGACAATAACCCAAGTTCTGTTGAATTCAAGAGCACTTGGGTTAGTGTTGCACTGACGTATTGAATTATGTTAGAATGGTTTTTCTGGTTTTTGTTACATTTTTTTTAACTCTTTTTTTCTAGCAGACACATTTTTGTGTGTTGCAGCACATGACCTTTAAAACCAATTGACGAAAGAAGAAATTGATATTGATGAGGATATTTTCTGTATTACACTACGAAGCTTAATGTTGTATTGAAACAGCAGATCCTAATTGCTATCTGAAAGTTAATAGAATAGAAATACAGTATTTCAAAGTTGAATCAATAAATTGTATAAGGGATTAAATAATTAAATCAAGTATAATTGACGTAATTGGTTTGATCCAGATAAACAATGTGCAGTTATGATAATTAGCTCATTTTAAGTAATTCATTTTTATTTTACATTCAAACATTTTTCAGGACTCTTCTGCAGACATTTACAGACAGCTTTTCGTGAAACTTGTTAAGACTCTATTTGTATTTTGTAGCCAACAACTTCATCTACTGACCCAGCAAGCCACACTGTTCAACCAACACAAACTTTTTCAACAAAAACCAAACCCAAATCAGTACCGGTAAGTAATGCTTATCTTTATACAATAGATTAAACTTTGTTGCTTTCTACAGGCAAAGCTCCAGATAAAATTTTTGTCAAATTCTTATTTACTCCCTGTTTTAAAAATTAATTCTTATTTTACCCCCTATTTATAAAATTAATTCTTAACAATATATTACCAAATAATTTTGAGTGCTTTAGATTCGCAGTCATTTACGCAAGAGCTTATAAGTCCATCAATTATTGACAAAACCATGCTTTGTGTATTTGAATCTAATTGAAAAAATGCATGCAGCGAGGACTTTTGACACTGAAATGGCTTTTTTGCCTTCCACGCTTCAATACAACGCTTCAGTCGGCCATTTAGATTTTTTCTGTAAAACGGTCACTCACACTTCGGCTTTATATAGGTCAAAGTGGCCTTCTGGTCGTCGTTAAAGTCATATCAAAAACTATATTTAACATTTAATTTTAATGGCATTTTGAATAGGTATACAGTATATTACTTTTGTATAAAAATTACGATAAGTGTAATTAAAAAGGTACAATAAACAGTATTGACTCGCCTGCAAATCTAGGAGAAAAGAATCGAGACCGTTTGGCCTTTCGACCGTTCTTAAGAGTGGCTCTTCCTCACAGCAAACGCTTGAGTGACGTTGATTTAAAGTTGAAGCTTTAATTGAGTGCCTAGACGAACCAGAGCCGGGATGAAATGTTTACCATGCATAATTTGCTACTGGAAGTTTTACGCACGTTTGAAGATTTCGATTTTGTGTTTTATTTTTTCAATGCGTAACTTTACGCAAAGATTTTAGATCTAAATCGTTATTTACGAAATTTAATTCGTTTTTACGCCTTTACGCATGTTATCTGGAGCACTGTCTACAGGGCTTTTTTATGTCATTTTGGGAATATGACCCATACCCCTGGGAATGGGAATTTTAAGTGTAATTTTGGACAAAATTGGGAAGAAAGGGTTTACTTAAATGTTGATGATTTTAAGTTTAAATGAGGGTATATTCAATAATTCTTACTGATTGTAAACATACTGTACTGCTATATTAACCCATTTATGCCTAATAATGATTTAGTACATACAGAAAATAACTATTAATTTTAGCAATTCTATTCTATTATTTACACTGTTAACTTCTACTTCGATTGTAGGACATAAGCCCCCCAGGACAATACCCCCCCAATGAAAAAATGAACATTTGGACAATTGCCCCCCAGTAGAAATGACAGGTAGGATATAAGCCCCCCAGTGCTCATTTTGCATCTGGACATTTGCCCCCCAGTGCTTATTTTAGAAGAGGACATTTGCCCCCCAGTGCTAATATCATATGTTGTTTCCATTAAACTAGTATATCTCTGTCTTTGGATTCATTATTATTTCATATCTCACAAATATATAATCATAGAAACTTGGATCATTATAATTTGAAATAAAAAAGGTCCGGAAACTCACTTGAATTTCCTAATCTTAGGTAAAACAAACATCTTAAAGAATTGTTCTTTAATTAATCAATCAAAAGGATTATCAGCTTGTTAAAGGTGTGACATGTGGCTTTGATCATATACTTGTTAATGAAAATTAATAGCTTCTTTATTATATCAATCAAAAGGATTATCAATAATAATTATCATAACTTAGTACAAATAATGATAATTAAAGTGAACACATATAAAAACATTTAAAGGCAATTATTTTTGTAGTTACATTGTTTGAGTGACAATTAACTAAAACTTAGTATATAACGAAACTATCACATTTCAAATGATACATTTCATCATGGAAATTATTAAGAGTAATAAAGGGTCTGAGAAATTACTGAAGGATGGGTACTCTTACACCAAAAAGAAGTCTCGTAAAGAATCAATACATTGGGAATGTTCCAAGCGCAGAAGCGCTTCATGTAAAGGAACCTTGACAACTAATCTTGATGTAAGTATAATATTAAAATGCTATTTGTTATCTTTGCTATCATAACTTTTAAAATAGCGATTTGCAAAATTAATTCCAGACAGTATTGCATAACTTCACAAATTTAATTATTTGAAGTAAAGGTAAATGTAGTATTTGTAAGCTTTACCAACATTCAAAATATCAATTAATTTACATAATTAATTCCAAACAGATATACAAAACGTCACAAAATAATTATATATATAATAAATTAAATGTTTCATTTCTATTATCATTAGTTACAATATTAAATTATTGTTTTTATATATTCAGGTTACTATGGTCACATCATCCACAACACACAGTAACGATGCTGACCACTTAGCCATAGAAGTTATGAAAGTCAGAGAAGAGATCAAATCCAGTGTCGCCTTATTTATCCCTTCCATTATTTAAGCCTTTCAGTGGTGGTTATTGGATAAATGGATTATCATCTCAAAGGTTTTGAGTAATCAGGTGGTGATAATTGGACATGATTATCTGCTCAATCGAGTAATGTCATTGAAAATTAGGCACTAGGGGGCAAATGTCCACTTCTAAAATAAGCACTGGGGGGCAAATGTCCAGATGCAAAATAAGCACTGGGGGGCTTATATCCTACCTGTCATTTCTACTGGGGGGCAATTGTCCAAATGTTCATTTTTTCATTGGGGGGGTTTTGTCCTGGGGGGCTTATGTCTGGATCCCTTCTACTTCATGTGGATGCAAATTAATAATTACTTTTTTTCTGCAAAAAGGTGCAATTCATTTTGTGTTTGTTTTGGATGGTTTGGATGGGCTTAACTGGGTGATAAAGATATTACACAATTATATAACTTATATAATTATTAGTCTGTATACAAACATATCCATTAATTATTAATAATTAGAAACTATTTGTTACATTTTAACCAACTACATCATGTGGAAAGTTTGAAATCCTAATAATACTTTCTTATTTTTACATTAATGAAAGTCAATTTAATGGTCTTGGTCTTTATGGACAATACTGGGTATAACTTGGTATCTGTGTTTTATCTGATTTACATTTCATGAACTCACTTACATTATTTTTCTAAAAATATGATATGATATGTAACAGAATGGTTTTTATGAAGGTAAAGGGAAATGGGTAGACTTATGATGGATTATACATGTAATCTATCTTTTTGTTATCATTCAAATAATTTTGTTGATCTCATGTTGCATTAAGACTTGTGCCCCAATTTAGTGTTTTAAATTATTGACACAGTTTTATGTCATCATTTATGACACTCACACAGTTTGTTCAACTAACAATAACACTGGGCCGCTTAGATAAACATTGGGCCTATTAGGGCCAGACAAAGGCCCTCTAACTGTTTATTAGGGGCCATAAAAGGTACACAGATAAGTGCCAATTAGGGCCCTCCCATTAACTGTGAAAACATGCTTTGATTGCTACAGTAAGTGACAGATTCCTGTTAATTGTGTTTCAATTTAAAAAAAAAATTCTTCAATGATCACTCATTATCAATTCTGAATTTAAAGTTTAATGACTGTTATTGTAATTCTTTTGTAATCTGCACAAACATGAAACCTAGAGATTCTATTTGGGGATTTTTCTTTACAATAGAGGCTAGCAGAGAATTAGGGATGATAAAAAACAATTACAACTGCATGTTTAATGAATACAAAATAGTATTGCCCAGTATTGCCCCACTTTCAGAGTATTGCCCGGGGCGGGAAAAAACGGGTTTTCCCGGGGGCGGGTTTTTCGTGCCAACCCTGAAGAAAAATTATAAAAATAGGAAAAAAAACCCCAGAAGTCCCATTAATAGAAAATTGACTCATCTAACTGTTAAGGTCAGAAGATAACACTAGGCATAAATGGGTTAATCTAGGGCTAATAATTAGAAGTAAACCTGTTGTTATTTCAATACTTTTTTTTTCTAACCATCAATTGGGAATTTTAATCTTCAATTTGGTAAAAAAAAAGATACTTTTTGCCATAGGGAATATAAACCAAATAATGGCTTTAAAATTGGCCCAAAAAAGGCCTGATCTATACTTGCCCAGAGGTTATAAAACATTGATCATGCTAAAGTCAAACCAACCCCAAGCATTTCTGCTTTTGATTGGTTTCAACTTTACACCTACCGTATTTTACCATGTATAGCGCGCTCCCATGTATAACGCGCATGTGATTTTTTAAAGCCAAAATGGAGAAAAAAAATAATTCAAGATCAAAAACCTGAAAATTGGGCCGAAAATGGCCGCCATTCTTATATTGCGCAATCATTTAATCTAATATTTTTCATCGACATAAATATTTCCCCATTAAGAGATGCTCCCGATTTAATCCAGTTTGACCCGGTATTTCGCGCCGTCACTGCGTCTAGTTGATCGGTATTTATAGTGAGACAAACAATACACCCGAACGCTCAATTCCATACAGTTGGTGTTATCGGCGTAAAGCCATTAGCCAAATATCATTTGTTTGTCTCTATTGAAAGAAACTAAAATGAGTCTATATCTCTATTGTTGGTTTGTAACCTACGTAGTATACTCGCAAGGTAGCATATTAATGCAGAGATCGGAAAATCATTGATAAATGTATCTGTCGTTTCAATGCTTAGGGCCGAGAAATTTCGGCAAATCGGAACTCAACTAACGTATAACACTTGCTCAATTAACCGTTTAACTCCACCTCCGTTCTCTGCAAAAGGTTCGAAGGCGGAGCTTTGCACGTGCTATTATTTAATTGGACGATTGCCATTGAGGAACAAACACATGATTAGTTCGGCATGTTGATTGCTAGACAAAGGAAGCCAATTTTGTCGGCGAGAAACTTGTCGCTTTATTGCTTCAGACAGGAAGCGGCTTTCCTTTGATGACGTCAAACTGTCAATTCACATAGAGTGCAAATTTTCGGAATTGCTAACAGTAAAATTTGGATTAAATTATCAAAATAAAGCAAAAGCGAAGTTGAGAAATATGATTGAAATAATTAGCGTCAGTTCAAATAAGACGTTTTGCGTTGTAAATCAACGAGTTTTCATGACAACAAAATCTTAAACAAACAATACCGCGACGACGCGGGGATTGATATACCTCGATTTTTTTTAATGAACAATCAATGAAGAAGTGTGAAAACACCAACAATGACATTTTTTCATCTTTTAATTTTTGTCAAAACTGTTACTACCCCGTTCATGTCTACCCTTTCCCGCTTTTTGTTGTTTCGACAACGGCCCCTTCAGTCTATAACATTATAGGGTGTAGTTTTCTACAATAAAAAAAATGGCGGCAATTGTGAAGATTTACGATTACGAAATGGATTTTTTGCAATTTAGCAACCAGGAAAGCGTTGTGTCAATGTATTACGCGCACTGAATTTTTATTTTGAAATTTGAAGGTAAAAAACTGCGCGCTATGCATGGTAAAATACGGTACTTATTTTGTTAAAAAAAGTCTGTGTTCAGTCTGTCTATCACAAACCACATTGAATGGAGACAAAAAAGACCCAAGAAT
This sequence comes from Dreissena polymorpha, assembly GCF_020536995.1. Taxonomy (NCBI): domain Eukaryota; kingdom Metazoa; phylum Mollusca; class Bivalvia; order Myida; family Dreissenidae; genus Dreissena; species Dreissena polymorpha. The sequence continues at coordinate 96,236,357 of NC_068359.1, read as the reverse complement.
GTCTGAGTTTGTTTTGCATTGAGTATGCTCAAAGTTTTAATTAACTTGGGGCATTGTCTCACAGCATCCAATTGTTGTGATCTAACAACTAAGTGATTGAAAACAATGTTTGTACATACATTTATTATATTTTTAGCAGACATGCTCAGTAATTTGAGATTTATTAATTATGATTAAAAAATGGATTGGGACAAAAGCTATCAGCATATCAAGTCCCTCTCCTAGTAAATAATTGTATCTTGTAGAGGAGTTATAAAGGGTTATTGCCGTCATGCAGTGTTAGTTTTAGAGAGCATCCAGAGTCATATAATTATAAACTTGGAATCATTGCAATTTTAACCCATTGCATGCTGGGAAATTTGTCGTCTGCTAAAATGTCTTCTGCTGAATTTCTAAAATTAGCATTTTCTTCGATTTTTTTCAAAGAATACTATCAGAAAAGCAAACAGTTTGGATCCTGATGAGACGCCACGTTCTGTGGCGTCTCATCTGGATCCAAACTGTTTGCAAAGGCCTTTAAAATTCAGCTCCAGCGCTTTAAGGGTTAAAATATTTCATTTTCACCCTTTTGGACTCATCGATTTATAAATGAAGGGGAAAAGGGACCTATTGCTTGGAAAATGTAAATGAAACACTGCAGGATGATAAATAGGGTTGATAAATAGTTACCATATTACACAGTTAGAATATTTGTTATGACAGACTTATCATATATAGAAATCCATTAAAATTAAATTTAATAAATTGCATACAGGGTAGCAAAGTTATGTCATGTACTATTTCCTTGATAGATATATATGAAGCTAGAAACTTCTAACTCTTTCATGCATTTAGGTGACTTTTTGCTTCCTTGTAACTGACACAATTTGAAATTAATAGTTTCAAAGTGAGAAATTCCTCATTTTGTAAGTATTTTTTGAAGGAGTTTATGTGATATGAAATGCAGATTAAAACAAATTTCCTTATTTTTGCCAATTGACCTTTAAACTGTAAGTATAATTCCTGGCTTTTACGAGTTTGTTCCGGAAGACTCTGATCTAACAAGAAAAATATAATTTGAGCACTTTTTTTTTTATCACAATGCTTTCTACACTACCTATATGTACTACAAAGCTTTAAATTATTTTGCAAACTTAATTGTCGCCTGCATACTTTTTATGCCCCCAGATCGAATGATCAGGGGTATATTGTTTTCATGGAGCTGCACATTTTGAGTGGTGAAATGTCAAAGTCATTCTTCAAGGTCAAACAACAAATTGAAGGTCAAATACCTACTGGGGCCAAAGTGTTTCACAAAGACATCTTGTTGTATTTGTAAATGTGAAATATTTGTGGTTTGCTTAATGGTAAACAGGCTAGGACTGAAAGGGCTAAAACCTTGTGTGGAAAATGTAATCTTTTCAGATTAAGCAATTTTTAGCTCCACGTGCCAAAGGCCAGCGGGGCTTATGTCATGGTCATGTGTCTGTCATGTGTGCGTCCGTGCATGCATTAACTTTTCCTTCAAACATCTTGTTCTCCTAAACTACTGGTCAAATTCTGATGAAATTTCTCAGGAATGTTCCTTGGGTGAACCTCTTTCAAATTTCTTCAAATTATGCCCCTGGGGTTAAATAGGACCCTGTCCCGGGGGTCACAAAATTGAAAATTTGCTTATATAAGGCCTATTTTGTGAAAACTTTAAAAATGTTATTGTCAATAACCATTGAGCCTAGGGCTATCAAATTTGGTATGTGGTGACAACTTATAGTTCTCTACCCAATTTCTTAAAATTGTGCCCCAGGGATCAAATTTGACCCTGCCCCAGGGATCACAAAATTGAACATGCTTATATTTGGCCTATTATGTGAAAACTTTAAAAATCATCTTATCCATAACCAATGGGCCTAGGGCTACCAAAATTAGTATGTAGTGACATCTAATAGTCCTCTTCCAAATTTGTTATATCACTGGGGTCAAATTTGACCCTGCCCCTAGGGTCACAAAATTGAACATTGGCTTATATAAGGCCTATTTTGTTGAAACTTTTATTTTTTTTGTCCATAACCATTGGGCCTTGTGCTATTATATTTGGTATATAGTGACAACTTATAGTCCTGTAACACATTTCTTCAAATTATACCCCAGGGATCAAATTTGACCCTGTCCCAGGGGTCACAAAATTGAACATGCTTATATAAGGCCTATTATGTGAAAACATCTTCTTGTCCATAAACATTGGGCCTAGAGCTACAAAATTTGGTATGCAGTAACATCTTTCAGACCTCTACCAAGTTTGTTCAAATTATGCTCTTTGGGTAAAATTTGACCCCTAACCGGGGGTCACAAAACTGAACATTATATACCCATATATCTTGCTTATTTTGTGAAAACTTTAAACTATCTTGTTCATTACTCTAGGACCTAGGGCTACCACACTTTGTATGTAATTAGATATAGTAGTCGTCTACAAAGTTTTTGAAAATAATGCCCCTGGGTTTAATTTGACCCAGCCCAGGGGGTCACAATAGTGAACATGTGCTTAAATAGGGCCTACATTTTAGTATTTGGACATGCCGAGTATATTTGTTTCAGCCTTATTTTCAGTAGTGGAGCGATACAGGGCCATCATTGCCCTCATGTTATTTGATTACACTGTTTCAATATACAGTTCCTGTTAGGGAAATTAATACATTTGTTTTAGATCCAAACACTTCATTTTAGATGCTTTTCGTCTAAGTCATCAAACCAAAGGTCAATGTTCTTTTTTTCCCCTAGTTGACCCGAATCGAAGCAGATGTCCAAAAGGCCCTTGGCTACATTCGCCGTCGTCAGTACAGCAGTGGGCTTTCTGCATTGATGGCAGCACGTGTAGGATTTAAGAATGCCGTGAACAGCATGATCCAACAAACTGTGCGAAAGGAAGTATCCAGACTATGTCAAAATGCACAATCAATATTCAAGGGAGGTAAATCCTTGGAGGAGATGAAAAACTTTTCCTGGGAAACAAGGTACCAGGAAGGGGTGAAAGAATGCCCAATGCTGACGAACGTGTTAATTGGTGCAACTACAACAAAAAACAGTAGTAATTATCTTGGACTGGCATCAAATCCATCTACATCTGCCAAACCAACCATAGGGACCCTCCTGGCAATCATACTGTATCAAAGGAAGCCACGTATAATGTATGATCTCCAGGAACTGAATTCAATACAGATGTGGCTTGCAGGCTGCAAGAGAGAGGTAAGAACCAAGCTTGCTTTTTAAATATTTGCTTTAATCCATACTCCAATGTGAATTTTGTAATTGATAAGAATTGAAAATATCAGCATACAACAATTATAAAGTTCTCATACTGTAATTGAACTTGCCATTATGACCAAATGAGAATGTGCTCGTTTTGAGCTACTTAATTATGTGCCACAATGGTTTCTTCAGTTGTCAGTTATAGATGTATATACACACAAATATATTGAAGCTTCAATTTTTTTTTCTCTATACACTAAACATTCATCTGCAGAATGCTTTTTAAACAATTGGTTCTATAGACTAAAATGCCCTTTTATATCACCTTTGGCTAAGGCCAAATTTTACCTATTAACTAACAATAATATGTCTTTACGAGTTTGTTGCATATCACTTTTGAAATTAGTGTTATGAAAAGAGAAATTGCTCAAAATCTCAATTTTCCATCATGATCTCTACCCTTACAAAGCAATTTCTTCATATTCTTTTACAGTTTTAACTGTTGTCTGCATTTTGATATTTTGTCACTAGATATGTTTATGCCCCGGAATGAAATGATTGGGGGTTTATTGTTTTTGGCCTGTCTGTCATTGTATGTGTGTCCCAAAACTTTAACCTTGGTTAAAGTTTGCTCATAACTTTTGCAATATTGAAGATAGCAACTTTATATTTGGCATGCATGTGTATCTCACGGAGCTTCACATTTTGAGTGATGAAAGATCCAGGTCATCCTTCAAGGTCAAATTGAAGGTCAAAGCAGAAAGGGGGGCATACAGCTTTCATACATGCATCTTGTTCTCCTTACAAGCACTCTTATTACATTTCAATTATTTATAATTAGTATTTATATTATGCAGAATGCACATGCTGAGATAGTTATATATGCGTCTCCCCACCCAATTGGGAGACATTGTCTTGCTTGTTTGCATCAAACTGTAACATTGGCCCTAATGCAGATAGCAACTTCATATTTGGCATCCATGTATCTGTTCGGATTTTGATGGGTGACAGATCAAGGTCATCTTTCAGATATAGGTCAAATTGAAGTTCAAAGAAGTAAAGAGGATACAGCGTTTTCACAAATAAATCTTGGCTGTTTAAGCCTTTTCATTCCCTCAAATGTAACGTTGGGAGTATATGGTTTCAGACCTTCATTCTGATTTAAAATGTGTAAAAATGATCTCTATGACCATTTATTAGATTTCATCGATATTTGGCAAAAATTATATTTGGGAAGAACACCTTCAGATTCTTTGATGAGTTTGATCCGATAGGAAATATTGCAACTAAGGACAGGGCTTGTTCTCATTTTATTGTAAATACTGCAACTTTTTAAAAATCTTCTTTAAATAGTGCAACTTTTAATAAAAGCTGCGCCATGAGCGCATGATACGCCCGTCGTTCGCCAATGAAGTAGTAAGGTAATAAATAACCCTTTGAATCATTTTTTTACTTCAGTTTATTTGTATTTGAATACATGGTTTATTTTATAAGTACATGAGCATGGAAATCACGAAATTTTGACGAACAAAGTCCCATAACTCTGGAACGACAATTCAGAATTCCGTCAAAAACGAAAGGGGATCAGGGTTTATCAATATTAAGATTGTGTTGAAATTTGAAAAAAATCCATCGAAGGATATTTGAGCTACAGTAGGACATTCAATGAAATCACGAAATTTTGACGAACAAAGTCCCATAACTCTGGAACGACAATTCAGAATTCCGTCAAAAACGAAAGGGGATCAGGGTTTATCAATATTAAGATTGTGTTAAAATTTGAAGAAAATCTGTCAAAGGATATTTGACGTAGCGTACGACATTAACAGACGGACGGACGGACGGACGGACGGACGGACGGACAGACGGACGCGGGGTATACCATAATACGTCCCGTCATAGACGGGCGTATAAAAAATCCATCGGGGGATATTTGAGCTACGGTAGGATACATGAACAACAATAACATTTAAGGTCACAGTGACCTTGACCTTAGAATGAATGACCTTGAAATGACCAGTGGTCATCTAAGTGTGCTTGCAAACCTTCATGTCAAGTTTGAAGACTCTATGTCCAAGCATACCAAAGTTATAACAATTTTAACATTTTAACATTTAAGGTCACAGTGACCTTGTGTGACCTTGACCTTAGAATGAATGACCTTGAAATGACCAGTGGTCATCTAAGTGTGCTTGCAAACCTTCATGTCAAGTTTGAAGACTCTATGTCCAAGCATACCAAAGTTATAACAATTTTAACATTTTAACATTTAAGGTCACAGTGACCTTGACCTTCAAATGAATGACATTGAAATGACCAGTGGTCATCTTCTAGTACTGGCCAATCTTTATTTCAAGTTTGAAGACTCTAGGTACAAGCATACCAAAGTTATAACATGAAATAAGAACTTTAACATTTTTACATTCAAGGTCACAGTGACCTTGACCTTCAAATGAATGACCTTGAAATGTCCAGTGGTTACTTACTAGTTCTGGCCAACCTTCATGTCAAGTTTCAAGACTCTAGGTCCAAGCATACCAAAGTTATAACAACTTTAACATTTTTATATAGCTACAGTAGGACATTCAATGAAATCACGAAATTTTGACGAACAAAGTCCCATAACTCTGGAACGACAATTCAGAATTCCGTCAAAAACGAAAGGGGATCAGGGTTTATCAATATTAAGATTGTGTTAAAATTTGAAGAAAATCTGTCAAAGGATATTTGACGTAGCGTACGACATTAACAGACATACGGACGGACAGACGGACGGACGGACAGACGGACGCGGGGTATACCATAATACGTCCCGTCATAGACGGGCGTATAAAAATCATCTCTAAAACCATTGGATTGCTTAAGGTTGATTAAGGGCCTCTTGTTTATAATGTAGAATTGTAAAGAGAATGCCACTTATTAAAAAGTTGGGCCTAAGAGTAGTTTCAGTATTAACCCATTACCAAACAGTAACAGGATTTTACGGGTTTGTTGCAGACGACGCTATAAATCATTATGATATAAGGCCAAAGTGCTCAAGATGGGCAATTTCCCCCTTTATCACAATAATTTCTACCCTACAAAATCAATTTCACCACAATCCATTTCAATCTTATTTGTCGCCTGCAACCTCTTTCAATTTGGGACATTCCAAAATGTGTCCTTTAGTAATGTGTCAAGTTATATTATAGTAATAATTATTATTTACAGATGTTCAGCAGATTCGAGCATCTAGGTCTGGCAACTGGAATTAAGGGAACCAGGCATTCACTAGACAGGGTGCGGAAAGAGTATGACTGTGCAGTTTTTGAGTGGAAGAGAACAGTTACAGATTATCTGTTGCTTCCATCAGAAACATCTGCTTCTGACACCATCCCATATGCAACAGGAGGGGACGATTCAGATTCGTTACCATCCATAGAATCCATTCTTGATCAACTAAAATGCATGTGTCTACTCAGCTGTCACCACAACCATCTGACTCGCCACAAGAATCTGACCACGGTAGTATTATATATAGACAATCTTGATGTTTAACAGCAGATCAGATATTAATTGAATGCTTAATTGTAGATACATGTATAACTTTGAACAACAATGGTAATAAAAATAGAAGTCAAGTTTTTTCAGTTGAGCCATTAAGGCCCATTCTTGCACTATTGTTATATAATATTCTATAAATCACTGTGACAAATTGAGTATTGGCTCTTTATGAGCAATATCTCGCTTTGTCACTGCTGTTTTGGAAATCAAAAGCTGTATTTATATGTTAAAGATAGTTCATATTGAGTAACAGTTTTAAATTACGTGTTTGACAAAGGGTTGATATATTAAGCTTAACTGGCAAAACCTCTCAAGTGTTCAATAAAAATCTTTATTCATTTACTTCAATTAACACTTTACCAAACGGCAAAGTTTGTTACATATTGTACTGTCCCAAATTAAAAGGAGCTTAAGGCAATTGATATTGTAATAGAATGTCAAGATATTGTTTTGGTTGGGTTGTATCCATTGTGGGATAAGATGCTCAAGTTGAACAACCTTTCATTTCACACAATTTCTAGAGTCACCTTTTCCAAAATCTTAAAATCTCTTTATTGTCAGGTAATGGGTTAAGCCAACATGCCAAGTCATGACATAAGATCTTGCTAGTAATATGTGTAAATACTCTGTTGCAATATTTGATTGTTAACTTGTTAAGAAAATTAGAAAGTCTCTTCATTTTATACGCCCGAGGGGTCTTATTATGTTATGAGGTGTTTGTCCATCCAGCGTCTGTCTATGTGTAACCCCAGAGAAACTTGCCATTGACTATCAATTTTATATATTGACTATCAATTTTCGGGCGTATATTGTTCCGCTCTGCGGTGCTCTTGTTAGTCTTTATATTTGGCATTATATGTATGTATTCCTATCAATGGTGACAATCATATTCAAATTGTAATCATAATAGCAAATCTCGTGACTGTTTCTCGTCAATTCGGATTTGTGCAGTACCTGTCTGCATTTTACTTCCATACTGTCTGATAAAATACCTAGATAAAGCTTCCTGAAACAGACATGTACACGTTTCCATGACTATTTAGCTTCATAATTTGATCCAGAACTAGACTGATTATATGCAGCTTCTCTTGGAAATGCACATACTATAATCACTTAACTTGATCTTTATTTACATTCAACAGACAACAGAAGTTCTCTGTCACAACAACAAGAAACAGATGAAAGCACAACAAAAACGAGCAAAATTGAACATGAAGGTAATGAAATTTCATAACAATTAAATCATTTTTTTAACCCCCTTATTTGTAAGAAGTGCTAAAGCCATCAGGCACCAGCAACAGTGTGTGTGTGTGGGGGGGGGGATTATTTTTGTTTTTGCTCTGTCTGTTTTTCCCCTTGGCTTGCCTTTAACTTTTACATTGGCTATACATTTTGAGCCATTGCAGATAGCAATTTCATATTTGGCATGCACATGTATCTCATAAAGATGTAAATGTTGAGGTGGGACAGGTCAGTGTCATCCTTCAAGGTCAAATCGAAGTTTGCGTCCAACTTTTACATTTACCATAATTTTTAGCCATTGCAGATAGCAACTTCATATGCAAATGACAGGTCAAGATTGAACAGAAGGTCAAAGTGGTAAATGGACATAGAGGTTTCACAATCACATCTTGGTTCATTTATGGATTTCAATTAGTTCTTATTGATGTTGTAAGTTAAATATTGTTTTGTAATTTAACCAAAATAATCATTCAACAAAGTCATAACTTGTGCTGTTGAGGTGTGTTTTTATGATTCAGACCATTTACAAAACATTTGTGTGAAGTCTTTAGTGATTTGTCCCTGTAACAATTTGCAGCAGATAACTCAACATTTGACAAGCTATATTAAATTACACAAAGCATTTTAGATGTGCTGTTCTTATAAATCTTTTGATCTTGTTGTGAATGACAAAAGTGGAAATTGCCAATTATGAGCAATTGTTTTCTTCATCTGCAGGCACCCAAGAGGTAAATAATAACTCAAGTGGTAAAAAATGTGCATTTACATATTTTAGGTAGATTTGGATTTTCATTGTGCTTTGACAATGTCAACCAAAAAACCACAGTTAGACACCAGACACGAGATAAAAGAAACAAGATATTTAACATGGTCCAAGCGTATGCAGCGCGTGACAGGATACCAACAACACATTTATCAGATGCCTGGCCAACACCACAGGACATTCTCAAAATTCCCCTTGAAAGGTATCTCCCTTCGGAAATGGACGAGGTTGATCTCCGGTTTGAAATGACGATTGTTGTGATCAGGGTACTATGCGACCATATCCCGGCTTTTAAGCGCTTGTCAGAGGACATCAACTGGCACATGCAACACAGATACTCGAAAGAGTCATCTTCGAAAAGCAATCTTGTAAGTATTTTTTATCCTTGGTTTTAACTTTTAATTTTATGCCATCCACCATTTCCCAATTTATATAGCACTCATGAGTTACAAGTCACTTGCAAAGAAAGCAACAAGTGCATACCACTGCAGAATAAATACAGGAAAACATGATGTTTGGAAAATGCACGTGGGAAGTAAATGAAATACTTTTGCCCTGAAAATGATGGTAGAAATAGATCAAACCCAAAGGTTAACAAGTTTTCAACTGAAAATTCTAATTTAATGTAAAAATTTCTAGATATTTAACAAAAGGAAAATGTGAATTAATTTAAATTGAGTGGAATAAAATTGAATGATTATTCCTAATGTTTGGTAGCTGTTTTTTATGTGCCTGAATAGTTTTATTATAGTATGGCGTTCATCTGTCTGCCTGTCCATCTGTTAGCAACTTCTGTGTTTGCTGGATCTTCTTTGCTATTCAATATATTTAATTGCAAAACCCAAACATAGAACATTCTATTAAAAACATACACGAATGATAACCATGATATGAAGTTGTGTACAAGCGCATATATTTGACCCCTTCTGATGTTCTCTTGTTATTATATGGTGTACATGTAGTTGCCTAAAATGTCAGCCTAAAAGTGCTTGTTAGGTCTGCAAATCTGTTTTCAATTATAGAGAAGACCTTTTAGAAACAGAATATCATGACATTGTGTAAATGTCTCCCTTCAGTCTGTGCAAACTACACAGACTGATCCGTGACAACACTGTATGCAGATATTTTGTTTCATTATTTGTTTGTGATATGTTTTAAGTAGAATGAATACTCATTTCAGGTGCCTCTTGGTGTACTTGACAAAGATGAAAGTCAGGTGTCTGATACCATAGACATCATGGATGAATACCATAAATATGTTCCTGTGACACCAAATGGAGATCCGATGACAGTTATCCTGCATGCAGATGGACTAAGTGTCGAAAGGGGAAATAATGCACAGTGTGCGCGTATCAACGCAAATTCTCAGTGGCAACAGTTGCAGGGATTGACCATGAATATTCAAGAATGGCACAAAAGATGTCTCTTACTTCAAGTAAGCATACAGCCCTACTTGTGATTAAAAATGTTCATTGTTCAGCACCATTCATCCTTTTGAGCAGAGCTCAAGACTTGGTAGCATTCAATACAGGGGTGTCAGGTTCTATCCCTCGTCGGCCAATATTCTTTCCTGTGATATTGAAGTCAATGATTGTTATGGAAAACTTTCATGCATTCAAAGCTTAACAGAGTTCAAAGTTTCAAAGCTAAACAGAATTCAAAGTTAAGTGTGTGCAGTCAAAATTGTTGACATGATTGATTAAAGGGATCTTTTCACGCTTTGGTAAATTGACAAAATTGAAAAAAGTTGTTTCAGAGTCGCAATTTTTCGTTTTAATTATGATATTTGTGAGGAAACAGTAATACTGAACATTAACCATGCTCTTATATAGCCATTATATGCATCTTTTGACGATTTTAAAACCTAAAAATTATAAAGCGTTGCAACGCGAAACGATTGAATAATTTGGAGAGTTCTGTTTTTGTCGTTAAATTTTGTGAAACTACGAAGATTGCTTATATAAGGTATAAAATACGTCAAGACTGTGTACTCGGCGGAATAGCTCAGTAGGCTAAAGCGTTTTTACTTCAGGACTCTGGCAGGACTCCAGGGGTCACTGGTTCGAAACCTGCCCCGGGCAATGTTCTTTTCCTTTTTTTTATATTTTTTTCTTGATTTTTTACTGGAGCTTTTACGATCCAATGTTTACATTTATCAATATAAAGCATTTAATGAATAAGTTAAAAAAATGCCAAAATCTGTGAAAAGGCCCCTTTAAAGGTTTTAGCTCACCTGAGCACAAAGGGCTCATTATGGACTCAATGCTATGTCATGGTATGGGTCGAAAATGCTATCCAGAACAAATTCAAATTACTGTAGGCTAAAAATTAGGTCACTTGACTCATATATTAATTGAAGGAAAATAAAGTCTGCTTTTAGAGACTACATTTTCAGTCAAATCATCAAATTGATGAGAATGTTTGTCTTGATGAATTATCTGACAAGTTTAAAAATGGACCACCTTTGGTCAAAAAGCAGGTTTATCTGTTTGTTCAATTGAAAGCTTTGAGAAGAGAACTATGTAAAGAACACAAGTTTTTTTAAACCATTAACATTTTAATAGAATGTGAACACATTAATTTCTCTTATACTACTTTGGTTTTGTGAGATTGTGGCATACTGTTGACAAAATATATTTGATTTTTTAGCTCCGCTGGCCAAAGGCGAGGAGGGCTTATGTAATGGTCCATTGTGATTGTGTGCATGCATCTGCTCACTTTTTCTTAAACATCTTCTAAAGTTCTGGGCCTATTCTAGCCAAACTTCACCCTAATGTTCCTTGCATGGTCCTATTTAAGTTCCTTAAAATAATTAAATTATATCAAGAACTCTGATTGCCATGACAAAAGCTGATTTTTTAAGGTAATCTTTAAAAATCTTCAGCTTCAAAACTGGTCATCAGATATAAAAAAAATCTAATTGACAAGCATTAATGTCATCTTGAGCAAACACATTTTGTAGTATGAAGTTAGCCGGAAGAGATCATAAGGCATAATAAATCATAATGTGTAACTTTTGACCTATGCTTGAGCTTGATCCTAGAGACCTGGTTCCCATATGTGACGATGTTTTGACATTTATATTTTAAATTGTAGGATATTTATGATGAGCTCTATTCCGGATCCAGTGGAAGAGAAAAGGGGACACTCTATCAGCTCAAAAACTACTTCAACCACAGGGGTGTTACCACAAACATCAAGGAGTCATTCAACCACAGCGAAGAATTCCTGGACTTCTGCACCAATGGTTATTTGGTTTTGGCAGCCATGCATTTCATGTCTACATCAGATATTGAAGAAAAACCACAGGATTTCCCATCAAAGACAGAAGAAGAGGTCCATTTCCTCAACAAAATAGCTGGGAAAATTGTTGACATGGTTTTCTTGTCCAGCCAGCCAACAGTAAAGAAAATTGTCTTCTCAAATGGGGAAGACAGTGATGAATGTCCTTCAGAGTACTGTGTATGCCGGACAGAAAAACCAGGCCTTACAATGGTTTTTTGTGACAATAAGGCCTGTCCGAATGGTATTTGGTTTCACCTTGAATGTCTGGACATGGAAGAGACAGATGTACCAGAAGGGAAATGGTGGTGTACCGACGAGTGTAGGAACTCTAAACCAAGTTCAAAAAAAAGAAGAAAAACCGTGGCTGGTAGTTTACAGGACAACAAAAGGAACTACGCAATAAAAGTCCTGTGGCATGGATTGAATCAAAAAATTAAAAGAGATGCTATTCGCGAAAATGATGGGAGCAGAATCATCCGCCACTGGAAATTCGACTTGTTAGGCTTCTACGAGAATCATCACCCGAAATACTTCTTGGTTTGCCATCAACTTCTTTCTGCTTTTAATGGAGCAGTTTCACCACGCCTACAGCAGACACTAATTTGGAACAGAACGGTGAATCCAAATGGAGGACTGGGGAAGAATATGGAAATGGACTTACAAATGGAGCATTACAACAAGCAATATAAAGGTATATATGATGCCTTTCGTCTGAAGTATATGTGATCTTTTGAGAATCGTATTTGCAAATCAGATTTTTCTGTTCTGGGAAAAGTATTTAAGTTGTTAAAAATGTCGGCAATTTCAGAATTTTCCTAGCAATAGCAGACTGGGCCAGATTGATACTGAATCTAAAGTATTCTCTTTGAAGTACTACATTTCTTCATAGACTAAATACTTACACATAACAGGCCTAGGAACAAAATGTTCAACCAGTAAATCATTCTTGACCTTTACCTAGCTAGATGACTTTCATGATCAAACAATAAACATTTCTTGATCTATATTTCTTGGTTAACAAGCAACACTGATAGAAGTTTGATGCAGACATCAAGTTCTCTTTAAAAAAAAATCGCTGAAAAAATGATTTGACCAGCATAAAGGGTGTACATAAGTGGCAGTTTTCTAATCAGTATCCTGTCATTCTTTACTAAATCCTATGTTATTGGTACTGTTTTGTTGTTGTTGTCAAAACAATTATAATGAGTACCCACAACATCAGGTTTAAATCATAAACATGAAAGTAAGCCATGGAAATACTCTCCTTAGCTAGAGCATGGTGGCATATTCCATTATTGATTAATTTAATATGTATTTTAGAGAGTGTCAAAGATGCAGCTGGCCAATTGACACAAGATACAATTGCCAGACACAGCCAAATGGTAGGTATTGGAAAATTGATACGACAAGTATATGAAAAGCAGGTCTCTGGAGGTCGCAAAAGTGGTGTCCAATCCAAGAGTGATATACACAGGGACAGTGACATCAAAGAGTTTGTAGTGATGATGAAAGATGAGAAGGTCTTTTCAACTCTTCCTGGAAGAAATCACCCAAGTTTCCCAGATATAACATTAAACTTGTACCCCAAAACACAACCAAAACCTTTCAAAGCCAGATTGGTGAGATTGCGCAAAGAAATGTCAATGAAAAGGGACATAACTCTTCAAATGCAAAGGAACTAAATAAACTGTGAACAATCTGGTCTGGCATTGCATTTATTGGAATTAAACACTAAATAAGTTATGTGAAGTGGAAGTTATATAACCCTTTACCAAACAATTACGAGATTTAATGGTTTTCTTGTAGAAATCATTTTGTGATAAGGAGAAATAGCTCAAGATGAGCAATTTCTTCTTGTCCCAAAATATTGTTACCCTACCAAAGAAGTATTTTCATATTATGTTGCACTTAATATGTCCTATGCAACCTCTTTCACGTTGGGACAGTCCAAAAAGTGTTGTTTTGTAAAGAGTTTAGGGAATTTAGAAATGCTCAGAAAAAGAATTAGAATCTAGTATAGAAAGCAATTCATTGAAAGCATTCCTTGAATATGGATTATGGAAGCATGTTAAATTTGTTGATTGGCAAAGTGACATACTCTTTACCAAAAATCAAATTTTGGACAATCACCAATTGAAGAAGGTTGCAGACTACAATTATTAAAATTCAAGTTGATATCATAAGAAGAAATTGCTTAGGAAGGGTATATATCATGGCTGGCTATGTAGAAATTGCTCTACTTGAGCAATTTTTCCTGTTCCGAAAATAAATATAGAGTGGTAAATTCTCTTTGGTCATGGAGGTATGAAATATGACGTATTTCATTGATTGAAGTTAAAACCACCTGTCAAAAAAAATAGTTTTGCTTATCATGAGCAAATTCAACGTTTGGCAAATGTTTTCAGAGGTGACAGATGTCGCTTAATTATATAATATTTTTGATTAAGAAACATTGAAAACAAACAAATGATTTATCATAAATGAATGCAAGAACAGAAAGTTATAGAATTGAGAAATTTGTTATTCAAACAGTGCTTATAGAATTAATCGATAGTGCTTTCATCCTCCTGTTTTACCTCTGGGGATTATAGCAAAATAATAGATAGTATGCCCTTGTTCTTTTAACACCTTCAGCAGGGACTTGTGACAAGTATGTTTCTTGATATAACATCTCTTGAGGAAGACTTAAAAGACCAAAGCAATATCAAATATTTTATCAGCACTGTGTGAACAACATTTTTTTTTAAATAAATGAAAGGAGAGAAACAGCATTTTATATCGTTTATTTTTTCAATATATTTGGGTTTTACAAAAAAGTATACTTCACCATGAGCATCATACCATGATACAAAAACTTAACAATTCAATTTTAAAAGATAAAATGATTGACAATTTGTCAAAATACATGTCAGAGTTATGGAACTTGGCATGGCAAGTGGTCAACATAGTTGTGCATTGGAGTTTGCATTGATAGTGATAAATGCATTCAATGTATTCACTCAACAGCAATTGTACAGCAGATGAAAAAAGATTGATCAAATTTTTTCAAGTGCCATTGAGGCATCTTGAAATTATTATTTCATAAATGTTTAATCTTCCTGACCTGACAAATGCCTTCTTAAGTCTTTTGTAAATAATAAAAAGTAATACATATAATTGGAAAACATTGAGATAATCTTTAATCAATTATCACTTTGTCTGAATGTTTTTAAATGTGGTCTGGAGATAAAGCATCTGAAGGCTTTTGTATCAGGGTAAAATATTTATAAAATAATATCAATTTAAGATGCCATGATCACTTTTAAAAAAGATGATATAATAATGCTGGTCTGTTTTAAATGAGCTGTATAATAAAGATTAAGAAATGAGGAACGCATTCAGAGGGTCATCTATTTTTCCTTCACATGTACAGAGACTACAACAGACTGTACAGCACTGGCATTTACTACAACTGCAGTGTTGACATCCATTGATACAGTCTGTTGTAATCTTTAAAGCCTGCAGAAATTGCTCTGGCATGCCATCAAGTTGGAACTGTGCTAAAACTGCAAACCTTAAACAATTTTCCAGTTTAATACATTCTTTCATTTCCTCTTCCTCACATTTGGAAATACTTCTCTTGAAGCCATAACAAACCGCATAGCCTTTTCTGCCATCTCTGGCACAGCGACCAACCTCTTGCCAATAGCTTAGTGATGTTGCAGGCAAACCCCAATGCACCACTATGCTGACATCTGGAATGTTGATGCCCATTCCAAAGGCAACAGTTGAAATAAGCACCTGAATATTGCCATCTTCCTTAATAAATTGTTCCATTATTCTATCTTTACTGTCCTTATCGGTGTTAGCATGGAACATCTCAACACGTCTGTTTTGTAAAGAAGGAGAGTCATTCACAAAAAAATGATGTTTCATTTCTGAAACAATCCATAAATACAGGTTGTAACAGATGTTTATAGATCTTACATAAATTATTTTTTTCTGTTTGACATCGCTGATCAGGTGATTTAGTACCCAGGCAAGTTCATTCTCATATTTGTCGGTACTTGCTCTCATATCCAAAAATATGTTTGGCCTGAAAATCAGAAAGAAAATTTATATAAGAAGTTTAGTATGTCTTATTGTGTTTAACCCTTTTCCAAATGACACATTTTGGACTCCAAAATTGAAAGAGGTTGTAGACGACAATAAACATTGTCATGAAATATGACAAAATTGCTTTGGTTTGGTAGAAATCATTGTGATAAATGGAGAAATTGCTCATGATGAGCAATTTCTCCATTCATTACAATTATTTCTAGAGTCGTCTGCTACAAACCTGTTAAATCCTGTTCCTGTTTGGTAATGGGTTAAACGGGTTAAACTAATTGAAAAGATGGGAAAACAAAGTACACAGTACTCCCAAGAAGACTTTTAAGCAGAAATACTTCTAAACTTAGAGACAACAATCTGTTTTCCTTGCGATCAGCAAATTCATTGTTTTAAACTTTATTTTCATAAGAGAAAAACAATTAATAAAGAAATCATTTGACGTTTTAATTCATCTGCTTAAAAATTCGTAATACAGAAAAACAAATGGTCACATTATCTTAAATGTATGTCAAACAGGATTTTGGTAATTTTCATGTTGCTTACAGCCTGTTTATATGCAGTAAAGGTTAAATAGTATACTCCTGCATACTGTATATTCTGTGGACCAAATATCAAGAACTTTGTAAAACTATACCTATCAGGAAGAGCAGCAACCACTTTAGTTTCCTCCACTTTGAAACCCAAGTGTTCGTAAATGTCTCTCTGTATGCTTTTGGTGGCTGTGGCAGTCAAAACCAGGTTTGGTTTGTCTATAATACTTTGCACTACAGATACTTCTCTGTAGGCAGGTCTGAAATCCAGTCCCCTGAAAATGGCATAATACAGATAAAGGATAATTCATTGAACAAACAAGTGCTGTAATAAGTTGTAGGTACGCCTTGTGATAAATAGTGGATTAACTTACTCAGAATGAGTGATAACTACTTTTCTCAAAACTTTAACTATCCTATCAAACAATGGCATCTATTGCAATGTGTATTGAATTGTGGTAAAATACCTACTTCTACATAGTTGCAAGTAGGTTGTTTGGAAAAGAGTTAAATAATAAAATCACAAGCACATCAATTGAATTCTTATCAAAAGCACAAATGGTTATATCCATTACAAAACAATATCCTTTTAGATTTTCATAGTCAAAGCATCTGCATGAGAAAATGTAGCCACTATTTTCTTTTTAATACCATATGACCTTTTTTTGGACCGGAGGTAAACCATTTTCGAAATGGTCAAACTTGTCATAAGACTCACATTCTGATAAAAGTTTTATGATTATTTGTGTAAAGATATAGTCTCTATAACCTGCACAAGCTAAATTTTGAACACATGCATGGACGAACCGACATCTTGGTATCACAATATCTCAACTTGAGAAATTTATGTATTCAGGTGAGCTAAAAATTTACTGTAAAATAATTACCATGTTGAAATACAATGTGCTTCGTCAAACACCAAAACACAGATTCTTGATTTCAAATCTTCCTTTATTATTTTCATCCATTTGGCTAAAGTTGCTGCTTCTGGCGAGGCAAATAGAACACTGACCCTTCCCCCTCTTATATCTGAAATAAAATGTTCCAATTATTGTAGCTGTTAGAAAATAAATTAACTTTTGATTTTCTGAAGCAGACAACCTTAAAGCATCTGCAGTCCAAAAATTGTGTGACAAAGTATTTTAAGATTGTAAAAGAAATATTTTAAGATTGTAAAGAAAGACGTGTGTTAGAAACACTAAATCCCCATTGATCTTTGACATTGAAGGATGACCATGACCTGTCACCCATAAAAATGTCCAGCTCCATGAGATACATATGCATACAAAATATCAAGTTACTATCAGACATGTCAATAATGAATTGATATGGCTAATGTTAAAGTTGGACACAAACTTGACAGTTGACCTCGAAGGAAGACCTGTACCCTTTACCCATCAAAATTAGTACCTCTATGAGATACATATGCATTAGAAATATGAAGTATATGGTTAAAAATGTATGGTATACCTTAAATGATATTATATGTCTGACCTTGAAACCATGAATGATGACATTGACCTGTCAACCCTAAAAATGTGCTGCTCTATGAGATACATATGCATGCTACATGTGAAGTTGCTATCAGGAAAAGGTACGCAGGTTTGACAAAAAAAACAACCAAAAGGCAAACCTACCAACCAAAAGGCAAACAGACATGGCAAAAACATTGGGGTTGGGTAGTAAACATACAAATGACAACGGGCTCATAAGCATTTTTTCATATGCCACACTTCTTTTTAAATTTCTGTAGGGTGGTTTATGTTGCTTGGATGGAAAGGTTAATAAGTAAAAGCTTGGAACAGATAGACTATTTTCGTATTACAAACATATGTCACACAGACAGATATGTGTTTCAATTTAACCAGCTCATGGATATTTTTCTGAAGATTCATTATCTAAAACATGACATATTAAACAATATTTCATTGTGCAACTGGTTCTTATCAGAGCTTCATCAATTCTATCTAGGGTTTTATACAAAGCTAGCCCTATCCCCCTTCTCAATGATACTTATGTTTCAGTTTTACCTTTAATTTCTGTTTCATCGGAGAGTGATGCAGCAGGAATGTTGTGACTCTTCAGATATTCAACCTGATCAGCCATCAATGCCTTCAAAGGAGAGATGACAAGAGATGTATGCCACACATCTCTTTCTCCTTTCAGCTGAAAATATGTTAAAGGAGCCAGTGAGCTTCAAATTGTAATATCTACTTCTGAGTTTCCAGTGGAATCTGCTTGAAATAAAAATGTTCATATATTCATTACTGACAATGGCTGTGGAAATGATTTCCCCCACCCTTTTTTATGTGTGTGGTGTTACCACTCAAATGTTACTCAGTTTTTTTCATCTAAGTCTACTCTGATGATGAAGTTACATCTTTTTGTATAGAATCCAATGAGCTGAGAAAATTTGTAATATCAGATTATATTTAATTGTTTCCCCCTAGATACTAATGCTTTTGTTTTAGACAACAAACATAAAACAATTTTACTCAAGATAATGAAATTCTCTGTTTGTTTCATTCTTCTTGCATTTGAAATAATAAACAAACCAGCATTTCCTAAGATGTTGCTTCTTTTTATGAAATAGTGAAAGTCATGTGCTGCAATTAATTCATCTACTCTTCAACAAATGATAAAACTGTCCATAATTCAAATAGGTGACACCCAACACATTAATTTGATTATATAAGAATATGAAGACATAATCATTGATTTGGTTGGGTAGAAACCATTGAGATAAAAGAAGAAATTGCTCAATGTGAGCATCTTTTATCAGAATAACTTATAGAGACAGGGCCCTTGCTACACTTTGGGGGACTGGGGCCGGGGCCCTTAGAGGGGGAAATTTTGCGTTGTTTTGGGCGTAAAGGGGAATTTTAGAAGATCTTTTTAACAACCATTCAACACTTAACCCTTTGCATGCTGGGTAATTTGTCGTCTGCTAAAATGTCGTCTGCTGAATTTCTAAAATTAGCATTTTATTTGATTTTTTTCAAAGAATACTATCAGAATAGCAAACAGTTTGGATCCAGATGAGACGCCACGTTCTGTGGCGTCTCATCTGGATCCAAACTGTTTGCAAAGGCCTTTAAAATTCAGCTCCAGCGCTTTAAGGGTTAAAATTGCTATAATTTAATGTAATTTACAAAAAAAACATTTAATCGAAGGTTAAAAGCATGATATCAGCTGGCATCATAGGTATCAAAGTAAAAAAATGGGAATTTTTTTTTTTTTTTCTTTTTTTGAGGGGGGAATATTTGGCTGAAATAGGGGAACACAGTATACTATTTTAAAAAGGGAATGGGGCCGAATTTCGGCCCCAAAAACAGAAAAACGAGGGCCCTGAGAGAGGTCTACAGCAAACTAAAATCCTGTTTATGTTTGACTTGTAGCACATTTCAGCAGATTACTTTATTTATATTTGTAAGTCCCTATTGCCTTTTAGTTTAGCCTTCGTAAAAAGAGCTAATACTTCGAATCGGTAAACAAACAAAAGCATGCCAAGTCGGCATCTCTCTTGTGACCGCTTCTTCTATTATGAATTTGTTTGCAGCATTATAGTTTACATCTACGTGATTTGCAATCATAATGGAAGGGGTGGGGGAAGAACTAACCTCATCTAAAATCAATGGTACAAAGATGTAAGTCATTGATTTTCCGAATCCAGTTGGTAGCAATCCAAAAACATCGCATCCATCTAATAAGTACGAGATGATATCAGTCTGCTGTGGCTTCAGGGTAACATTTAAACCGTATTTTTCTTTTACTCTCTCGATCGCATTTACGTAGGCCGCCATGTTGGCTTTATTAAAAAAATACTACGATTTCCATATATGGATACGATTTCCATATATGAAAATGGGCTTCTGACCTATTTTCTGATTGGCTGCCAAAAACTTATGCAAATAAGGTCAAACCGGAAATTCCCACGTTTTGTTTCAAGATGGCGGACGATCTAGGCGAAATCACTCTGATCCTTATGTTGGTTTTGGAAAAAGTGGAAATAACGCTTTAATTGGTATGTTTCATTAGAAATTTTTACTCGTATGAACTGGAAATTCTTTTTTGTCCTCAAATAGTTCAAGTTTAATGCTCTACACTGTAAGATAAGTCTTAAAATCATGCCGGTGTGATTCACTCCGGCACTTGCTCCATTGAAAAGACCTTTTGGATTCATAACTGTCGCCGGACGTAGGACGAAGACAGTTATGTTTATCACAACTAGCCGGTCCTGACCGGCAGATTTCCATTTGGTCCGGCAGGTTTATTAAGAGTGTCGGTCCTGGCGACCGGCAAAATGTGAAATGAATGCAAACAAATCATATTCTTTTCAAAGTTTAAAATTCGAAGAGCAAACCCCTTTCTTCATCATGAAAATGAAATCACTCATTGTTTTGATGTTAGCAATAAATTTGTTACGTACAATTAGCAAATCCAACTGGTTACACAACACCTACTTCAAACTCAGTCGCAAAATCGGCAACTGCATTCTAACAAAAAAAGATCTTGATAGCTTTGACACATTTTTCCAGTAGATAAGGACATTAAAATATGAATTTCTTTATAAAGCATGGCTTTAAAAGGTTGTTTATAAAAATATAAACAATGTTCTAGTGATATCTTTATAACATGCACTCGTCATAGGTCTCCAAAAATGTCATCATTTTACATTGTACAAGTTAGTGTCTGTTAACTGCAATTTTATTCGAAAAAGAGATTGCTAAACTGTGTGACACTGAAGAAGATATGGAAATTGAAGAAAATTGAAACAGTTAGTGATGCTAAATACTTGGGTGTTAGCATCACATCTGACCTCAGCTGGAATAAACACATAAACCAGGTTACTGCAACAGCCAGTCAAACACTAAACTTCATCAAACGCAACATTCCCATAAAACACCCACGCATTAGAGAATTTGCCTTCAAAACCCTGGTCCGCCCACAACTTGAGTATAGTAGCTCAGTGTGGAGCCCACACACACAACACAACATAAACAAGATCGAGATGGTCCAACGCAGGGCCGCTCGATGGGTTACAAATGATTACTCATATCACAACAGTGTCACACACATGCTAGACAAATTAGGGTGGCCTTCACTTGAGAACAGAAGGTATGACTCCCGGCTACTGATGTTCTATAAAATTGTCCACGGACTGGTTGCTGTACCAATGCCTCCCTACATCACTCCTCCGACCCGGCTCACTAGACATTTGCACCCTCTTTCATTCAGACAAATCCCCACCAGGGGTGGCGAAATCAAATGTCCGAGTTGCCCGAGTCGTACATTTGCTTGTCTGGGCAACTGATTTTTTTCAATTAAGTTGTCCGTGGACAACAAGTTTTTTAAAAGTCGGGTCCAGGTATACACAAAAAATACATTGTATTCAGTGCCTTCCCCAGGAATTTGTTCAGGCGCCCCGGGGGTGGGTTCCCCCTCCCGACGTTGAATTTTTTAAATTTAACGTGTCAATTCACGTTCTGTGGTGCGTTATAACTCAAAGAAAAACAGCGTCAAAAGACGTCATTTGGTGCGCTATGACTCTTCAAAAAAATCCCCCAGTCATTTAAAAATATATTTTTTTATATTGTTTAATTGTTTTAAAACTTTTCCGCACAGATAGTTAAATCCCGACTCGAACGATTCCCCAATACATCCGTTTCAACCCGACTCTATTACTGTATACTTACTATTTTTCAAGTTTCTATTTATTACCCGATAATCCCGTTTATTCCGTTTTTATCAATCTCTTTCTGGTAAATATTTACGATAAAAGCTTTCAGTTATTTCTTTAACACAAACCTTGCCATTTTTTAAGTGACTATTTATAGATTTGATGAAATATTGCCTCTGAATATGCGTCAATCCCCTGACCTGTTGTGTGCTTGTTAAAACGCTCAATACACGCCATTTGAATGCAGTAGACGCGACGTTGTACATGCTGCATAATTTTCGCGCTCTTTTTAATTGAGAAAAGATTCGACACAAAATAAATTTGCACTGCTAATTTGAAGCAAAAATATTTAACGTTGCGGTAACATTTACATTCGGAAGTGTGTTTCGGATTAAAAACGCGTTAACATCGACTTACGGTAATGGGTTTCGGATTACAAATTTAATTATTCCCATTTAAGATTTCAACAAATATTAACCGTTGCGTTATAAATTCAACGATAATTTGTTTACACACTTTACAAGTCGAATAAATGTTTTGACGGAATTATGCATGAAATTCACGTTGTCCACGAGGATCACGGCCGGTTGCCATCATCAGTCTTCTAACTATCGATTATCGGACGAAACATTTACAAGTGTGCATAATTAATTCAACGAAAATTTGTTAAAGCGCATTACGTGTCGAATAAATGTCAGAAAAACGAGGTGAATCAGTTCTATAAATGGACATGTTGAAATATACATGTACTGGAATTAAATAAATTATTATCACATAATTGTAACCGGGAGTCATTTGCACAACTTACTCGCTATAATAATTAATTGTTTACCACTTGCAATTAATTTTCTCGTATTAATTATGAGTCATAGGTAACACTTGTTTACAGTAAAAAGGTGTGATGATGATGCCCGAAACCGTCTTTAATGTTCTGTACTGTACTAATTACCGGTTTTATATTACTCAAACGGTACAACTTCTTGCTAATCAAGCTGCGATAAACTGTTACTTCATGCCCAACGTCAATAAAAAATAATGGTCGATAGTTAACCCCCCCTCATAAGCATTCGCGTAACCGATTGGACGATGAACTTCACAGTTTGACGACTGGAAAGTTACCAGATACATCCTTGTCAGCATTTAAATGACCGTGTAATGTGGCTAGAATAATCGATACGCGCGTCATGCTATTCTCTTATCAGTGGATTATCCATTACCCCATGTGGTGTTTATGGCGATTACTTGTGAAAGTAGGTACCGAGTGCTCTTTTAAAACAGGGAATATTGATACACTGATAGGGAAACTTTGATTTTTTTGGACAATCTCCACTTTCTTTTACTGAAGAATACACTGATCGGAAAATTTCAAACACCCCGGGGACTCTGATTTCGAAATTCAAGCGCCCCGGCAAGGGGCGCTTAAATGGCCTGGGGAAGACCCTGGTATTAAAGCTGTAATTAAGTTTTACAAAACCGGATTTTGACATGCGATTACATTGTCAGTGCTATTTGCGGAGCCATCAAGTTTTAATACGGGCACTCTCCTGCGCAGTGATCTCCCTAATTCTATAAGAGACCAGGAGCATGCCGCATTTTAAACATTCGGCCCGACTGTTAGACAGTGTACAGACTGGTTTCTTTATTTTTACAATCAGACGGAAATAAAAAGTATCAAAGTAAGATAATCAAAACACGGTCTACCTTGTTATTTAAGACGACTTTAATGGTAAACAAGAGCACCGCCTGGCGGGTGCAGACCGCTCATCTATTTTCTTTTTAAAGGTGAAGGGACTCTCATTTTCAATCACAAAGGAGGGAGGAGTGGAGTGAAGAGGGGTGTATAGTGTGGGGTTGTGGACATTTATTACATTATCTTCCAAAAAAGCGAAAAAAAAAAAAAAAAAATCGGGGGGGGGGGGGGGGGGGGGGGGATGGGGGGGGGGGTTTGGGTGCGATGGTTGGACGGTATTTCAAACATAACAGTTTAAAAAAAAAAAAATGGGAGGGAGGGGGGGGGGTATAGTGTGAGGGTGTGGTGGTCATTTGTGAGATGATCTCAAAAAAAAAAAAAAAATAAAAAAAAAAAAATAGGGGGGGGGGGGGGGAGGGGGGAGGGGGGGAGGGCACGGGGGATGGTTTGGGTGGAGTCTATTGTGGTATGTCAGGTAAGAGTAGTTTCATCAAAGTATCAATCAAATCTAATCATAAATAAAGAAATTATGGCAATTTTAGCAAAATTTAATAATTTGACCTTGAGAGTCAAGGTCATTCAAAGGTCAAAGTAAAATTCAAGTTGCCAGGTACAGTAACCTCATGATAGCATGTAAGTATTTGAAGTTTGAAAGCAATAGCCTTGATACTTAAGAAGTAAAGTGGATCGAAACACAAAATTTAACCATTTATTAAAAGTTACTAAGTCAAAAAAGGGCCATAATTCCGTAACAATGACAACCAGAGTTATGCAACTTGTCCTTTTACTGTACCCTTATGATAGTTTGTGAGTGTTCCAAGTATGAAAGCAATACCTATGATACTTTAGGGGTAAAGTGGACCAAAACATAAATCTTAACCAAATTTTCAATTTTCTAAGTATAAAGGGCCCATAATTCCGTCCAAATGCCAGTCAGAGTTACATAACTTTGCCTGCACAGTCCCCTTATGATAGTTCATAAATCTTGCAAGTATGAAAGCAATAGCTTTGATACTGTAGGAATAAAGTGGACCTAAACACAAAACTTAATCAAATTTTCAATTTTCTAAGTATAAAAAGGGCACATAATTCTGTCAAAATGCCAGTAAGAGTTACATTACTTTGCCTGCACAGTCCCCTTATGATAGTTAGTATGTGTTGCAAGTATGAAAGCAATAGCTTTGATGCTTAAGGAATAAAATGGACCTAAACACAAAACTTAACCAAAATTGTCAATTTTCTAAGTATAAAAAGGGCACATAATTCTGTCAAAATGCATGCCAGAGTTATCTAACTTTGCCTGCCCAGTCCCCTCATGATAGTACATGTAAGTAAGTGTACCAAGTTTGAATGCAATAGCATTGATACTTACTGAGAAAAGTGGAACTAAACGCAAAACTTAACCAAAATTTTCAATTTTTTAAGTATAAAAAGGGCACATAATTCTGTCAAAATGCACGCCAGAGTTATCTAACTTTGCCTGCCCAGTCCCCTCATGATAGTAAGTAAGTGTACCAAGTTTGAATGCAATAGCATTGATACTTTCTGAGAAAAGTGGACCTAAACGCAAAACTTAACCGGACGCCGACGCCAACGCCAACGCCGACGCCAAGGTGATGACAATAGCTCATAATTTTTTTTCAAAAAATAGATGAGCTAAAAATGGAACATTTATTTTTTTAATCTTCAACAACGGAGCAGAAACCAGAAGCTTTGAGCAGTCCACCTCCCTAAAAAACTAAGAAAGATTATGATAAAAAATATCATAAGTAAACGCACCAGAACTTTTCAAGAAACTTGGCTAACAGATTTTCAATGACTACACATGTACCAGTTGATGATAATCAAATTGCTACCAGTAGCGGAGCCTCAGTCTGATGAGGTCCACATATTGGACTAGTTTAATTTGTTAAGATTACGATGTACTATGTTCAACACATGTTTTAATAACACTAGCTTTGCAAGATTAAAAGTTTTAGAAAGTCTTTATATTGTTTATAATATACTGCTATAATGAATGTACTATTGAAATACAACTATAAACAAAACTAGAAAATCATACTCATTTTGGTATATTCCACAGTGTTTTACATTAATCAATAAATGCGTTTATAATTTATATAAACATTAACGGACAAGTGTTGTTCAGCAACGGACAAGTTAAATTTCCTAAATGGTTGTCCGTGGACAAGTTTAGTTTTTTGAGATTTCGCCACCCCTGCCCACTCCAAGCAACTACTATAAATTCTCCTTCTATCCAGCCACTATTGTCCTATGGAACTCTCTACCAGCCAATATTGTACAGGCACCTACCCTGGACCAGTTTAGGCTGGGGGTGACCAAACTAGACCACAGTTTCTAAGCAGGCTGGCTGTTTTTAACCTTTTATCTGTATATTCCTTCTTTTAACTAACACTATCACCTTTGTTTCTATGTCTCACAAATACATTATGTATTACTTTTTATCTCCTATACACTTCTTCCTTAATTTCCTAGCACTGACACGCACCTGCTTGTAATGCTAATTGTTGGCGACTAGCAGTATATATAGATAGATAGATAGAAGATTGTCCAGACTATCAAGACGAATTGATGAACAACGAAAAACTGTTATCTTATTAGGATAAAGCACTGGCAGTGGTTTGTTGAGCTAAAATAAAGGGTTAATGTTAATGTAGCCTCTAAACCTATAAGTTCGTGCACCTTAAACTTCAAAGGCATATCTTTCATGAAAAATCATTAAACAATGACTAAACTTGATATATTCTTTATGATTTATCTTTTGTTTAACAAATAACAAGTGAAATATGTTGGTTGACAGATAATATTAATGGAGTTACGTTCCTTTCAACATTCATGTACATCGTAGTCTGCGTCACACAGAATTACCCTATAAGATCGTGCATCGATTTTGATGACGTCACAGCGAGGCCCTGAGATGTGTTTATAATAACCGGTATATTTGTTTGTGAAAATGTGTTTATTTGTATTAAATATGTGTTGTTTTAGATGAATTTCGTGAATAAACTGTATTGAAAAGAATGGTTTAAACAAAACTAGTATTCATAAAAACGAAATATGAACTGTGATAACTGTATTCAGAGGTCTACATAAAGTGTATTTACTCACGGAAAATAGCTAAATAAAATTATATTTCAAATGGGGGCATAAAAGGCTGTCACCCCTTCTAATGACAGTTGTTTTGTGACAAAATCCCAAATTGACGCAGTGAGAACCTTTATCGCAATAGGCCGGTCACGATCTTAACATATGTTCTAGTGTCATCATTTGGGGTTAAAATTTTCTGCATACACATCATTCTTTAATGGTATTGCAATGCAAAGTACAGAGAGCACAATACATTTTCGAGACGGGCTTCCAAGGGAAACTACTCTAACAACATTTTACGATCAAAACATTGACAAACATAGACGTCTGGTGAAGGAAATGTGCAGATTTTAAACATTGCTCAGGCTTTTTCTTTGGAACGGGGTCAGAAAAACGGACAAATTATATCATATTTATTGTTTTTTCCTCAAAATTGTTGTCTTATCGGCTCTGGAAATTGTCGCGGTACAAAAGTGAACTGTTTTCGGGCACACGCGTTCGAATGTTGCTTAGAAGTTTACGTCATAAAATTTTTTTTTTTTTTCGTTACTTCTTTATACTGTGTTAAATTAGTGACTTGATTAATATCCTCTTTTTCAAATTAAAATTTGGGGCGAAACGACCAGGTGCGAAACGTCTTGGGGGCGAAATAACTAGGGTGCGAAAATACTTGGGGGCGAAACGTCTGAAATTCCCCGTGTGTGACGTCAGCGCGATAACAAGAATACCCCACCCACTACTTGCCATTTCAGAAAATTAAATGTCATCGACTATAAACTGAACTTAAATCAAACAACAATCTTAAGAAACAAATATCTCCTTTAGAAAGATTTCTACCTGTTACCACCGATGTCAAAGTGCGTGTTTTTCGTGTAAAAATGCTAAAAACACAATTTTGATGACAAACGGTTGAAGGCGGAAGTTATAGACGAGGTTACTTTCCACTATTTCGTTAGTTTATGGAGGCTCCGTCCTATTCTGGTTCCCGTCGTACTATGATATTCTGGTTCCCGTCGTATTACTATATTTTAGTACCACAGTGGCCGGGGCAGGTAATCCAGACTAGCTTCGTCCTACTACAGTTTCGTACACTGATATTTGTGTGCAATCGGGGAACTTAATAATTTCGTCCAAGTAGCAATAGATAGAATGTGCAGTAGAGGTGTGAATAATATGATTATAGGTGCTACCTAATTTACGGACAAAAGCTTTTTAAGTTTTTTATGATAACCATGTATTTTTAATAAATATATGGACATGATTGTGTTCAAAATATTATAATTGTTGCAATAATTCAGTAATGCATAACAAAAAAATCAATCTTAAAACGAGTTACATGTTCCTAGCTTAAAGATCTAGCATATCATATATTTTTTGTTTTCTAGCCACAGGAATTTAAAGCTGGTTCGGTGGCTTTGGTATAGTGGATGGGGTGTCTACTAATTAGCTTAGTCACTGGAAGTCTCTGTATTGGTCCCTGAAGTGGGAGCATTATTTAGATAACCCTAAAGACATACTATGACCAAAGACCTATAGAATACATAGATGTTATCTATAGGTTTTTGCTATGGCGTACCATTTGGATTGAAAGTCAAAAAGACCTTCTAGGTAAAAGGAGAAATGTACGTCGAAGTACAATAATTGTACGTCGACACACAAATATAAAATACACTTCAAAGTATATATTTGTACGTCAAAGTACAGTTTGTACTTCGACATACATGTTTGTACTTCGACGTACACATTTTCTGAACAGACAATCAAAACACTTGTCTCTTGAGCCACTTTTCCTTCAGATTTATTCATAATAAATGTTTTAAATCTCTTTTTTAATTGATGACAAAATGAATAAAAATATCAGAATGGTTAAAAACACATAGAAGTTTCAAGTATTTAATGCATTGAAATAGATTATATACAAATTTGAAGAAGATTCAATTGTTACCTTTTGAAAATTAAAATTATTCAGCATATTGTGAGTATTTATTCATGCGGGGCGGACTATCACGACCGTCCAGCGCATTACTGTGTAGGAAATTCCCGACGGTAACCAAACAGTTACCAAACATTAACGGGATAAATAATGTATAATAACCTCCCCGTTGGTCGTATTTTGTGATTACCATAACTTGCATAAGTCAGAGGTTACTTCCGCCACGCCAGGTCAATAAATACGCACAATATCTATGGGTAAGCGGTCGATAGTCGCATAATTTGGTATAAATAATACTATTCAATGTCAAATATCTCTAAAAGCATCAGATGTAAGGTGTCTTCTGATTGGTTAACACTCAAGGGTCGGTGAAAATTGTACGTCGAAGTACATTGCTTGTTCTACCTAGTAGGTCTTGTAGACTTTCGACGTCATGGTACGTCATACATGTATAGACACTAAGTACTGGTCCTACCCAGGAAACAGTTTGTTTCATCAAATGTCTCAATTCAACTTGACAGCTTATTAAAGCAGTTGCAATTAGCATACAGTACACTTATTTAACATAATTAAAATCATGTGATGTGTCAAATCAATTTTGATTGACAAATTTGACAGGATTTTTTTAATCCAATCAGTTTTAGACTGTCAAATAACACACACTACGTATTGAAAGCCATACCTGGAGATTTCGTCTGTATACCACTGACTTCATGAGCAGAATGAGTTCTACTGTTGGGAAACGTTAACACCGTTAATTGTCTTATTATTTATTATCAATGTATAATAATTATGTGTAACAGCATAACAACATACTTGTTTCGCAATTAAAATATTTAATAAATACAGGTATCTTGCAGGTTTCTAATTTTCTTTAGCAAACTGTTGTTAAATAGTTAAAATTTTGTCGCCACTAAAAACTAGTCATTTTGTAGCAATTCTTAAATCACAGTCTAAACTGCATACACTTAGTTCTATTGTTACAATTTGAATGCAAATATTAGAATGCATCATGTTATATCATCCATATTTTTTATTTAAACATTCAAATAACACATATCTCAGTACATATATGAAAAGGTATGTGGTATTGTGTGGAGATACAAAACACTTCACATC
Source organism: Dreissena polymorpha (assembly GCF_020536995.1). Lineage (NCBI taxonomy): Eukaryota > Metazoa > Mollusca > Bivalvia > Myida > Dreissenidae > Dreissena > Dreissena polymorpha. The sequence goes on along the minus strand of NC_068359.1, from coordinate 96,206,147 downwards.
ATTTATTTGCACATAAAATAATAGTTACAAAATAAGTAATATTCAAACTGTTATAAACCTACAGTACAAGAATATTTACGTATATGAAATTACAAAGTGGCGTTATTTTATTACCTTTTACAAAATTAACAATGCTGGTTTTGTACAGCCATAAAACATTTATCATGGATTAACAAGTAACAACCAATTTATTAATTACACAATTTGCAAGGAAATCATATTAATTGCATTATGCATTTACTAAACAAGCTATTTGCTACTGTTTAGAATTACACTATCTTACTAAAAATGATCACAACCGGTAATTAGTGCTTTTACATACTTGTGGTAAGTTTTGTATTACTAGTTTGACATTTTTTGGCAGACACTTGTCAATATAGAGACTAAATTTGCATGGAAACTTTCATATTTTTTCAGCATAATTGCCTTCAAATTGTTACTTTAACAACCCTTTGACCTTGTTTGCACATCTGATCTTATTATACCATAGCTGATTTTTGTTTATAGATAGACAGATATAGACTTTTCAAAGTTCTATAAAAGTTCACACATGTTCAATCCAAGTAAACCAACAGAACCAATAAAGATCACCACAGACAATAACTGTGTGTATAGTTTGGACATTTTGATAGTTTAGGAATCCCTCCTTTGTTGATTTCTGTAAACCAAAACTGTCAGTTTTGCTGGATAGAATAGCTTGTGGGATGCCCAGCTCTTGCCTTGGCAGAACAGCTTCTAAAAACGAAAAACCAACAAATATCTTACAATTTGATCAATAATGTAGACAATTTATAAATGTCTTGTTTTTTGATGATTTCGAATCTGGAAGATTTTTTACGAAAGATTGTGGTTCGAAAATCCAACGGTATCGGATTTTGTGGTTTTAGGCCTAAACATATCATAGTGATATGTAACCTTTCGGGATATCGAGAAAGTGCGAGTAGACGAGGTGTAAATACGTTAAAAATTAAAGCTAAAAGACTAAAAAGTAAGATCGGAATATCTTTAAATTTTGTGAATAAATGTGTTTTTGGTGGATAACAACAATAACTTACCAGAATATTGCTCATGATCACACGTTAAACTTCTTTCTGAGAGCGAATGGAAAATGCGTCACGAATTCTGACAAATAAACAGTAGGGTATCGTTATTGAAATACCGCGAGAGTACTGGAAGAATAGAGATGCCAACTAAAATGTTTGAAACAAATAATTTTTTAACAAGCGTTTGTGATTTGTCAGGATAATAATAACAATACGATATCGAAAAGATCAAAGCAAATAAATTCGACAGAAATCTGAGATTCGGCAATATATTTAAGACGGGTTATGTTCACGTTAATTGTGTTTGGTAAAGACTGTCACTTTATGTAGTTAACCAGTCTTCGGCTTATACCCACTGAAGATGAGTATTCAGGGGAGATAATTGAGTAATGTCTTAATTCTGGAACGGTTGCGAAGAAAAACAAATAATGCGAGAATATTTTGTGCGATTCGCTACACAATTATGTCATTATTATACTTTTTCCTGAGGTATGTATTTACATGTGATTTAGCATAATGTCAAAGTGTTTTTTATTTGTTGAAGGTCATAATTAGTATCGCGAAAATATATGTCGCGTGCCAAATTTTTTTGAGACGCATCCATATGTGGTATTCTTATGTAATTTTATGTCTACATTTCCATATGTATGAACGGTCAACGCCTGCTACGCGGGCTTTTGCCCGTAATAGGTGAATACTAGAAAGAAACTTTAGCACCTTCGTCACTACTGTGCAAGCTAAAACTCATTTAATGTATTTGAAGATTATTCAATCATAATACACGCGTATTTAAATGCATTTCAAGCGATGTAACAGTGAGATTTGTTTACATTTTATATTTTATTTATTTATTTATGATTCATGTCTGTTTTAAATGCATTTGAAGCGATGTCACTGAGAGATTTTATATAATATTAAATAAGGCAAAGCCTTAAAGCGAGCTCGATTAATGTTTAATAAAAGAAACTGACACAAAACTCTAATAAAGATAATATTTGAATTAAATCATTAAAGGCACTTCCTAGCAGAAGAACGTAGAGTTCGTAAAGACTGGTATTTAAATGAGGATATGAACTTTTAATTATTATGTTAATCAGCAATTAAACAGCAAACGGGCCATATTTAATGGTTTCATGTGACCTGATGAAATGGACTGTTAGCCCAAAACCCCGCCCAAAACAGATTCTCACACTATGAGTTGCCAGCCTTTCAATCACAGGTTTACCTACGAAGGTCAGATCGAGATTCGTCCCGAAACCACGCATGAGCCATCTAATGATACCGGCATGTGTTGCTCTACCAATTAAGCTATCTGACCTTTTGAAAAATATATAGGTAAACTGCAAATCTGTATGATAGCATGATTACCTTGCTTAGGAGAATAAGGGATTCGTGGGATGGACTGCGCGGGGAGATCAAATCAACTTGAAAGCCGATTCTTTCTGTGCATTATTTGAAGGTAACCATAATGCTCGCATACATTTTTATTTTTACATATATTATAACACCACCATGTGGATCAAGGGAACGGTCTTCGCGGATTGGCAGATGGAAACCATTGAACATGAGATCACTAGATAATATGGAATCATTTAACCAGGTTTCAGTAAACGCAATAATGTCAAACTCTTGTAGACCTGTGCTAAGAATGTCTAATTTATGCACCAGGCTTTGAACATTGTAATGAACAAAAGATAAGTGATAAGTCTCTGAAGTATTACAAGTGGGTGAGGAACTATTTGTATCAGTATGTAACGATGATTCAAAAATTGAGGGTCCTGGGTTTGGATGGATATCACCTGACTGTAACAAAATGCAAGCTAACCAAAGGAGTGTTCCAACAAACTCGAAGCAAGATAGGAGCTTTTATAGAAGTTGAATATCATCATATATATGCGTTCCTAAAATAATATGTTTTCGCGGATGTTCGACAGTATTTGATAAATTAATCGAATTATATACGCTAGTGCGCAAAGAAATCAAGCTTAGTGCGTCTGGCCATAATTGGAAGATATATAATAAGTGAAGCAGTAATGAGAATCTTACTGGCGTTTTGTATATAATCATGACAGCGTTTCCAAACATGCGTTTACTTTTAACATCATGAATCGTTCCAAGAAGGACGAGATAAGACTGAAACGCTGACATAATTCGTCTAATACAATTACGCGTAAAGACATATAATGACATTTCTACTGTTTGATAACACTGTTTGCAACAGAACAGGCAAAGAGGAAATGATAGATCATAAAGGAAAAAGAAAAAGAGAGCAGGAGAAAAGCATATGGAAAAGCAAAATGTTATGTTTGAAGAAAACATATCTTCAGCTAAAAGGAGTACTGGGGGTATTTTAAGTATAAACACTTTAAATTAGCTAAAGTAAGTAAACTTTTACTTGGACAGTAATCTTATTGGACAATAATCTATGTTTAATGTTACACTTGTACTGGTACGATCACTTTAAAAGGTTATTTAAGGAGAGCAAAACGTGGTTGAGCCCGTGTGATGATAATAGGTAACTTCAAATTGTGATGTTATCTACTTTTGAATTGCAAAAATAAATACAGATACATTGATGAGCAATATACGTGTACAAATATAAAAAGGAGTTTTAGAATATTGGAATTACATATCTATGTGTATATTTAACAAGTATCAAATTGCAAACTTTTGATTGATAACCAGAATAACACAATATAATGAAATGACCATCGACTTTTACACTAGTTCATATACATACATACATACACACACATACATAAAACACATACATACATACAAAAATATATGTATGCATAGACACACATGCATACACATACACACATACATATATAACAATTTACAGATACATTGAATTTTAATATAGGAGAAACAAACAAACTAAGATTGTATTTAATGCACAGTAAATTGCCAGTACGTTTATGATTAAGTTTAATGATAATATTTCTTCAAAAGCTAACGACTACCACGCTAAATACATTTTCTGTACACAATCTGTTAAGCATCAATGTATGTATATATACAAACATACACACATACACATATACATATATAAGAATTTATAGAAACCTTGAATGTTGAATATAGAAAAGACGAACAAACTAAGCTTGTATTCGATTCTCAGTAAATTGCCACTAATTCCATGATAAATTTATATGATAATATTTCATCAATAGATAACGAATACCACGCTAAATAAATGTTCTGTATGCTGTACACAATCTAGTATACATCAATGTAAGAGTCTATGCAATCATAGGCTTTTAAGACGCATTGCTGCCTTATTTTTTACCGAATAGTTATATGTACAGCGTTCTTTTACAATAGTATGAACACTTATATGTAACCCTAATGTACGAATACAAAACATAAGAGTGACAAAGTGTACACAAAAGGAAGGTCATCAGTTCAAAGGGTCACTTTGTCAAATTTAACTAGAATTTGTTATGATTAAAATAAATAAATATATCCTTGCATGTTTGCAACCGAGTGCTAACATAATTTAATTTATGAAAAGAAAGAGATCCATCTAAGTGCATTACTGCACTGTTTACAATATGCAATTCAATCAGATTAACTTGCATTTTATCTCATAAAGCATGAAAATAAAGGGCAATAACTCCCGATACCAATATCTAATCACAAGTTTCAATCATCATGCTCTACAACAGATATGATTGACATAGCGCGAAGGTATCATGTAATTCGCATGGTGACATGCACATGTGAAATGAATGATGAATTGCGCAGCAACTACTTCAAAGGGTAATATATCCTTACAAACAATTTAACAGCGAAATGATTATGATATACGCTACAGCACGTTTCGCCATAAGTAGGAGTAGCGCACGCACGAAAATGAGACGGGTTTATCTCGTACAATAACTTACCATTGTCATTTTAAACAGACAGAGTGTAAAATATGTTAGTGATGTTATTGTATTTAGTGTTATCACCGGTTTACTATTTTTATTATGTGTTAAGGAAGTAGGTTATGATGAAGTATATATACAAATATATCATGAACAGAGTTCACACATCGATATGTAGAGATGTAAATCAATTTCGTTTGCTTATTCATTTGTTTAGATTTATCTCATGCAAAGAATGATCAAGGTCACAAGATCCTCGTGCAGCACAAACCACCTGCGCTGGATAAAATGTACACTGTTCAAAAAAGAAGAGGGGAGCGATTCGTGTCGAATTTTATGATTTGTACTTGCCCAATTCCGATTCACAGTTGATGCGCCTTATTCGTGACACACCGTTTTCTGTGACCCTTATTAGAATGTTTCCATCGGCAGACCAAGCACTTTCGATTTTCTTTGATTTTGCAAGACCGCGAGCAATAGACAGCAGCTGTGAACGGCGTTGCGTTAAGTCTTCATTGATGAACACGCGATCATATTCATCGTTCGATTTGAGGTTCCGTTGAAGAGAGTACAATTTTTGCCGGGCGCGATAGCTGGTGAACTTAACTATGATTGGTCGTGTTTTGCGACCTTCAGGTTTCCCAGTCCTGTGCGAGCGATCAATTTCTCCTATGGCTACATCAGCTCCTAATGATTTGCACAAATTAAGAACTAGAGTGTCCATATTCTCACGAGCTTCATTTCCTTTATGTATGCCAACTATGCGCAAGCTATTGCGTCTGCTGTATTGTTCACCGGTATTCAGCAAGTTTTCAATCTCCACCACACGATCACGCAGCATGCTATTCTCATTACGGAGTGTTTTGTTTTCACTTTCCAAGATGTCAATTCTTTTTGTGAGACCATCAACAACAGATATTATTGACTCTACCTTTTTTTTCATTTCGACAGCCAATGACTTTTGAATGGATTCCTGAACTGTTTGAGAAATAGCCAGCAAAGTATAAGTACCAAGTACAATATTGTCAACATTATCATTGTCAGCCACGCTTTCAACAGAGTAGTTAAATTCGCAATTGGAATCGCTAAGCATGCGATTTTTCTTCTGTTCACCGCCTTGTTCAGGATTTGATAAGAGGGAAATAGTTCTCTTTGTCTTAGTAGCCATATTCGGGGTTGATGTATCGTAACTCATTTTAGGTGTGACTATTTTAACTTTGGACAGTATAGATTGAATGATCGGTGTGCGTGACTTTTATAACAGTACATAAGCTAGTACATGTGTCACGCATACTGGAGCAGTAAAGTTTTGTAGCTAAAATTGATCATAACAAAGAACATCAACTCACAATTTTCACAATTTTCATTCCTGAATAGAATCCATAAGTCCAACGTTATGCTCACAGTTTTCCCACTAGATCATTATAGGTATCTTTATGTCACTCACACATCCCAGCACTACTTATGAAAAAAGTCAAAACATTAGGAAAAAGTATGAAAAATCACAGCCGAAAATAAATGCGACCAATATGTCCGCCACCGGAAGATGTTCAACAACACATTACAATACAAATTAGGCTGCAGCGGTTTTTAAATGTAGGTGATGATCATTGATGGTCAAGTACCTATTAGGCTTAGAATGAGTTTAATATACATCAGAGGTAATTTACTACGAGCGACTTTTGGAAGAAATAATTTATATATATTCAAATGGCTTTTCAATGTGATACAAAAACGGAAGAAGCCTGTTATGAAACTTATATTTTTAGGCAGCAGAACAATTCTGGGATTTACAAAATATAGATGGAAATAAATATGTTTAATCCAAACAAGGATTTCATAAGGCCAGTCATCATGTACAACATTTGCTTGCTTATTAACATATGTAGGATTTCTAGTCTTGACGAAGTATTATTTGTTGTCATTATAAATCAAGAGATAATCAGTCAAGGCCACAATTTGATTCAAGCTATGGGGCATAGAATATAAATTATATGCCCCATAACTGGAATCAAATTGTGCCGAAAAATCTAAGCTCAAGACAATTACCCAAATAATATGCGAATAAACATTATTTATACTGATTATTGTAAATATTTAAAATTGACATGTTACCTTGACCATTAACTTGTTGACTTTAACAATCAATCGGCTTCTTCCTTTTTCTTGGTAGCAATCATAACAATATGCATCGTTATAGGTTAAATGCTTTTTTAGATATCGTGCGGAAATAAATGGTTTATGGACCAAACGACCGACGGACAGGTGAAAAGCAATGTACCCGCGCTTCGTCGGAAAAGGGCATGGTAAAGAGAAATTGTTAGTGGATTATAACGTTTAATTATTATAACTTGCATTTGACAAAATACTCTCTCAAATGTTTCACACGTTAATCAATATACATCAATACAGAGTATTGTGTTAATTTAAGTGATATGAATTGAATGTAATTAACACAGAGAACATTTGTAATTTGATGAACAACCTGTTCTGTTTACACATGGCGTTCATGTGTAGCAAGGGTATGCTCACCGATGATACTGACGGAAAGGTATATATGATTTAAACTCTCCGTGTGGATATATGTGCATATTCAAAAACTGCAACACTCTTGGGTTATTTGTCATATATGATCTGAAATGTTAATTATATTAAGTAATAATTGTTATTTCCCTGTTGTAAAATAAAATGTGTGCAATATGATTGATAAAACGTTCGAAGAAAATAACAATACTATATATTACGATTTATAGTTAATAGTTAAGTTGTATTTATATGACTGCCTCATGAATTATAACAAAATGTTTATCTGCTAACACTAGGTACAACATTTCAACGTCTACCCTAGCGACACATTTGAACTACAAACTCATCGTATAAACGAGGAAGTACATTTACTGAATCGATTTACAAAGCAATACAGATTGAGGCTACTTGCTTATTCAGTCAATTTGAATATGTATTTCCGTAAAGGACGAGCATTAATGTGGCTTTGCAAACGTGTGTGTGTGTGTTTAGTGGCTGCTGCAACAGTGAATGGTAAATATTTGTAACTTTATATTAGTATTTATGTTCATGTTACTTCATCTGACTCTCTCAAAAAAAGGTAATATAAAATGTAATGGATCTAATGATGTACTGGCGATATGGGTTTTTGATTATAAATTAATATAATGTCGTTCTGAATATTTGAAATACGTACATTTTAAGTTTATTAAGTGGTCAAGTTCTTAAATGATCTTTCTACCATGACAAAAAAAATCATCCACAAAATGTAATACTAAATCCTTGCATTTACTGTCTGTTCTAAAAATGTCAACCTCGGATAAGTTTTGTTTTACCACGATTACATACAGTATCTTTAACATCATTTGTGTACGACATCTGAATGTTTTACCTAATGCAAATGTTCAGGGATCAATTATAAATTTTATAACCGTCTTTATTTCACAATAAACGTAATACAAGTGAAGATATATAATCATTCGATAAATGAATCATCACGTCGGGGTCCATCGCTTATGAAAAGTGATAAATTGTAAAATGTTTTGGACATAAAACAAACTTAAAATGGTAAAATAGTTTCAAGACGAATTCTGACTATACAAATTCCCACTTAAATTTAAAATACTTACAATCGGTAAATCATAGTTTGTATTTTTAAATTTACATTCTTCCAATGATGCATGCATCTTGTGTTCATCAAACATGTGTTAGTTTTAATTTAGTTGGTCCAAATAGTTTTTTAACAAAGCGATTGTAATTTGATTAACGTTATCTGGCATTGTTATCAATTCCAAATACATGGAATATGTAGAAAGTGACATTACAATTTTTACGCAATCAGACCCAGTAATAACCCGCAGTTTACCGTTTAATTTTAAGAGATTTGCACATATAAAATACCACCCAAGTCTACTCATATTTTAAACTTTCATTTTATATTTAGAAACACATTATACCTACATCAGAAAATATGCAAATGGAAAGGAAGCGAAGAGTATTAAACGAAGGAAACTTCATACAAATAGTTTGAGGCGAGTTTTGACATAACATATAAAACTTCGCACGAGTTCTATCGCTGTCTTTAGACTAAACCTTCAATTGAAAAGTGTCAAATATACAAAATCCGTTTTCAGACACAAGGATAAACACATGGTTTGTAATGGCTGTAATTGTATTCTAGCATCATACCAAATTTCACGGCAATGTTTGTGTACTACTATAAGGCAGAAATTGAGTCGAGTATGGAGAGGTATAACTTTGGTTTCGTCATTTTTATCTCTTAAACTCTGAAAGCGATATATATGAATCAATAATGTTGAATCTTTGTTATACAATTTAACATAACACTGCCAGGAAAAATTCAAACTGGGGTCAAATCTTAATATAAAACTTCCTTCCACCCACTCAGGAACATCTATGTCTTAATAGTTATAAAACTTTTTGCAGAAAGTTTATATCGGCAATATCTATCAAGTTCAAACTAAGGTCAATTTAAATCACACACTAGGGCGATATTGCAAATCTTAGAAAAAAGTTAGAAATACTTTAATTGCGGGCAGCTTATCCACGCCATGTGTGGCACCTTATACAAAAATTGAACCTTTTTATGAAGAAATGATTTACAAATGCATAATTGAATCAACTTGCTTGAAATATGCACATAACTGGAAGCTGCAGTCCAATACTGGACAACTCGCTACGGATCAGTGATTATTGTAAATTTTATTCTTATCAGACATATTTAAACGGAGTCGACACTTTTCATGGCAAAAATATCATGTGATGTCGTCAATTCAGTTTTGGAAAATAACACATGAATGCATGAAACAAAATTAAAAAGTTATTAGCTGCACTAATACTCGATCTTAAATTTGACATGCAGAGCGGTATAAGATTTTCAGGAAATCTGTGCCTGTGGAAATGGTCACAATTGAGGTATTTGACGTACATACAAATCACGTTTGTTAAATCTCATTCGTCAACCAAATCAGTTCACACGTATTTATTTGTTTTTGAGATTCACACAATGCGATAAAACACAAAAATACAATAATTAAATATGATACAAATGATATGATGTTTCCATTTTGCAATCTCACACGTTTCAACACGAAATGTGTTTGTGTAATTGAGGCTTGGCTATTTTAAGCTTACTTCTTATATCATCTGACGTCTGAGACGTAGAGAAATTAGAAAGAAGTCACAAAAAGCCCGAAAACTGACATTGAATCAAACGAATTTAAACGATAAATATGTTGCGTGTACATGAAATATTGACCTCATCTTATTAACGTACACGTGACGAAAATTACGAGTGAACATATGCTTTATACAACATACTTTGCCAATAGCTACTTCCTCGTGCACTACATTGCCCTTAAACTAGTTCACAGTATTAAGAAATAGAATTAATATATGTCATTACCACGGCTCTTGAGCAATAATTCTGTACACGGATTATGAACAAAGTATCTGCATTTTGCAACATCGTATTACGGATATGTTTTAACCTCTGTGACGTACACACAAATTAAAAGGTCAACCGCTTTTTTTATATATTTTTTCTCATAGTTGATATGGACGCAACGTTGTTATACAACAAGTACCTTCTTATAACGACTATCTAAACAATTAAGAAACTAAACGTTTATAATTATGATATTTATAAGCAATTGTTCAAAATGACATATCAAACTGATTAAGATGATTGCAGTTAAACTGTATTCATTGATAAACGTTTGTGATAAATACACAATCAACTGTTTCATCTCAATTTCCTTGCAAATCTTTATCGCACGACCAAGGATCAATCAATAACAATAACCATGTGGCTGCACGAGTATTTGTGTGTCCTTTCGTGAAGGTAAAGATAAATACGTGCATACTTGCTGTTTGACGTTAATAATTGTTAATGTTACACCAATGAAAAAATGTTTAACATCGATACACAACTTCAAAAGATATTAAAGTATACCGAACACAATTTGAAAAACATGTAAATACCATATACGTCGTATGCTTACATTCTTTAATCAATACATCTCTTTATACAATTAAGACTGTATAATACAACGTAAGCTATTTACGAAAGAGTAATATTCATCAAATAGAAATTATCATACTGTTGGATCGGATAAATGTTTGTGTTTATGCAAATAATGTCTAATAAACTACACAGAGATAAACAGTTATGCGTACAAATGAGTGTTATCAAATAACAAGTGTTTCGTAGCACGTGGGGCGATTAAACTGCTGCCTTGTTTGGGTTATTTGACAGTCCATTATACAATATTTTTTGATAATGCACATATAATAAACAATTAAGATTTAGGTTAACTGTAAATTTACCAAGATGTAGATCATCCAGACTATAACAGATGGTGCACATGGCAAGAGAGTCTATGTTCCTTGGTCGCTAGTCAAAAAGGTTTAAGAATTGTGATTTCTTTCCGGAGACGAGATTGTATCATTTTATAAATGCATAAAAGACACTTGGAAACTTAAATGTAAGAAAACCGATGATAAAATTTAGTTCTACCAATAACATCTATAACATTCATTTCGGCTTAAAAATGTTAAATAATAAAGTGGCTATACAATTATACTTCTTAATTTGGAATATAATGCGTTTGTTCACTTTTAAATGACTCGAAATGTTAACGTCACATGGATGCTGTGATAATCATCCCAAATGTTTAACAATATGACATTCAAGGCAAATTAAACTATATTTGCTGACCATCAACAGAAAATACTTCGGACCGCGCCACCCTCTGCCTCAAGTGCTTTCCACTCACCTTATTAGCACGTTCAACACTTCTGAAATCGATATCTAAAAATGAGTTAAGCAGTAAAACAAAAACGCAAATTAATTTGTAATTACTTTATCGCCAAATAAATATAGTTTACTTACTCTGTTGATGTTTTACATGAAGGGGTATTTTATTATCAATAAAAAATAGACACATATTTCACCGCAAAAATAGGTCAACACAGACAGCGATTTATTCAGTTTTGCCGTAAATAATATGTTACTGTGTATCCAAAACCCATATCCGTGTTATCATGTTACCTGTACTTTATATGTTCAGAATTATTTGACCGATATATTACCAGTATACAAGAATGGCTCTTACGATAAATGACTTCTGCTTCTCGTACTTTTGAGTACATCTTTCGTCCGGTTTTATTTTCTTTTGTAAATTACTTTTATTTGTTTACTCACTCAACAATACATGTCAGACAACTGGTTGTATGCCTAGTCTAGATATGAATCCGGAACCATGTTTTTCTACTTAAGAAATGTATCTATGTATGAATTTTAATTGTATGAAACTTATTGATTTTTTTTAAGTTATTCAACAAAAAATATATTTACAAACATAGACATTGACCTTGTCCAAACCAACCTTCAAATGCAGCATAATTTCAGGTATTGTTATCAGGTATGTATATAGATTTTGTAGTTTCATGACAAAATTTGTATTTACTTTCGAATTATTCTTTGGAATCCATGTTGTTATTATAAACAACACTGACATTTAAAAACAGGTATTTTACTTGCAACCTTCGCGAAATCTGGTTGTTATACATACATATACATATATATATATATATATATATATATATATATATATATATATATATATATACATATTAAGTAATTAATGCATGAGGTTTCATCACTTTAACACGTTGGGCTGTCGAGAAATTAAGCGGAATCGTATTAATTATTTTAGTAATAGTAAGATTTATTTTGACAGCATGCATCCGAACAAAGGATGAACATATAAAGTATGAGTACAAATAGCAAAGTGTTAACATATAGTGCCTGTCTATTCAGCTTTTATGTGAAATTTCTAAATGTAAAATGACCTCTTATTTTGATAAATGGAAAATCAGAGTTTCCAATCGTTGCCTTAAATATTATGTCAACACGAAAAATCAATGTTTAAAGTAAGAATGATATTTTTCGATAAATCTATATAAAAATTAACCTCCTTTTTAAGAATATTTACAACGTGTTTTGTATAAAAAGGCCTTTAATGTTGACCAGTTTTTACAAAAGTGACTAAACTTAGACGAAAAGGCGATTATAATATAGTAAATACATCTTTAAAGTTAAAATGAAACTCAAGTCATTCGTTAAAACTTTATTTCCGAATACCTTTAACCTGCCTATAAAGTGCTTATGTAAATTTCTAATAATAAATTAGCCTCTAATAGTTACAAACTTCAAACTTAAGTTGCTTAACATTGCAATATATGTTACAGGTCTTCAATTTCGAATTAAAAACAGTAAATACGTGTAAGGAAAAAAGTTAACGAAAACAATAATAAATCTAGCGCGGATGCCGACGCAAAGGAACGGTCGCGCAGAATGACGTGCATGCCTTCTTAATAGAAGTCGTATTGTGTTATGCTGATATGACAATAAGTAAACATACTGTAACAAGTGATTGAATATTCTCAGGTTTTTACACAGACGCGCTTAATTACTTATAAATAGTGTTTTTATGTAAATTGTGTGTTCTGATTTAGTGCTACTACATGGAGAGATGTTACGTGCAATTTCGGAGAACCGCAGCTAAATTATAATAACGGGTATTTCGACGTGAACGACACCATGTCAATTACCGGCGACGTTTGGATAGGGTACCTTTATGCCAAGGTTCCATTTTTACTATTGGGTATGATTTAATATTACTTTTATATAATATTATTGATTGCTGTCGTTTTTCCCTTATATAATAAAGTGAGTAATATTGAGTTAAATAAGGATATATTTGTACTATTTCAAAAGAAAATAAATAATACTTTATGTAACATATTGATTCCAGTGCACTGATTATTTATTAATTGTTAATACTATAAGTGCATATTTTCCTTTGCACGTACTACAGTGACAGTTTGAGCTGTAAAACGAACTGATTCAACGATTATTAAATAGGTTGTGCCAGGTTGCAGAGCGTGAATGGAGTATACGTTAACAACACCGCTGACTGTTTTACAATCTGTAAAGGTAGAACATTCGGAATTCAGAGGACAAGTCATTTGGTAAAACTTAAATTAATTTCTTGAGAAATTTAAACGTGTTTTTCTTTGACAATGATTACACAATATGCAAAACGAAGGAACAGAAAAAAACGCCATACAAATGAATAAATTACAACGGAAAAACCATGAATAACAACAAACAGTTTGAAACAAACACACATAAACATTTAAGTATGGGTGCAGTTATATGTTTTGTGTGGATATATTTTAGCTGTCAGGTTTGCTGTGCATATGCATTACGGGTTCTTTGAACACATCTGAAAGAAGTTGCATTGGTGGCGACCAGACAAGCCTGTGCAATAACTGTTCTGAGATTTACACCCAGATCAACGGTAATGCTATTGTATTTATTATATTTATTGAAATTTCAAAAACAAAAATCCTCCTTGATTAAAGCTGTTTAATTATTTCAATGTACATACTAAGGTTCACTAGAAGCAATTACGATTACATTACTTGTGTGAAACGTTTCTGAAAACAAAAACAAATATATAACTAAATTATAATCTCAACGCGCTTTATCGCATAACAAAAAGAGGTCTTATCGCCGGTAAAACACAGTCGTAATGTTGTGGATTATGATTTTAATAAACTATTACGTGGCATACGTCTTGATATAGATCCTTTGTTTTTATATTATATTTAACATTAACCACATTGTAGTGCAAAATATGTTTCACACAGTGAACGCATCACATGTCAGTGGCCCTAATGATAACCACGGTGATGATTGCCTGACGTTTTATTACCCACATTTTACGTGGCGACCGTGTTCAGGAGGATCTTTTATACATTCCATGTGAAGCAATGCAACGTATCAAGGTATTATTTGGTTTGATTTACCAAGCTATTTTACTTTAATGATGATAGTTTGATGGTGATTCTTCGACAACATGAATGTTTCGTATAGATACAAATACAAATATGTCTTGGTTATATGCGATAACGCGAAATACAAACCACATTACTATAGCTCGCCAATATTTACCTGACATAAATATGTTGAAATACCGTCATGATGAATGCATCAGTCTCGGTACTTGAAGAGTTTCAATTTGAGTGAAGTATGCCTCGTTTATAGTCAGTAACTCGCGCTATCGCGTAATTCCTTGGTATGGAAATATGTTTACAATGACCACAATAACTAACATCTACAGATCAATAGATCAAGCGGTTATATGTGCTTGTCGAAATACACACCACGTTTCTTATTTAGTGCTAGTAACATGCTTTTACTTCTTAACATGATATCTGTAAACACGTTTGCATGTTAACCTCAAATATGATCACAACAAAGTATGTTCTGTTCGTTTGGAGATCTCACAGCAACTGCCACGATATCCGAGACAGTAAAAAATGATTGGTCGGCTGGGAATAAATTTTGCTTGACAAATGGACGACATCCATCATTTGTACAAAGCATAACAAATACCGGCTTTACTGACGCTCAGAAACAATACTACTGGACTGGAATTTTTAGAACAAAAATACTAATGCAACGCTCTTTGAAAGGTTTGGGAACAAATTAAGTACACTATAATGGCAAATCATCAATGTAAATTGCTCAAACGTAGAGGAGGCGTTTTCAGCGAAAACATTTTAAGTAAATTTTAAATATAATCATCCATCATTTTGTATTATAACTATTGATTTTAAGAACATTTAAACATGCTTAATGCATTGTTTGTGACTGATATGTGACATTTGAATTAACTTAAAATACAGTTTCTATTTTGCAGGCGGCTTTTCTCGATTTTCAATCGACGATTAAAAAGCAGACACACACTTTATGTCTCACACGATGATGCAAAGAAAAGAGCTCTTTTTGTTACAGGTATATTATGCTACATTTGTTATTCATGACTATGAGTAACATTAGGTTTTTAGTATGAACTGTACGCCTCTTGTCCCCATGCCATCCCGCTTTTTAGAAGAGAGAAACGTAAGTGGACTCGTTTTGAACCCTCAGTTATGTGTTTACAAACAGAAAGAACATGATTCGTTGGGTCTCACCCATAAAATACCCCACCAATTGTTCGTGGTCCAGGTATACACTATTTCTATGATTTGTAGATTGTGACTAAATGCAAAATACATGTTTTTGTTTACTATATACAATAGGCTTATTTTCCTATTTGCAGGAAAGTAAGTTTACCCGTTTTATAAATCTGCTTGCACTTTTCATTTGTATTTTCTTACCGCTGATGTGAGAATAAAAGAATAATTCCCAATAAATTAAACAAAAATATTCAGTCTGTTACTTGTTATGTGCTAAACAAATAAGTCCGTTTGATTGTATACAATATTTTTTTTAACGATTACTTAGTTATTCAAACACATACGTAAAAAGAGAGTATACATATAAATGCATTTAAAAATTATTATCGTAATGTTAGCAGACTTAATAATGTAAATATCAGTAAATATTTATAAAATTACATATTTGTACATAAACACATATATACATGTAGTTGAACATTTGGGGAAATTCTTATAATCCGTTCAGTGTAAAAGCATATGTGCGTGTATAATAAAAAAGTCCGGACCATTTATAAGACGTGCATTCTAGATAAAAGACAACGGAATGATAAAACTGTATTGTGAACTACAGCGAACGTTAGCACAAACTATTTCCGGTATACTTTCTGTATTGTTGATGAAACTGGTTATGAAAATAATTACGTACTTATTGTTTATCAAAAGGAGCTGAAAGAACGACAAGACACCTAGAAACATCTCATCATACCTCCGAATTTTCTCATTCAATTACCCCATCAACATATTCCGATACTAGTGTGATCCTAACGAAAGAAACTACACCTGGCGTTACAAGAGGCTCGCCAACGACACAAATGTACACAATATTAGCAACAGACTATGCGCTTCCAACCAGTAATGATGGAAGAACCGAAGAAAGCGGGCACCCCAACTCGAAAAGTATAACTTTTTCTTTTATTGGGGTTAAAAGCCGACTGATTGTGCTTTTTGCAAATTGATTGTAAAAAAAAACACATTTCTAAATGAACTACATGACAGTTTAAATATATAAAGTATTGTTGGTTAAAAATGTATCATGCTTATTTTTGACAGCGGTATTTGTTAATTTAATATGCGAATAAAGTGTTATTAGGCTTGTACACAACTTGATATATAATTGAACGGGATCATCAGTATTTACCAAATCGTGAGACGTATACTGACTCCGAAAGATTCGTTAATTTTGGTCGGCATTATAGTTATAAACAGTGATCGTTTCGTTACATATTGTGCAAGTGATACTTATATTGGTTTATTTTAGAGCCCACGGCACTAGCGATAGGTATCGGTGATTCGGTCAGTATCCTGCTTCTCGTTGGGGGAACCGTAGTGTTTTTCTTACACAAAAGAAGGTAAACTTTATAACTAATGCCCAATATAAGTTAAATTAAAATATACGTTCACCATTTGCACTTGATCATAAAATGAGGCCTAATGTGTATATAATCAAGATTAGTTAAATTCTTTTCCGTTCAAAATTATTAAACGGACCATCGGTAGAACATCATACGATGCGATTAAGTTATAAACGACTATTTAAAAATATATATCCATCCCAAAAAATAACAGCTATCTAGTTGCGATTAAAATAGTAATAATTACTTCTTTACTTTTATGTAAGTAACATGTGTCGCAAGAACACTGATATATGCAATCATATTCATAGGATTGTATCAAGAAATTGTAGTATTGCTATTTATAAATAGGCCAGTGCAGACGAAGACGAAAATGTTCGTTAAATCGTTATACATCTAAAAAGCACGAACATATACGCATTTTGAAATAACTCGCCAAATTGTTAACGTAAACGTGATGGTTAGACGCTCGTATCAACTCTATGGCTACCTTTCAATGCCTTACTGTGTGGTCAAGACACATTAGAAATATGTATTGTCGGAAGGAGCCTTCTCCAGTTATAACTGCCTTATTCACTGAACCAACAAGAACGTAAAACGGCAGGATGAATGCATGTAGGGTTAAGGTCACACTTAACGTTAAAGGGACAAACAAAATTACATTATACAATGCCGGTAATTGTTTTCGCAAAATCTATTAAGATAATAAACATAGTCTGACAAAATATATTAATGCGAAAGTTGTTTGCATGTAATACGATATGATTTCAGAAAAGTGCTATCGTGTTGGAAGATTAAAACCGCAGAAAATCAATCCTGCCGAAGGTTTAATGACAGTCAAGACACGAACTATGAAGACATGGTGGAAAGAAACGAAAGCAATGAGAGATGAAGAAATCGTTAGCTATATTAATTCCGAAAATAATCGAAATAATGTGTACAGCACCGAATCAAAATACAGTCCAGACTATTACAATACGGATTCATATGAATATGTTCAGAGAGCTCATACTAAAGGCGATCTCAATAATAAGTAAACTTTTATGTTAGGCAGATCTGTACACAGTGTAGTTATATTAAAAGTGTGTTAATTTTCCGTGTGCTTCATTTTACGTTCCAGCGCTGTGTACTCATGTCAACAATTACTTAGCTTTAGTTTTGAGCGTAATTTCATGTATGGAAGGTTTTATCTTTTACATTATCTACAATATATCTCTAGTTTATAATACGATTTTGTATCAACACGTGCGTTAAGTGGCGTGTTTAATTGACATCCCATAATTACCATTCACTCTGATTATGTGATTGCTACATGAAAAATCTATGCACATGCATAACGACATTATATTAGAAAATGTTGAATACATAAATCCATTTGTGCTATTATTATGCACCTATCAACGGTTTATGTGTGTATCCTGCTTTTTTTTCAGGATTTTAATCAACGTCACATAATTGACAAAAAGTCATTTCAAGTAAAGTCGTGTCAATATTCTTCGATCGATGCGGTAAAGGAACTGTTAAGAACCTTACATGTATAAAAAGTTTCTTTAACAAAGGTCTTAATACCTCGACGTTAACATTAATTGTTTAAAATTAAACATACCTTATTCCATTTACAAATTTTGTTTGAAATAAGCTTATCTGTTCCGTGCGAAATAAAAAATACAAACGTTATAAATACTTCATTGTTTGATTTACGTTTTCAAGTGTCGCTTTCATTTCCACAAGTATTCACTTTTTATCCTACAGCTAAATGATTTTATATAACAAAAAACGACCGTTGAATACAGATAAGGTTTATTCAACAGCTTAGCTTTATCCCACGGCTAGTACATGTACATAAGGACTTCTTCTTTGGCCCTTCACCTCTTAAGGGTCAAACACAGTGAAAACTTATAGACGATTTAGATCTAAGTAGATAGAATGTATCAAGATATTTCATTTTTTCTTAAATTTTGATTAAAATCTGAATTGAATGTTTAATTTTCAAATCAATATACATTATATAAATACACTTAATCAATCCAAATGCAGCGTTTCTTTAAAATAAGTTTAGCTAAAAGGAAAAAATATTGAGCCAAATGGGGGATTGAACTAGTGTGTCCAACGTGGTAACCAGACACTCTTACCGCTGCGCTTAGAAGCTTACACACTTCCTCATATGTTGAAAAGAGCTTATTATACTACACTTTATTTTACTGCACACCTGACGTCATCACTTGATTTCGTCATTCAAAACAAGGACGCTAATGACGTAATGTCTGCATTTTGTATGAGTGTGTGTGTGTTTACGATGGATTAGTAGATAAACAATGTGAATAAAGGTGTTGGAATATATTTTTTTGTAAAGAAATCGGCGAGACTGAATTTTCGATTTCTTTACATGTCGAGTGTTTTCGAATAAGGCGATGTTTTGGTGAACAAGAGACGGATTTAGAAAAGTCTCAGTGAATTGTTCTTAAACATTTTGAAGGAAATCGATGTTGACTTACAATGGGTAATTTCTTTGATGAATTAGTCATTCTTTTTGTCAGTCGATCAAAGAATTTATATTCACAAAGAATTGTCTGCTTACACCAAGTGTTTTAAAATTGAAAGGATTGGTGGCGATGAAGAAAATATTTTAATAGGTAAATTTGTGTATATTTTTTTGGGAATTATCTCGTCATAAAAAAGCTAGCACAACTTGAAGAAAACAAACATGGCTGTTACACAATTTTGGTGAGTAGAACAAGAACCAGTATATGTTTAAATTTTTATGCATGTTAGTAAAAGTGTGTAAAAAGAAGAGTTGTTTATAGACTAAAGCTAACAATATTTGCGAGGATAACTGCTGAATCATGCTTGACGAGTTAATTCAAAATGGCAGCGTTTTTTGTATTTTGCAGTGGTGAGACTAGAAATTTAGTTGGAACAAAATCATCTGTGTTATACTTGAGTGTGTAATATTTGGAATGCTAATTAAATTTGAATCGATGCATATAGCGATATTTTGTCTTGTTACTCTGCTTTTGCATGGAAGTTTTGGGACTATTTCGAGTGGCGTTAACGGGAACGACCACATACAGTTTTATTTTAAATAGCTCTACGTCAGATTAAGTAAATTTAATTAGTTTTTCAATTGTTTTAAGCAATTAAAGATTTGTTTTATTGCTTTGGGATTTTTTTAAAATATAGTGTAGGATAAATAAAATATTATGTTAGTGTGATAGTGAACTTGAATGTATCCGACTCGTCTCAGAAAGAACTACACTGGACAAGCATCGCCATGTAAACCTTTCTTCAACTTGTCGAATAAATTCAAGTACACAATCACACTAACATAGTATTCTCTATATTGCATGAACTCTTCATTGTTTAATTCGTTACAGCCACAGATGTATTTTATGTATTTTAATAAAGAGCTAACATGTATGTGTAGTGTGTCAAATTACAAGTACGTTTAATGACGCCATACCCATTTTATGTTATGAAATGAGCTTAGTGCTATGAAATAAGTACATTATTTTTAATATTTAAAATTTGAGAAATAACTCAATAGTAAGATATGTATTCGTTCTCATTCTGAAAGTTATTATTTTATTTTTGAGAAGTTCCGTTCTGATTTCCTCATTGCATATGAAATGCACAAAATATATTCGCTACACATTGTATTTGAAAATTGTAATCTATTAAGAAATATTTGTGGTGTACTAATGTGTATTATTTTTTGCAGAGATACAGTTGTATTTTAAGTTTTCGCGTTGTCTACATGTAAAATATGAGCGACTCTAAAATAGACTTAAGTATAATTGACTATGTGTCTGAAGTTGCATTTGCTGTTCATCTATCCTTATACACTAAAGATTGATAATCAACCAGTACAAATAACAGTGACAAATTGTGATATTGTAATTGTTTCATTTTAAATAAGTGGTATCCGAATGTCGGTTATGTTCTAGTGAAATTTCAATTTTTTTATTATTGATGAATATGCAAATTGATCTCTATTTTCTAAAGTGCAAAGTAAACCTTTCACATTTATCATGTACATGAGATCACTATTTACGAGCCTTTGTCACCGAATAGAAAAAGACATTAAAATACAAAATATGCTTCAACGTTTCAAAAATATCGGTGAAAACCATACTGAGTCATATACCGAATAGGCTTAGAATTAATATACCCACGCTTTTTCGAAAACGACACAGTAAACGATAATTGATAGGGGTATAAACTTTATAATTATTTAAACTGTCAATCGGCAAAATAATCACTCGAATGAAACAAATTGTGTTCAAAGAACATCAATTCACGTGCAACATAGTAACATAAATTTTTGTTCAATTTAAAATTATTTAATTGTACGATTCTGAATTGTAAGATGCTGTTAATAATCATATAGATGGTTTCGAACAAACTTTGCACTATAGTAAGTTGTCAATGTATGTCATATGTATTGAATATAAGTAAAACTGTGAACATGTGTAGTTTGATAAGCAACCTGTTCATTTAACTTATGGCGTTATGTATTGAAAGGGTATGCTCACCGATGATATTGACGGAAAGGTATATAGTATTAACACTGTTCGTGTGGATATATGTGCATATTTAAGTTCGGCTTATGCACTTCAACATTCAATCTTGAATGAATTATTATATATGATCTGAAATCTTTATAATATTAAATTGAAAGTGTGATTTCACTATTGTAAATTAGGATTTCTGCAATCTGATTAATTAAACTTATTGAAGAAAATAACAATACTATGTTTATATTATGAATAATAGTAATTAATTGAACTGTATTTATAATACCGCATCATAAATTATTACAAAGTGTGTATCTGCAAACATTAGGTTGAACATAACCACGTAAACACAAGCGACACATTTTAAAATAGATTGTTAAAATGTCATATGAATAGTTAATCTTCAAATTTATCATAAAAAGGAAGTACACTTAAACATCGATTTACAACGCGATATGGACTGAGTTTACTTCCTCATAAAGTCAATTCGAATCTTTTGTCCCATAAAGGACAAGCAATAATGTGGATTTATAAACTTGTGTGTGTGTTTATACTTGCTGCGGTAACAGTGAATGGTAAATATATGTAACTATATTCATGATTATGTTAATTGATCTGACTTCGTAAAAAAACGTTTATATACAATGTAATGAATCTAATAATGCACTGGCGATACGGATGTTTGATGTAAGATTACTATATGTCGTACTTAATATTTGAAATACGTACATTTTAAGTTTATTTAGTGGTCAAGTTCTTAAATAATCCGTCTACTATATCAACACATTCATCCATAAACTGTAATTCTAAGTCCTAGCATTTAATTTCTGTTTTTTTAATATTAGCCTCAGATTAAGTTGTGTTTATACCACGATTAAACAAACAGTATTTGAACATATTTTGTGTATGAAATTAGCATTTTTTAACCTTATGTAATTGTTTTGTATGTAATTATAAATTTTATGACCGTTTTTGTTTCAAAATAAATGCAGTACAAATCAAGATATATACTATAAAGAAGTGAAACTCCAGCTGCTGGAGCAGTATTGAATTTTCATTAAAAACAATTAGTTGGTCCTTTATTTAAGGCAAGTGACCGATTGCCCAAACAGTACAAAACAGCACAATACAGCACAATACAAACCAACATAAACACAAAATATGAATAAAGCTGGGGTCACCGCCTTGGAACGGTCAATGCAAAGCATTGGGGGTTTAAGCATCCGATAAATTAATCATCACATCGGGATCCATCGCTTATGAAAAGTGATACATTGTCAAATGAATGTATCATAAAAACAAGTTGTAATATTAAAATATGTTCAAGAGGTATTTCGATTATACAAATTACCAGCTAAATTAAAAAGACTTACCATTGGTTTATTAAAGTTCGTAGTTTTCATGTTACATTCTTCCAATGGCTTAGATACACGCATCTTGTGTTTATAAAAAATGTGTTAGTTTTAATTAAGTTGGTACACATAGTTTTTTTACAAAGCAATTGTAATTTTATGAATGTAAATCGGAATTGTTATCAATTTCAAATTTATGGAATATTATAGAAAGTGACATAACAGTTTTAACGCATTAAGATACAGTCATAACCCGCAGTAAAAAAATAATTTGAAGAGATTTTCAGTTATAAAACATCACCCAAGTCTACTCACAATTTAAAATTTCATTTTTTTTAGAAACACATTTTGTAGTCATCAGCCAATATGCAAACGGAAAGGAAGCGCCACTCGCCATTTCTAGAAAACAATCAATGACTTTACTGAGCAAATTGTCAAATTTGTAAATATGTGAAAGTGTCAACATTTACGATATCCGTTTTCAGACTGAAGGATAAACACATGGATGTTAATGGCTGTAATTTTATTCTGGCATCATACCAAATGGCATGGCAATATTTTTGTACTACGATGACTCAGAAATTTGACCACATAAAAGCATTCCATTGTTCCTCTTTGAGTCGAGTATGGAGATTTGTTAAAAATAGGTAACCAGATAAAACCAGTATTACTTTGTTATCGTCATTTGTATCTCTTTAACTCTAAAAGCAGTATGTATTATTTACATGTAGGTGTTTTTATAATAAATAAAAAAAAGACAAATTTGTCGACGTCCGATTTGGTCAACACAGACAGCGATTTTTTTCCGTCAATACTTTGTTACTGTGTATTCAAAACCCAAATCCGTTTTAATATATTAATTGTACTTTATGTATGAATATGTATTTGACCGATATATTACAAGTATACACAAACGGCACTTACGATTCATGATTTTTGCTGCTCGTACTTTTGAGTACATGTTATTTCCGGTTATATTTTCTTTTGTAAATTACTTTTATAAATCTTTTGTTTTTTTTTACTCATTCAACAATACAACATGTCAGTCAACTGGTTGGATGCCTTCTCTAGATATGTAGTCGAAAAACATTTTTTATTTAAGAAATGTATATATGTTTGAATTTTAATTGGAATAAACAAATTCATATTTAAGTTATTTGAAAAAATAAAAAAACAGATACTTTAACCATGACCCCACCCACCTTCATATGCAGCATAAGTGTAGGTAATGCTATAATCAATATATATAGTTTTGTAATTTCATTGCAATATCTTCATCTACTTTCGAAATATTCTTTGGAATTCACATGGTTATTATAAACAACACTGACATTGAAATCATGTATTTTACTTGCAACCTTAGCGCAGTCTGGGTGTAAGGTATCTAGATATTTTTAGTTTCATCACTCATTTTTATCTTCAGTCATTAAGAGGAAACCGTTATATATATATATTATATATATATATATATATATATATATATATATATATATATTTATTTATTTATTTATTTATTTATATATATATATATATATATATATATATATATAAGTAATTAATGCATATGAAAATGGGAATTAACACATGAAGATTGAATGCAAAATAGCAAAGTTTAAACATCTAGTGTCTGTATATTCAGCTTTTATGTGAAATGTCTAAGTGTAAAATGACCACGTATGTTGACAAATGTAAAATCAGAGTGTCCAAACGTTGCTTTAAAGGTTATGTCAATAAGAAAATCAATATGTTTAGTAAGGATGAAATTTTTGGAGCAATCTTTTATATAAATTGACCAGCTAGCATAGAAAATTAACAACGTGTTTTGTATTAAAAGGCCTTTAATGTTGACCACCTTCAACTAACGTGAATAAACTTAGACGAAAAGGCAATTGTAATATGGTACATACATGGTTAAAATTTGAATGAGACTCTGGTCATTGATTGGAACTGTATTACCGAATACCTTTAACATGCCTTTACAGTGCATATGTAAATTTCTAATAATAAATTAGCCTCTATTTTTTACAAACTTCAAACTTAGGTTTTTTAACATGGCAATATATGTTATAGGTCTTCAATTTCAAATAAATACAGTAAACACTTACACGGAAAAAAGTAACCCAAAAAATGAATCTTGCTCGAATGCCGACGCAAAGGAATGGTCGAGGAGAATGACGTGCATTCCTTCTTAAAGTGAAGCCGTATTGTGTTATGCTGATATGGCAATAAGTAAACATGCTATAATAAGTGATATGATTATTTGATTCAATATTCCCGTGTTTTTACATAGACGCGCTTAATAACTTCTTTAATAGGGTATTTATGTAAATAATGTGTTCTGATTTAGCTGAAAGTTACTATGAAAGCGAAAGTAATACTATATGGAGAGATGTTACGTGCAAGTTGGGAGAACCGCAGCTTAATTATAATAACGGATTGTTCGAGGTGAACGAGACATGGTCAAGTACCGGCGACGTTTGGATAGGATACCTTTATGCTAAGGTTCCATTTTAACTATTAGGTATGATTAAATATTACTTGTATATAGTAGTATTGATAGTTGTCGGTTTACCTTAATATAATGAAGTGAGCAATATTGAGTTAACTAAGGATATATCTTCAGTATTTAAAAAGAAAGTGAATAATACTTTTTATAACCTGATGTCTTATATAAATGATAATTAATTATTTTTTGCTATTTCCTCGTCGAAAAAGAAATTTGCAATGTTTTAAACTGTTACCGGTGAATATCGAACTGTTGACCGGTCAACAGTTTGAACTGTTGCCCGCTGGAATAATGACGTCATTTCGTCGAAAAAATGACGTCATTTTACAGTTAAACAGTCAAAATCATTTATTTTATCGATTACTGTTGTGTGTAAATAAAAAATTAGTTTGCAACAGTACCAAAGTCATCCCTGATACCTTGGGAAACAGTTTTGACTGTTTACCGCGCATCCATTAAATAAGTGTATAATGTTGCATATCGATTCTAGTGTATTGCTCATTTATTCATTGTTAATACTGTCAATGCATATTGTCTTTTACACGTACTACAGTGACAGTTTGAGCTGTAACATGAACTGATAAAACGATTATTAAATAGGCTGTGCCAGGTTGCAGAGCGTGAACGGAGTAAACGTTAGCAAACTCTCTGACTGTTTTACAATCTGTAAAGGTGGAACATTTGGAATTCAAAGGACAAGTCATGCGGTAAAAATTGAATTAATTTCTTTGGTAATTCAAACGTGTTTTTGTTATGGCAATGATTATAAAATATGCAAAACGGACAAACAGAACAAAAGCAATAAAAATGAATAAAACACAACGAAACAACCATGAATAACAACAAACTAACAAAAACAAACACAAACATATAGGTATGCGTGCAGTAATATATGTTTCTTGTGGGTGTATTTTAGCCGTCAGGTTTGCTGTGCATATGCGTTACGGGATCTTTGGACACATCTGAATCAAGTTGCATTGGTGGAGACAAAACCAGCCTTTGCAATAATTGTTTTGTGATTTACACCCAGATAAACGGTAATGTTGTATTTATAATATTTATTGAAACGTTAAAAACAAAGCCATATTGAGAAACGAACACGTTTTCATATCCTCTTTGATTTAAGTTTAGTAATAATTTTAATGTAAATACTAAGGTTCAATAAAAGCAAACATGTTTTAATAACATGGGAAAACGTTTTTGAATACTGAAAAATAGATCAGTTAATAATACTCCCAACGTGTTTTATCGAATAACAAGAAAGAAATGTTATCGCCAGTAAAAACCCAGTCGTAGTGTGGTGGATTATGTTTGCAATGAACTTTCTCTTACCCGGTACACGCCTTGATATAGATCCTTTGTTATTAGATAATATTTGAAATAAACAACAGTATCATGCAAAATATATTTTACACAGTGAACGCATCGCAAGTCAGTGGCCCTAATGATAACCCCGGTGATGATTGTCTGACGTATTATTACCCACATTTTGCATGGCAACCGTGTTCAGGAGTATCTTTTATGAAGTCCATGTGTAGCAATGCAACATATCAAGGTATTATATGGTTTTATTAACCAACCTATCTTACAGTAAGGCTGATTATTTGATGTTGATTATACGACAACGTGAATTTTTGTACTGATCAAAAAACAAATAGATCTTGGTGGTATGCGGTAACTAGAAATACATACCAAACAAATATAGCTCGCCAATATTAACCTTGCATTTACCTTTATACATGAATATGTTAAAATACTGTTATGATGAATTAATCATTTTCGTTACTTGAAAATATTTCATTTGAGCGAAGCATGCTTCGTGCATGTTTAATAATTCCCGCTATTGCATGAACGATATACTTTATTTGAATTTAAGTTTGTTGACATTGACCGCAATAACTAACTTCTACAGATCACTTATGGTATATTGTTCAAGCTTTAATATGTTCCTGTTGACATACACACCACGTTTCTTATGTTCTATTAGTAACTTGCTATTACTCTTAACATGTCATTTGGGAAAACGTATGCAAGTTATCTTCAAATATTATTTAAAGTAACGCTTTGTTGTTAATTTGGAGATCTCGCAGCAACTGCCACGGCAACTGATCTAGCAAATAATGAATGGGTGGCTGGGAATAAATTATGCTTGACAACTGGACAACATCCATCTTTTGTACAAAGCATAGGAAAAACAGGCTTTGCTGACGCTCTGAAGCAATACTACTGGACTGGAATTTTTAGAGACAACATACTGATTAAACGCTCTATGAAAGGTTTGGGAATAAATTAAGTATATTACAACATATCATTGAAAGTAAACTGCTCATAAGGAAAGGATGCTTTTTCAAAGAATGTTATTTTAACTTAATTTCAAATATAATCACCCAGCATTTTGTATAAAGTGCAATAATTATTGATTCCTAGAAAATTTAAACATGTTAAATTGATTGGTTGCGACTGATTAGTGACATGTGTATTTACTTAAAAATAAAGTTTCTATTTTGCAGACGTATTTTCCCGATTTTCAAACGACGGTTATGTGTATGTACACAAATGGAACAAGATACTTCACTCATCAAACCCTGATGAAACGAAAAGAGCTCTTTGTGTCAAAGGTAAATGCCGATGCTGTGATTTGTTTTTCATGACTTTAAGCAACATAACTTTGAGATTATGAACCGTTTTTCTCTTGCCCTTATTGCTATACCTCTCTGTATAAAAAGGAAACGTAAGTTAACTCGTTTTGTTCCCACAGTTATGTATTTGCAAACAGGAACAATATGATACTTTGTGTCGCAAACATAGATGGCAGAGCTTTTCGTGACCCAGTTATACAATGTTTCGTTGATTTGTAAAGGGATACTACATGCCAAATATGTTGTGTTTTTTGTTTACTATGGACAGCAGGCGTATTGTCCCTATTGTCCCATTCAGCAGGAAAGTAGGTTTACACGTTTGATAAATCTGCTATCCCTTTTTATTTGTTTTTATTGTTTTCTTAACTCTGCCGTGGGAATAAAACAATAGTTCCCAATAGCTTATAATTGTGCATTCAGTTGTTTTACTTGTTATTCGTGTTTCGAACTAATTCGGCAGTTTTTTATTCAAGCGTAATATGTAACGATTTGCTTAGTTATGCAAAAATAAAAATAAAAAGTGTATACATATACATGCATACATAATCTGAAAAAACATGATCGTATTGTTCTCAACACTATGTTATGTAAATATAAATATATATTTATATATCAATACATATTTGTACATAAACACATATATATTATGTGTTGAAGATGTGGTTTCATTACATAATCCGATCAGTGTCATGGTATATGTGTGTGTATAATAGAAAAGGGTGGGCAATTCAGATGCAGTGCGTAATAGAGAAAGGAATGATAAAACTGAATTGTGAACTACAGCAAAAGATAGCAAAAACTAATTTATTTATTGTTCAGTAAACGGTTTATGAAAATAATTACGTACTTATTGTTTATCAAAAGGAGCTGAAAGCACGACAAGACACCCAGAAACATCCAATCATACCACCGAAATCATACCTTCAATTACCCAATCAACATATGCCGATACTAGTGCGATCCTTACCATAGTAACTACACCTGGCGTTACAATAAGCTTGCCAACAACAGAAAAACACACGTCAATAGCAACAGACAATGCGTTTCCAACCAGTAATGGCGGAATAACTGAAAAAAGCGGACGACCCCACTCGGAAAGTATGGCTTTTTATAAGGGTTAACAGACGAATGAATTTTCTGTGTGAAAATTGATTGGTAAAACATTTCAAAAAGGAACTATGTATACAGATATTAATATTCTTAAGTTAGTAATGTACGTATGCTTATTTTAGACAGCATTGGATGTGAATTAAATATACGAATAATTGTGAGTTAAGCTGGTACATAACTTGAGATATGATTAACCGGGATCACCAGCTTTTAGAAAATCGCGATTAGTATACCGATTCCGAAAAATTCGTCAATTTTAGATGGTAAAAAGGCTATACTAAACATTACTCTTTTAATTACGTATTTTTTAAGTGAGGCTTGTATTGGTGTATTTTAGAGTCACCCGCCATATCGATAGGTATCGGTGTTTCGGTCAGTATACTGCTTCTTGTTGGGGGAGCCGTAGTGATTTTTCTAAACAAAAGAAGGTAATCTTTATAATACGAATGTCCAGTATACGATAAATAAAAATTGTACGTTCAACATTTCCTCTTGATCATAAAATTATGTTTTAATTGTATATATTTAATATTATTGCAATTATTTTCCGTTCAAAACAATTGAAAGGACTATAAACAGAATATCATACGGTGCGATTATGTTATAAAGCGACTAATTAAAAACATATATACATCCGAAAAAACAGCTATTTAGTTGCGATTACAATATTTATAAATATTTTTTTTTTAATGCACGTAACATGTGTCGAAATAACACTTATCTATACAATTGAATTTAAGGATTTGAAACAAGGACATGTGAAATTGGTTTATATAACTCAGTAGGCAAGCGCAGACGCAGACAAACATATCAATGACATCCTTATATATCTAAAACGCTTAATATAACTCAGACAGACAGACATTTTATTAAACTCTAAGTTATGTATGATTGAAACATGAGTCATTTAATAACAAATACCAAAACGATAAGTGAATATATATATATATATATATATATATATATATATATATATATATATATATATATATATATATATATATATATATATATATATATATATATATATATATATATATATATAAATAAATATATATATATATATATATAGTGCCAGTTACTTGGTCTCGGTATATTACAGACTATACTTATGAGGTCAATATGAAAAACGTGGTCTGTATACAACCATTCGTTCTAGGCACCTTTAATTACTTTGACGGGGTTGTAGCGGAGGTAATGCAATCAAATGTCACAATAAGGTCTTATATCGAAAACCACAATCACGTCTGAAATTGAAATTGTGTATACCTCGGAAGTAATGTTGCTATATATTTTCTTGTATGAGACGTTAAATAAATGACGTATTTATATAAAATACTATATTAGGTACCACTATATACCTTAATTCGTGTTAATATTGGATAAAAAAGGGTACATGTATTTAAAGTGGGAACCCATGACCTATTTCTAAATCAGAGACCCCGCAACAGGCGATATGTGTGAATATATATATATATATATATATATATATATATATATGTACAAAACCACTCAGTTGGATTTTCAAGAGTCTATGGACATATTTACCGTGATTTAAACATCATTCTAACATTTACACATTTTAACAGTTACAGATAGATAAAAGGATATAAGTATCATAAATATAAACAGTTTTTACGATGTTTTGAAATGTCATGGTAGGCTTTGGCATTGTATTAAACAAAGGACTCAGTAGACATTAACTGACAAAGTTGTTCTGAAGTATCTTACGATAAGAAACAATACTCAATATTTATAGCATTGTTTACGGAAGAACCCTTTCCAAGTTTTAACTGACTTACGCACTGAAAGACCAAGAACGTGAAACGGGCAGGATGAATGCATGTTAGATTGTGGTCACGCTTAACGTAAAAGGGTCAAACATAATTACATTATAAACTGTCGGTCATTGTTTACATATGTCGGATATTAATTGGCTTAGGTCAGTGATTCGTGGTTTTTGACTGAAAATTGTTGTTTTTTTTTCTGTAAAATACATGCAAACAGTTCACCATCGTATGGGACACAGAAGTCAACGAAATACCTTAAATGTGACAAATATTTATTAATATGATATTTACAATGAAGATGGTAAAGTTGTCACAATACGTAGTAATAAATCAATTAATCTTTTTTAACGGAAAAGTTAAAAACACCAAATTAAAAACTATGGACATGCTTTTATAATACAACATTTTTATCATGGAACCGCATCTATGGCTGTTTACTTTTTCCTGCACGTGCTCAAATCAAATTTACCAACATATAAAATAATAATAATATGCTTAATGAGTCAATGTTAAACAAATATACATTTAAAATACAAATGCATCTAAAGACAAGCCTATTTATTGAGCTTAAACGAAATGGAAGCCACTTTATGCCACACATTATATGTTAACATCTTCCATTTGGATAAACACATTAAAATATATCACGACTGTTTGTTCCTTTTTCATTTGTCAATTTCGTATCGTTTTTGACAAGGATCACCGGTTATTGAATACGTGCATAATGAATGGTGGACTATAATGATTTAAGTGTAAACAGCACATCAAGTGACATACAATGTGCACAGTTTATCATCCGACGAGGGCTAAAATAGAGGTCCCCCTGTCCCTTTCTAGGACCCCTTAACCTTCACAGTCTTCGCTGGAATGTTTCATCTTAATCCCTACAAACCGATAAAGAACATCATATCAGTAAGGTATAGCTCAGGTACGGATGAGACACGAATTTACCGAAGCAGATTGTGATAAAGTGTATGTTAGGCTTATGACAAAGTTGTTGGTATTTAACACGATATTTGCCATTTACATTATTTCAGAAGAGTGCTACCGTGTTGGAAGATTAAAACCGCAGAAAATCAATCCAGCCGAAGGTTTAATGACTGCCAAGACCCAAACTATGAAGCCATGGTGGAAAGAAATGAAATCAATGAGAGTTATTGTGCACTTGGAAGAAATGTTGTTTCGGGTGAAAGAATCGTTAGCTATATAAATTCACAAAATAATAAAAATAATTTGAACAGCACCGATGCTAAATACAGTCCAGAATATTACAATACGGATTCATATGAATATGTTCAGAGAGCTCATACTAAAAGCGATCTTAATAATAAGTAAACTATTATGTCAGGCAGATCCGTACACAGTGTAGTTGTAATAAACGTGTTAATATTCCGTATGCTTCATGATACGTTTCAGCGCTGTGTACTCGTGCCACCAATTACTTAGCTTCAGTTTTGTGCGTAATTATTTGTATGGAAGGTTTTATCTTTTACAATTCTACAATATGTCTCTAGTTTTTAATATGATTTTGTATCAACACGTGCGTTAAGTGGCGTGTTTTTTTGACAGCCCATACTAACCATTCACTATGATAATGTGATTGCCACATGTATACCGATATTATATGAGAAATTGTTGAATAAATAACACCATTTGTGCTTTAATTATTTACCTACCAACAGTGTGTGTGTATCCTGTTTGTTTTCAAGTTTTTAAGCAATGTCACATAATTGACAAAAAGCCGTTTCAAGTAAAGTCGTGTCAATATTCTTCGATCGATGCGGTAAAGGAACTGTTAAAAACCTTTCATGTTTAAAAAGTTAAAGTGTATAATGTCTTAATACCTCAACGTTTACATTGTTTATTGTTAAAAAACTTATTCCATTTACAAATTGTGTTTGAAATAAGCTTATCTGCTCCGTGCGAAATAAATACATACAAACGTTAAAAACACTTCATTATTTCATTTATGTTTTCAAGTGTCGTTTTCATTTCCAAAAGTATTCACTTTTTTCCTACTGTTAAATGATTTTATATAACAAATTACGACCGTTGGATATAGATAAGGTTTATTCAACAGGTTAATTTTATCCAACGGCTAGTAGATGTACATAAGAACTACTTTTTTTGGCCCTTCACCTCTTAAGGGTCAAACGCAGTGAAAACGTTTAGACGATTAAGATCTAAGTAGATAAAATGTATCAAGATATTTCATTTTTTCTTAAATTTGGATTAGAATCTGAATTGAATGATTAATTTTCAAATCAATACGCATTATATAAATACACTTAATGAATCCAAATGCAGCGTTTCTTTAAAATAAGTTTAGCTAAAAAGAAAAACAAATATTGAGCCAAACGGGGGATTGAACTAGTGTGTCCAACGTGGTAACCAGACACTCTTACCGCGGCGCTTAGAAGCTTACACACTTCCTCATATATTAAAAAGAGCTTATTATACTACACAGCTGGACTTTATTTTACTGCACAGCTGACGAAATCACTTGATTGCGTCATTCAAAACAAGGACGCTAATGACGTAATGTCTGCATTTTGTATGCTTGTGTGTGTTTACAATGGATAAGTAGATACACAATGTGAATAAAGGTGTTGGAATATTTTTTTGTAAGAAATTGGTGAGACTTAAGTTTCGATTTCTTTACATGTCGAGTGTTTTCGAATAAGGCGATGTTTTGGTGATCAAGGGACGGATTTAGAAACGTCTCAGTGAATTGTTTTTAAACATTTTGAAGGAAATCGATTTTGACTTACAAGGGTAATTTCTTTGATGAATTAGTCATTCTTTTGTCAGTCGATCAAAGAAAGTCTCTTCACAAAGAATTGTCTGCTTACACCAAGTGCTTTAAAATGGAAAGGATTGATGGCGATGAAGAAAACATTTTATTAGGTAAATTTGTGCAGAATTTTTATTGAATTATCTCGTCAAAAAAGCTAGCAAAACTTGAAGAAAACAAACATGGCTGTTACACAATTTTGGTGAGTAGAACAAGAACCAGTATATGTTTAAATTTGTATGCATGTTAGTAAAAGTGTGTAAAAGAAGAGTTGTTTATAGACTAAAGCTAACAATATTTGCGAGGATAACTGCTGAATCATGTTTGACGAGCTAATTCAAAATGGCAGCATTTTTTGTATTTTGCAGTGGTGAGACTAGACATTTAGTTGGAACAAAATCGTCTGTGTTCTTCTTGAGTGTGTAATATTTGGAATGATAATTAAATTTGAATCGATGCATATAGCGATATTTTGTCTTGTTACTCTGCTTTTGCATGGATGTTTTGGGACTATTTCGAGTGGCGTTAACGGGAACGACCACAGACAGTTTAATTTTTAATACGTTAGATTAAGTGAATTTAATTAGTTTTTGCAATTGTTTTAAGCAATTGAAGATTTGTTGTATTGCTTTGGGATTTTTTTAAATATAGTGTAGGATAAATTGAATATTGTGTTAGTGTGATAGTGAACTTGAATGTATCCGACTCGTCTAAGAAAGAACTACACTGGAGAAGCATCGCCATGTAAACCTTTCTTCAACTTGTCGAATAAATTCAAGTACACAATCACACTAAAATAGTATTCTCTATATTGCATGAACTCTTCAATGTTGAATTCGTTACAGCCACAGATGTATTTTATGTATTTTAATAAAAAGCTAACATATATAATATGGTTACATTAATTTTCTGGTAAGTGTAGTGTGTCAAAGTACAAGTACGTTTAATGACGCCATACCCATTTTATGTTATGAAATGAGCTTAGTGCTGTGAAATAAGTACATTATTTTCAATATTTAAAATTTGAGGAATAACTCAATAGTGAGATATGTATTCATTTGTTTCGTTCTCATTCTGAAAGTTATAATATTATTTTTTGAGAAGGTCCGTTCTGATTTCCTCATTGCATATGAAATGCACACATTATATTCGCTACACATTGTATTTGAAAATTGTAATCTATTAAGAAATATTTGTGGTTTACTAATGTGTATTATTTTTTGCAGAGATACAGTTGTATTTTAAGTTTTCGCGTTGTCTACATGTAAAATATGAGCGACTCTAAAACAGACTTAAGTATAATTGACTATGTGTCTGAAGTTGCATTTGCTGTTCATCTATCCTTATACACTAAAGATTGATAATCAACCAGTACAAATAACAGTGACAAATTGTGATATTGTAATTGTTTCATTTTAAATAAGTGGTATCCGAATGTCGGTTATGTTCTAGTGGAATTTCAATTTTTTTTATTATTGATGAATATGCAAATTGATCTCTATTTTCTAAAGTGCAAAGTAAACCTTTCACATTTGTCATGTACATGAGATCAATATTTACGAGCCTTTGTCACCAAATAGAAAAACACATTAAAATACAAAATATGCTTCAACGTTTCAAAAATAAAGGTGAAAATCATACTGTGTCATATACCGAATAGGCTTAGAAGGAATATACCCACGCTTTTTCGAAAAAAACATAGTAAACAAAAATTGATTGGGGTATAAACTTTATAATTATTAGAACTGTCAATCGGCAAAATAATCACTCGAATGACACAAAAATTGTTCAATGAACATAAATTTACGTGCAACATAGTAACCTAAATTTGTGTTCAATTTAAAATTATTTAATTGTAAGATGCTGAATTGTACGATGCTGTTAATAATCATACATATGGTTTCGAACAAACTTTGCACTAGAGTAAGTTGTTAATGTATGTCATATGAATTGAATATAAGTTAAACTGAGAACATGTGTAGTTTGATAAGCAACCTGTTCAGTTAACTCATGCTGTTATGTTTTGAAAGGGTATGCTCACCGAGGATATTGACGGAAAGATATATAGTATTAACACTGTCCGTGTGGATATATGTGCATATTCAAGTTCGGCTTATGCACTTCAGCATTCAATCTTGAATGAATTATTATATATGATATAAAATCTTTATAATATTAAATTGAAAGTGTGATTTCACTATTGTAAATTAGAATTTGTGCAATCTGATTATTTAAACTTATTGAAGAAAATAACAATACTATGCTTATATTATGATCAATTAATTAAATTGTATTTATAATACCGCATCATAAATTATTAGAAAGTGTGTATCTGCAAACATTAGGTTGAACATAACCTCGTAAACACTAGCGACACATTTTAAAATAGATTGTTAAAATGTCATATGAATAGTTAATCTTCAAATTTATCATAACAAGGAAGTACACTTAAACATCGATTTACAACGCGATATGGACAGAGTTTACTTCCTCATAAAGTTAATTCGAATCTTTAGTACCATAAAGGACAAGCAATAATGTGGATTAATAAACTTGTGTGTGTGTTTATACTTGCTGCAGTAACAGTGAATGGTAAATATATGTAACTATATTCATGATCATGTTAATTGATCTGACTTCGTAAAAAAAACGTTCATATACAATGTAATGAATCTAATAATGCACTGGCGATATGGTTGTTTGATGTTAGATTACTATATGTCGTACTTAATATTTGAAATACGTACATTTTTAGTTTATTTAGTGGTCAAGTTCTTAAATAATCCGTCTACTATATCAACACATTCATCCAAAAACTGTAATTCTAAGTCCTAGCATTAAATTTCTGTTTTTTTTAATATTAGCCTCAGATTAAGTTGTGTTTATACTACGATTAAACAAACAGTATTTTTAACATATTTTGTGTACGAAATTAGCATTTTTTAACCTTATGTAATTGTTTTGTATGTAATTATAAATTTTATAACCGTTTTTGTTTCAAAATAAATGCAGTACAAATCAAGATATATAAGCATTCGATAAATTAATCATCACGTCGGGATCCATCGCTTATGAAAAGTGATACATTGTAAAATGAATGTTTCATAAAAACAAGTTGTAATATTAAAATATGTTCAAGAGGCATTTCGACTATACAAATTACCAGCTAAATTAAAAAGACTTACAAATGGTTAATCAAAAATCGTAGTTTTCATCTTACATTCTTCCTATGGCTTAGATGCATGCATCTTGTGTTCATCAAAAATGTGTTAGTTTTAATTAAGTTGATACAAATAGTTTTTTTAAAAAGCAATTGTAATTTTATTAATGTAAATCGGAATTGTTATCAATTTCAAATTTATGGAATATTATAGAAACATAACAGTTTTAACGCAATAAGATACAGTCATAACCCGCAGTAAAAAAATAATTTGAAGTGATTTTCAGTTATAAAACATCACCCAAGTCTACTCACAATTTAAAATTTCATTTTTATTTAGAAACACATTTTGTAGACATCAGCCAATATGCAAACTGAAAGGAAGCGCAACTCGCCATTTCTAGAAAACAATCAATGACTATACTGACTAAATTGTCAAATTTGTAAATATGTAAAACGAAAAGTAAAATGCACACATATCAAATCAATTAAAATTGAGTATTTAACGAAGGAATTTCATAGAAATTGTTTGAGAGTTATGTCGCTGTGTTTGGACTAAACCTTGAATTGAAAAGTGTCAAAATATACCATATCCGTTTTCAGACTGAAGGATAAACACGTGGATTTTAATGGCTGTAATTGTATTCTGGCATCATACCAAATGGCATGGCAATATTTTTGTACTACGATAACTCAGAAATTTGACAACATACAAGCTAACCATTGTTCCTTTTTGAGTCGAGTATGGAGAGTTGTTAAAGATAGGTAACCAGATAAAACCAGTATTACTTTGTTATCGTCATTTGTATCTCTTAAACTATTAAAGCAGTATGTTTTATTTACATATAGGTGTTTTTTATAATAAATAAATAGACAAATATGTCGACGTCCGATTTGGTCAACACAGACAGCGATTTATTATTTTTTTCCGTCAATACTTTGTTACTGTGTATTCAAAACCAAAATCCGTTTTAATATATTAATTGTACTTTATGAATGCCTATTTATTTGACCGATATATTACAAGTATACACAAACATTTTATTTCCGGTTATATTTTCTTTTGTGAATGACTTTTATGAATATTTTGTTTGTTGACTCATTAAACAATACAGCATGTCAGTCAACTGGTTGGATGCCTTCTCTAGATATGAAGTCAAAAACCATTTTTTATTTAAGATATGTATATATGTTTGAATTTTAATTGGAATAAACTACTTCATTTTTAAGCTATTCGGAAAAAATAAAAAACAGATACTTTGATCTTGACCCCCACCCACCTTCATATGCAGCATAAGTGTATGTTCTGCTATAATCAATGTATATAGTTTTGTAGTTTCATTGCAATATCTTCATCTACTTTCGAAATATTCTTAGGAATTCGCGTGGTTAATATAAACAACACTGACATTGACAACATGTATTTTACTTCCAACCTTAGCGCAGTCTGGGTGTAAGGTATCTAGATATTTAGTTTCATCACTCATTATTATCTTGAGTCATTAAGAGGAAACCGTTATATATATATTAAGTAATTAATGCATCTGAAAATGGGAATTAACATATGAAGATTGAATACAAAATATTAAAGTTTAAACATCTAGTGTCTGTATATTCAGCTTTAATGTGAAATATCTAAGTGTAAAATGACCACTTATGTTGACAAATGTAAAATCAGAGTGTCCAAACGTTGCCTTAAAGGTTACGTCAATAAGAAAATCAATATAGGTTTAGTAAGAATGACATTTTTGGAGCAATCTTTATAAAAATTAACCAGCTAGTATAGAAAATTAACAACCTGTTTTGTATAAAAAGGCCTTTAATGTTGACCACCTTTAACTAACGTGACTCAATTTAGACGAAAAGGCAATTATAATATGATACATACATGGTTAAAATTTGAATGAAACTCAGGTCATTGATTGAAACTGTATTACCGAATACCTTTAACATGCCTTTAAAGTGCATATGTAAATTTCTAATAATAAATTAGCCTCTATTTTTTACAAACTTCAAACTTAA
This sequence comes from Dreissena polymorpha, assembly GCF_020536995.1. Classification (NCBI taxonomy): domain Eukaryota; kingdom Metazoa; phylum Mollusca; class Bivalvia; order Myida; family Dreissenidae; genus Dreissena; species Dreissena polymorpha. Next base: position 96,166,890 of record NC_068359.1, on the reverse strand, counting down.
GTTATTTAACATGGCAATATATGTTATAGGTCTTCAATTTCAAATTAAATACGGTAAACACTTATACGGAAAAATGTAACCCAAAAAATGAATCTTGCTCGAATGCCGACGCAAAGGAAAGGTCGAGGAGAATGACGTGCATTCCTTCTTAAAGTGAAGCCGTATTGTGTTATGCTGATATGGCAAAAAGTAAACATGCTATAATAAGTGATATGATTATTTAATTGAATATTCCCGTGTTTTGACATAGACGCGCTTAATGACTTTTTTAAGAGGTTATTTATGTAAATTATGTGTTCTGATTTAGCTGAAAGTTACTATGAAAGCGAAAGTGATACTATATGGAGAGATGTTACGTGCAAGTTGGGAGAACCGCAGCTAAGTTATAATAACGGATTGTTCGAGGTGAACGAAACATGGTCAAGTACCGGCGACGTTTGGATAGGATACCTTTATGCTAAGGTTCCATTTTTACTATTGGGTATGATTTAATATTACTTTATATAGTAGTATTGATAGTTGTCGGTTTACCGTAATATAATGAAGTGAGCAATATTGAGTTAACTTGGGATATATTTTCAGTATTTCAAAAGACAAGAAAGTGAATTATACTTTATGTTGCATATCGATTCTTGTGTATTGCGCATTTATTCATTGTTAATACTGTCAATGCATATTGTCCTTTGCACGTACTACAGTGACAGTTTGAGCTGTAACACGAACTGATTAAACGATTATTAAATAGGTTGTGCCAGGTTGCAGAGCGTGAACGGAGTATACGTTAACAAAACCTCTGACTGTTTTACAATCTGTAAAGGTGGAACATTTGGAATTCAAAGGACAAGGCAGGCGGTAAAAAATCAATTAATTTCTTTGGTAATTCAAACGTGTTTTTGTTATGGCAATGATTATAAAATATGTAAAACGGAAAAACAGAACAAAAGCCATAAAAATGAATAAACAAACACAACGAAACAACCATGAATAATAACAAACAAACACAAACATGTGGGTATGCGTGCAGTAATATATGTTTCTTGTGGGTGTATTTTAGCCGTTAGGTTTGCTGTGCATATGCGGTACGGGATCTTTGGACACATCTGAATCAAGTTGCATTGGTGGAGACAAAACCAGCCTTTGCAATAAATGTTTTGAGATTTACACCCAGATAAACGGTAATGTTGTATTTATAAAAGTTATTGAAATGTTAAAAACAAAGCCATATTGAGAAACGAACACGTTTTCATATCCTCCTTGATTTAAGTTTAGCAATCATTTTAATGTAAATACTAAGGTTCAATAAAAGCAAACATTTTTTAATAACACGGGAAAAGTTTTTGAATACTGAAAAATAGATTAATTATAATCTCAACGTGTTTTATCGAATAACAAGAAAGAAATGTTATCGCCAGTAAAAACCCAGTCGTAATGTGGTGGATTATGTTTGCAATGAACTTTCTCTTATCCGGTACACGCCTTGATATAGATCCTTTTTTCTATAAGATAATATTTGAAATAAACAACAGTGTCATGCAAAATATATTTTACACAGTGAACGCATCGCATGCCAGTGGTCCTAATGATAACCCCGGTGATGATTGTCTGACGTATTTTCACCCACACTTTAAATGGCAACCGTGTTCAGGAGAATCTTGTATAAATTCCATGTGTAGCAATGCATCATATCCAGGTATTATATGGTTTTATTTACCAACCTATCTTACAGTAATGCTGATTATTTGATGTTGATTTTACGACAACGTGAATGTTTGTACTGATCAAAATACAAAAAGATCTTGGTTATATGCGGTAACTAGAGATACATACCAAACTAATAAAGCTCGCCAATATTAACCATGCAATTACATTTATACATGAATATGTTAAAATACCGTTACTTGAAAAGATTTAATTTGAGCGAAGCATGCTTCGTGCATGTTTAATAATTCCCGCTATTGCGTGAACGATTAAATTTATTTGAATTTAAGTCTGTTGACAATGACCGCAATAACTAACTTTTACAGATCAATTGTGATATATTTTTGAAGCTTTAATATGTGCCTGTTGACATACACACCACGTTTCTTATGTACTACTAGTAATTTGCTATTACTCTTAACATGTTATTTGGGAAAACGTATGCATTTTAACGTCAAATATTATTAAAAGTAACGCTCTGTTGTTAATTTGGAGATTTCACAGCAACTGCCACGACAACTGATGTAGCAAATAATGAATGGGCGGCTGGGAATAAATTATGCTTGGCAACTGGACGACATCCATCTTTTGTACAAAGCATAATCAAAACCGGCTTTACTGACGCTCAGACACAATACCACTGGACTGGAATTTTTAGAGACAACATACTTATTAAACTCTCTTTGAAAGGTTTGGGAAAAAATTAAGTATATTACAGCATATCATTGAAAGTTAATTGCTCATACGGAGAGGAGGCTTTTTCAAAGAATTTTATTTAAACTTTATTTCAAATATAATCACCCAGCATTTTGTATAAAGTGCAATAATTATGGATTCTTAGAAAATGTTAACATTTTAAATTGATTGGTTGCGACTGATAAGTGACATGTGTATTTACTTATAAAATAAAGTTTTTATTTTGCAGACGCATTTTCCCGCTTTTCAAACGATGGTTATGTGTATGTACACAAATGGAGCAAGGTACTTCACTCATCAAACCATGATGAAACGAAAAGAGCTCTTTGTGTCAAAGGTACATGCCGTTGCTGTGATTTGTTTTTCATGTATTTAAGCAACATTACTTTGAGATGATGATCCGTTTGACTCTTGCCCCTATTGCTATACCTCTCTGTATAAAAAGGAAACGTAAGTTAACCCGTTTTGTTCCCACAGTTATGTATTTGCAAACAGGAACAATATGATACTTGGGTCGCAAACATAGATGGCAGAGCTTTTCGTGACCCAGTTATACAATGTTTCGTTGATTTGGTAAAGGGATACTACATGCCAAATATGTTGTGTTTTTTTGTTTACTATGGACAGCAGGCGTATTGTCCCTATTGTCCCATTCAGCAGGAAAGTAGGTTTACACGTTTGATAAATCTGCTAGCCCTTTTTATTTGTTTTTATTGTTTTCTTAACTCTGCCGTGAGAATAAAACACTAGTTCCCAATAGCTTATAATAGTGCATTTGATTGTTAACTTGTTATTCGTGTTTCGAACTAATTCGGCAGTTTGTCTTATTCAAGCGCAATATGTAACGATTTGCTTAGTTATGCAAAAATAAAAATAAAAAGTGTATACATATACATGCAAACATACTCTGAAAAAACATGATCGTATTGTTATCAACACTATATTATGTAAATATAAATATATATTTATATATCAATACATATTTGTACATAAACACATATAAATTTTGTGTTGAAGATGTTGTTTCGTTACATAATCCGTTCAGTGTCATGGTATATGTGTGTGTATAAAAGAAAAGGGTGGGCAACTTAGTGCGTAATAGAGAAAGGAATGATATAACTTAATTGTGAACTACAGCAAAAGAGAGCAAAACTTATTTCCGGTATAATTTATTTATTGTTCAGTACACGGTTTATGAAAATAATTACGTACTTATTGTATATCAAAAGGAGCTGAAAGCACGACAAGACACCCAGAAACATCCAATCATACCACCGAAATCATTCCTTCAATAACCCAATCAATATATGCCGATACTAGTGCGATCCTTACCACAGTAACTACACCTGGCTTTACAATAAGCTTGCAAACGACACAAATGCACACGCCAATAGCAACAGACTATGCGTTTCCAACCAGTAATGACGGAAGAAATGAAGAAAGCGGACACCCCCACTCGGAAAGTATGGCTTTTTATAAGGGTTAAAAGACGAATTAATTTTCTTTGTAAAAATTGATTGCTAAAACATTTCAAAAGGAACTATATATAAAAGAAATTAATATTCGTAAGTTAGGAATGTACTTATGCTTATTTTAGACAGCATTGGATGTGAATTAAATATACAAAGAATGGTGAGTAAGGCTGGTACACAACTTGAGATATTATTTAACGGGATCACCAGCTTTTAGAAAATCGCGATTAGTATACCGATTCCGAAAAAATCGTTAATTTTAGTCGGTAAAATGGCTATTATAAACATTACTCTTTTAATTACGTATTTTGTAAGTGAGGCTTGTATTGGTGTATTTTAGAGTCATCCGCCATATCGATAGGTATCGGTGTTTCGGTCGGTATACTGCTTCTTGTTGGGGGAGCTGTAGTGATTTTTTTACACAAAAGAAGGTAAACTTTATAAAACGAATGCCCAGTATACGATAAATAAAAATTTTACCTTCACCATTTCCTCTTGATCATAAAATTAGGTTTTAATTGTATATATTTAATATTATTGCAATTATTTTCCGTTCAAAACCATTGAAAGCACCATAAGCAGAATATCATACGGTGCGATTCTGTTTAATTTAAAACATATATACATCCGAAACAAACAGCTATTTAGTTGCGATTACAATATTTATAAATATTTATTTTGTATAATGCACGT